>NC_045426.1:452077817-452397817 GCF_902635505.1 Sarcophilus harrisii | reverse complement strand
AAGTATTTGCAATATGTAGACATGAGATTTTTGTGTAATCTACAAAGTTACTTGTCTTTTTTTGTTTCTTGAACCCAAACTATTTTGTGATATATGTTTCTGATATCTTTTATGTCATTTATGTCTACTCTTGTATTTAAGGTACCAAGTATTAGACTATGTATTGCTTTAATTCGATAGGTTTTGTTGAGTACCAGAGTTTTTCTCTAAATCTCCATCTTCTGCAACAAATGCAGGCATTTAATCCAACATTAACTTCATGTTATTCTCCCCCATCCTTCCCTACTATGGATATGATTACTGCAGAGGGAGTTGGAACAACTATCCCAAGAAATGCTATTTCTCTGAAATTTTGATCACATCATGAAACCAAATTTACCAACTTCTTTTTCTCCTATCAAGAAAAATCTGTTAACCATCCTTCCATTTAGCTGCTGGGTTTATTTAGAGAAAGAATGTCAATATTGACACAATTCAGTTCCACAAATAGTATATCAGTTCCGCAGTAATTGGGTAAGTATCTTAGTACAAACCATTAAATTCATTTTTTTATGGTTGATCTAATACTGTTGTTAGCATCCTCTTTCCTCTTTACTGTCACTCTACCATGTTCACTAGAGGAGCAAAAGTGGTCCACAGAACAGTGAGGGCCATTTTTGTATTGTTTTTTATTTGTTTGTTTGCTGCACAAGTTACCATGACAAATAAACCTTTTTGTACATAGCTAGACTAGTTCTTAGAAAGTAGACTCAATCTGATTCAGCTGTCATTCTCCACAATTTTTTGCCATGGTTGATGCTCTTTGAACATGTTATATACTCCAAGAATTCATGATCACCTCTATATCCTTTAAGGGAAGATCAATATATGTTTTGGTGGAAGATCTATATGTAAAGAGTAAAGATAGCAGTTATGTTCTTACTATATTTCTTTGACTTTGTGATCACTATTTCTTAATTCCACTATGAAAGTTACACTTGGCATCCTGAATTATGGATCCCTGTGTGATCTTATTCTGCTTTATAAATATCCATCCTGGGATGGAGGCATATATTTTCTTTTTAATAATGCATCGGTAGGTCACTCTGACAACACAGTAAAAAAGTCTTTTTATTGAATGTTTTCTTCATTTTGTCATATAACTTTTGAAATGGTGGTTTTTTTTTTTTTGTTGTTGTTGTTTAAAGCATGGGATTCTGCTTACTCTTTGTTCATTTCTTGGATGTAATCCTTATCTCAGCTGAGACGGTTTTTTTCTCAGGGTTTAGGTGGAATGTACTGTTATCATGAAAAAGCAAAGAAAAGTGCCCCCTTACTCCCAAAATATATTAAACACCAACAATTAGGAAACCATTTGCCACCTTGAAAGCCATCTATTTGGAGACTCTAGAACTTCAAGGATAGGCCACTGGACTCCAGCATGAGTTGATAAATATATAAAGGAACACATACTTAGGATATTTCTAAAACTACAGGAAACCTGTGATTATCACTTGGAATATCCCTCAATCATTTTTAGTTTTGTTCAACTCTTTCTGACTTCATTTGGGGTTTTCTTGCCAAAGATAGTGGAGTGGTTTGCTGTTTCCTTCTCTAGCTCATTTTACAGTTAAGGAAACTGAGGCAAACAGGGGTAAGTGTCTTGCCTGGGTTCATACAAATAGTAATTGTCTGAGGCCAGATTTAAACTCCTGAAGATGTTTTTCTGACTCAAGACCTGACACTCTATATCTACTATACCACCTAGCTACCCTATTGTTTGTAATAGGTGAACTCTTTAACCTTGACCACTAGCTTAACACATAATCCTCCTGATATTGAAGTAAAATTACAGTAAAGCTCAGTGCATACCTTTTGTAGAACTGTGGTTTCCATTCTTAGATTTTTTCTTGCTGCTGTTTTAGTTATCAGTTTCAATGAGAATGAAATGCCATCAGAAGTTTGTTAGATTGATTGGCAATACACTCTACAGGCAGCCAGTGTAACATAGGGGAGCTGTCATTCTTGTATTCTATAGGAGTTCTTCAGTACAAGGCCTTGTGTGGGCTTAGAATTGGATGATAAATCTTTTTTTTTTTTATTCAGGTAGTAAATCTAATGACCTACTTCTATAAAATACCGTTTTTGTAGTGGAGCTAGCTGGTTTTCCTTTTGACTTTGTTGTGATCAGCTCAGTGGAATCACATTTTAATTTATCCATGATGCTAATCCCAAGTGGAAATGTGTCCAGGAAGTTCCATTTTTTTATGATAGGCTTATTACCAGTACCTAGTTGACTGCAAAACTATAATAAATAGGAAAGAACATGAGACTAGCATTCAATATAAAGGACTTTAAGAGCTGATTGAGAATTATCACTAGTTATATTAAAAATGATGGCCTCCAGTTTGAGGATGCTTTCTAGAGTAAGAGAAGGGATAGCATTGCTTCGACAGTGCTATTAAGTTGAGTAAGGTAAGGGAGATTGAGGGTTGGGTGGGCTGAATACAGGACAATTTGTCACCATTGTAAAAGAATACTCTTAATTGGAGACTTATATTGTCAGGATCTACCTGTCCTAATAAATAATGAACACATGAAAATGTGATTTCTTAGTTGTGGCATACTAAAAATATGTATTTACATCACCATTTTTATTGCTGCTGTTGTTATCAAGTTTAGAAGAAAATTGGTTGGTTAATCCATTACTTAATAGAGATCTTTAAAAACAATTACTTTGAAATTAACTTCCACAGAAACTAAAGCAGATCATGAGTAAGCTTTTCTGTATACCATAGGTAGATGATTGAAAGCAAATTCATCACTACCACTGTAGAAAGACAATGCAAAGAACATGACCTACTCAGAATAGCAAAGGCAAAATTCATTTTTTTCCCTTTTAAATGAGTATATGGGTACCAAGTGGACTACATATACATCATGGGAAGGATAGCCTATAACTAAATTCAGAGAGATTTAAAAATTTAGCTACCAATTATATTTCTTTGGCCTTTGCAACTTGAAGATTAACTGCTAAGGATATGTTAAATGTACTACCTGTGTACTCTTTGTTTGCCTCAGTTTCCTCAGCTGTAAAATGGGAATAATAATAGCATTTACCTCCCAGGATTGTTGTGAAGATGAGATTAAAATTGTAAAGCATTTAGCATAATGCCTGGCAAGTAATAAATTCTATGTAAATGTTCATTTATTATTTATTAGTTTTATACCTGAAATGTATATAGATTTATTCCAGTGAAAAGTATTCACAAACTCATGGGAAAAAAGTCACTGAAATATTAGTTATTTATCTAAAGAATCAAGTACTTTGTGTTTTAGAAAATGAGTAAGCAGGTGAACATGACATATAGATGTAAAATGTTCATTAGCCTTAAAGGCCAAAGGAGATCCCTTTCATTTTACAGATGAGGAAACTGAGGCAAAGGGACGCATTGAGTAATTTATTCTGTGTCACATGACTTATGTCTGGGGAGTAGGATATTACCTATTTTAAGTACAGCTTATACAGAAGTACATAAGAAAGTGCAGACCATTACTAAAACAACAAAACAAACAGTTCAATGCAGATGAACTTTGGGTTAAGATCAGTAGAAATATCTTCCTATATTAAGAATAGACATCATGCTATTATAATTATTTGTTAATGATGAAGTTAACTACAATAACAACATAATGCAGTATACCAATATCTATAGTAACAACATAACAAAGTTAACAATAGGATCAGACAATGAACAAAAAGTCATTTAAAAATACAAGCCAACTTTTCTTCCCTTCAGTAACTAATAATAGTCTCTTTAACTCATGAAATTTTTATCATTCCTATTTAAAATTTTTGCCATTTCTTTAGTCTTCAGTACCGTGTTTTAGGATGAAAAAAATGAAACTGGATTATTCATTTAATTTATAGCTGTGAAAATTTACTTAGAATCTGTATACAAGTGCAAAAAAGAGTTCAGGATTTTGTTAGCCTATATTTAATTTAAATTTTTATGAGAGGTAGTATCAACTAAAGATAACATAATTCTTGGTCCTGAGGATGTAACTATTTAAACAGTGTCATAAAGAAAATATTCAAGTGAAAGTTTGAGTTTTTATAGTTTCTACTTTTATGAATAATTGAGTTATGAGATTTCAGTTTTTTAACTACCTACAAATTTGCCAACTCTGTACCCTACCTCCTCCTTAGCTTTATATTTCTGTTTTCTATTTTTTCAGCTGAATTGCATTTACTTTTATAGCTTAAGATGCTTCAGCATTTCTGTTTCCCTGACATTTGCAAGGGGAAAATAAAGCAACATCCTATCTCTATTTACTTGCAAGTTGGGACTTAGAGTTGTCAGTATTATAAATTTAGCCTGATCTAATAGTTTGCTAATGAGATGTTAGACAACCAGGAAAAAAGTAATTATGTCTGCAAAGATTTTAAATTACTTTATTATCTTTAATAGCTTAGTGGTTTTTTTTGTAATTTTATGAAAAAAAAAAGAGCATGAAGGGCCCAGCATTTAGAAAATAGCACTGATAATTATGTGGCAGATTCTCCAACAAAATGTAATTACATGAAGAACTAAGCCATATTTATTTATCTCTAGACAGCTCTAAACTTTAAACAGACCGTTCATGTTATATAATTGGTGTTTACTAGGTAAAAACACTGCATTTGATGTCAGAGGATTCAAGTTGAAAACCTGTATCATTACTACCTTTGTGACCCTGAGGAGGTGACAACTTCTCTAGACCTCAGTTTTAACTTCTGTGAAATGAGGTTTAAACTAGGTAGTTTGAACCAGAGATCCTTCCAGCTCAAAATCTATAATCCTAAAATCCTCTCTTATTTGTAATAGAAACTTCACCTCAGGTGCTTCCAAAATCCAAACAGAAAATGTGTCAGAAAAATTTTGAATCATTTAAACTCTATTCTTTACCTCCGCTCCCCAATACACATGGTATAAGGAAGTATCACTTTAATAATGTATATGGAAAATAATTGGATAGCTAATTTGGGCTTTTGTTGTCCAATAAATTTTAATAGATTCTAGAGTATATTGTTTTTTCTTTTGTCATATATGGGTATATATTTTAATTTTTTTCTTTATCTTTTTTCTGGTCATACATGTACATTCATTAAAAAATTACATTTCCTTATGAATCATGTTGGGAAAAAAAATCAGAACGAAAGGGAAAAATTACAAAAGGAAAAAAAAGTAAGCCAAAGAAAAAAGTGAATATAGAATGTGTTGATTTATATTCATTGTCTATAGTTGTCTCTCTGGAATCAGTTGTCTAATACATCCAAAGTATTAGAAGTGCCTTGGATTACTGAACTGCTGAGAAGAACCAACTCTTTTATAGTTGATCATTGCATAATCTTGCTGTTACCATGTACAATGTATTCCTGGTTCTGCTTGTTTCACTCAGGATATAAATCTTTTTAGGTCTTTCTAAAATCAGCTTGTTCATAATTTTTATAAAACAATAATATTCCATTACTTTCATATGTAAGTGCAGCCATTCTCCAATTGATGGGCATCTTCTCATTTTCCAGTTTTTTGCCACCAGAAAGAGAGCTGCTATAAACATTTTTGCACATATGGATCTTTTCCCCTTCATCTTAATGTTTTTTTAATGTAGCTGTATTTCATCTGTGATTTCCTTGCCCAGTCAGCACTCTCCCCTATAATAGTGAAGTAGAGCTAAGTAAAATAAATCAACACATTGTCCTTATCTGACAACATATGCCTTATGCTACACTTAGTACACCTCCTTTCAACTGAGAAGAGATAGTCATTCTTTATCTTTAGTGTACTGAAAGTAAAATTGTCTATTGCATTGTTCAAAGGTATAAGGTCTTTCAGTGTTTTCCTTTATATACTTTATATGCTTCCTTTATATAACTGTTATTTGATTTGTTCTCCTGGTTTTTCTTTCTTTTCTTTGAATCAGCTCAGAAAAAATATTCCTAGGTTTTTCCCACTTCCATGTTCCTTTCTTATGGTTCCTTATCATTCTGTTATATTCATATACACAAAAATATCTAGCCATTTCCTAACCAATGGAATGAGGAAACTCTGAGTTCAAATATCAATTTCTAGCTTAACTATGAAGCCCAGAGCAAGTCACTGAACTTGGCTCAGTCCCAATTTCATCATTTGTTATATAGGGATAATATTAGCACCTATCTCACAAAATTATTGTGAGAATAATAGAAGATAATGTGAAACATGTTTCTTACCTCAAAGCACTATTTAAAGAATAATTCTTGTTCTTCTTGTTATTACCTTAACAGCAGCATTGAAATATATTAATCTCTCTTTAAATTAGGGACAAGAAGAGATGGGTGCTTAGCTAAGAGAGATAGGTGAGTTAGTGGCAAGGAAACCAGAGCAGCTGTGATTTTGTGTGTATGTCCCACACCTTGAATGTAGCAATAATGAAAGGACATCTTACCTACTTCACTATTATTCTATATCAATATTATATTAATAAATTAATGTTAGGTTAGCTTTGATGCCTAGATCTGGAGGTAGAGAACAGCTCCATTAAGTGATGATTATTTATATTACAAAATTTGTTGTGTAAATGGATTTTTCTTTACTTAAAGAATCTGTTACTCATTTTAAAATTCTATTTAATTATTACCAAAATGCTATATACATTGAGACAGTGTTATAAAGTGAACAAAAGAGTGGATTTAGTGTCACAGAATCTGAGTTTGAATCCCAGCTTAGCTATTTCTTAGGTGTATAACTTTGAACAAGTCATTTAATTCCTTTGCCCCAGTTTTCCCATCTATAAAATAAAGAAAATAAACTAGAAGTTTTCTAAGGTTTCTCTCAGTTCCATAGTTATGATTTTGCGACTCTTCAGGAAAACATATATTGCCTTTAGATATACTTGGGTATATGTTCTAACTTAAGTGTTAGCATCTGTATTGAAATAACTTAGCTTGTTATTGAAAGGTTGTATTCCTAGCTGATTTCACATTCAGTTTTATTTTAGTTGTTCTGATTTTTTTTTTTTTTGTTTTTGATTTTTGCTGAGGCAATTGGGGTTAGTGACTTGCCCAGGGTCACACAGCTAGGAAGTATTAAGTGTCTGAGGCCAGATTTGAACTCAGATCCTCCTGACTTTAGGGCTGGTGCTCTATCCACTGTGCCACCTAACTACACCTTCTGTTCTGATTTTTTTTTAAAAAGATTTGATTAAAAAAGAAATAAAATAAAAGCAAATAAAGATAACTAGATAATCAGATAGAACTAGTCTTTGTTGCAAGATGGCTTAGTTTCCACATGCACTATTAAACAGTTTTTAAATTCTGACTATGAGCTCTCTTATCATTCTGCCTAATAATTCTCTCCTTGGTGACAATATTTATTCAATTAAATAAAAGTAAAAACATTTGTTGGACAAAACAAGTAGTTAAAATCATCTTCAAAGAAAAACTTTTCAGTGAATCACCCATTTCCTGAAATTAAGCAAAATTTATCGTTTTCACAAAAACAAGGGAAATAGAGATCAAAGTGATTGGGGTTCTGAGTGGCCTGCAGAATTAATAAAAAGTTGAAGTAACAAAAAGGAAAATATGCACCCAAAAAAGACCAGTGAGAAGCATATCATCTCTGTAAGAAAGAACTATTAATGCTTATGGAAGCAAGATTTATTTATATTTCTAACTTTACTGACTTTTCCATCCCATCAAAAGGACAATAGATTTTGAAACTATATTCGAGTTGTTCTACTATAGTTTCTTGGGTGTATTTCATTGAGGGTGGTTTTGTTCAGATTAATTTATTTGGACATTCCATACTTCTTTGTTTTATAGGTATATAATGGAAGATGAATGAATGGTGAATTATCTTTTCAAAGCTTTACTTCCAAAATAGCTAGGAAATGTAGTCTGAGATCACAGCTCAAACCATGAAAGACATGATTTTGAGCTTAAAAAAGCAATAAAAATATTCCTAAAAATATTTGATTTTTGTATCTTGTTGGAGAGACAGGAAGTGGGAAAGAAGGATCTAAGAAAACAACTTGGCAACAAGGGAAGCTCTCTAATAGGCTCAGTTGAGGAAACACAGCAATGACAAATTCTAGAGCAGTATCAAAATTTCAGAACATTGTAAAAATTATTTGGACCTAAAATAAAACTCTTACCAAAGCTATATCCCAGTAAATTAAGATTTGAGGAAACAAATTAACTACAGTGGAAAAGGATTAAAAAAATACCTCTGTTTTCAAATGAAAAGGAAAAAAAAAGGATAGCTCAGAGTTTGGAGCAAATGATATTACTGCAGCACCTCAAAAAGAAAAGGCATTATCCACCTATTTTGATTAATTATTTCTGTTATGGGAGAAAGATAGGGAGAAAGGTACAAACAATTACTTAGCTCCTGCTAGGTAAGAGGCACTGTGCTAAGAACTTCACAATAATAGCCTTGAGAGATAGATGTTATTATTTTTTCTATTTTATAATTGAGAAAAACTAAGACAGATAGTTCAAGTGACTTGGGTTGCATAGCTAGTAAATATCTGAAAAGAGATTTGAACTCAGGTCTTCCTACTCAAAAAATATTAAAATTTCCTCAAAATCAAAAAGGATAAAAAATTATAATTAAAAAGGAATTGGAGCCCAAGATAAGAGATGAGATAATAAAGTACTTAAATACTTTAAGAAATAAGATAACATGTAGCACTTTAATGTTTCCAACATTTCGCATGTATAATTTCATTTGTTTGAATTCATATTTTCAAGTTTCCCTATCCAAGCACATCAGAAACTTAGAATTTTTACCTTCTCCTAAGCCAGAGATTGTTATTTGTCCTTATATGTGGGAGGGGAAGATCCTTAGAATTTCTGACCAAAGCAGAATGTTTACATTCAATCAGAGTCTAACTAGACCTAAACAATGTTCTATTTATTTATTTAAAACTTTTTTTGGACTAGGTAAAAAAGGATTTAATTGCTCCCTAGTCTTAATCACTGAATGGGTGTGACCTTAGTCATACTGAGACCTGTTGAAGACCTTACCTTCAAAAGACCAAAGTTTCCCATCTCATCTAGGGCCATTTCCAGTCATCCCGATGTGTACCTTGCTACTGGCACCATATGGCTCTGGAAGGGAAAATGAGGAAGGTGACCTTGCACAGCCCTCTCTCACTTAAATCCAAATCACTTGCATATCATGGCATCACCTCCCTGATGTCCTTGTTCTCTTCAACAGTGAATGACAAACAACCTCTGTGAGTGGTCCATAAACTGGAATTGGTTAGCTGGAAGAATCCTTTCTTCCTTCTCTTTTCTCTCCCTTCTCCCTACTCTCCCTTCATCCCCCCTTGTCCTCCCTTCCCTCCCCTCTCCTTCCTTCCTCTCTCTTTTATTCCCTCCCTCTCTCACTCTCTTCCTTCCTCCTTCCCTTCTTTCTTTCTTCCTTCCTCCCTCCCTTTTCCCTTTCCTTTCTCTCTATTTCCCTCCTTCCCTTGTTCCCTCTCCCTTCCTTCCTTCCTTTCTTCCTCCTTCCTTTGTTCCTCCCTCCTTTTTTCTTCTTTCCCTCCCTCCCTCCCTTCCTTCCTTTCTTCCTTCCTTCCTTCCTTCCTTTATCCCTCCCTCCTTTCCTCCTTCTGTTCACAAAGGGTATCTTGCCCTTCCTTACCTATAGAAGCTCTTAAAAGTATTTCCCCTTCTTTTGTACCTCTGAACCCTCTCACAATATCTTGGGGTTTGCTGGTTAGATTATTTTCTTAAGGACCATGCCTTAAACCAAAACCAATCTGATTTTTAACTAATCCATTCTCCAACTAAATACCATATTTCTACAATGTTCAGCTAAAATAGAAGTGTTTATTAATAATAAGAGAAGTCTCATAAGACTGAAATGAGCTGCTCTAAATTTATGTTTTAGATCTAAACATAAGACTAGTTATAGTCTTTAAAGAAGCCAACCATTTATATTCCATGTGAGGTATAAGAGGAAAATTTTAATGGAGTTTTCTGGGTACTATTCTTATTAATCAACCTAACTTCTTTGGAAACCAATTTCTACCATTGGCATATTGAAAATGTAATTATCTAAAAGCTTAAATCTTTTCCACTTGAATTGATTTTAGTTACTTTTCTTCACTCTGCTGTAATCCTATGTTTGGACAGTTGGTTTAACAGTTCTAAAATTAGGACCTTACTTTTATCCCTATTGAAGTTTTTCTTATGGAATTCATTTCATTCTTCCATCCTGTTGAAATCTCTTTGCATGTTGATTTTATCATCCAATAAATTAGCCATCTGTATTAGATTTTCATCACATGCAAATTAAGTCTATCATTTCATGAATGATAAATCTTAAAGTCTTCATAAATTCACTGCTATAAATGTTGAAAACAGATGACTAGACAAAGCTGTAGCAGAGTACTATAGACTTCATTCCAGATCAATATCAGTCTATTAATCAATGTTTTTATAAAGTCATTCAACTAACAATAAATCATTTTTGCAGGATACAGACTGCATTTTGTCATCTTATCCACAAAGACTTCAGGAAAAATATTGTCAAATGCTTTTTCTATTGCATTTCTCTATTCTACCATTCCACCGACCAGTCAGTAAAATAAATGTGGCTTGAATTATTCTTAGTGAACCTATCTTGATTTCTAGTGAATGTGACTCTTCTATGTATTCCAAACTGCTGAATAATTTGTCTTAAAATTTTGCCTGGAATTGTGGTCAAGCTAATCAATCTCAAGTTTGGAGAAAGTAACTTTACCCCCATTTTCCAAATAGAGTTAGTATTAGACTACCTCCTATTCTTTCCATACTTCTACAAAGATCACCTTTAATGGGACACATTGATTAGATTGAAAATTCATTCAGGATTCTGTGTTCAAATTCATCTAGGCATAATGTTTCAACTCATTCCTAGATACTCAGGACTTACAAAAATATTTCCTTACTCTGATTCAAATTCTTTCTTATCCATGTATATTAAACTCTTGACTAAGACTAGTTGCTCAAGAAATATTTATTGAGTCTACTAGGTGCCAGATACTGTGTTAACAGTTGAATATATAAAAAAAGGGGCATCCTTGCTTTCAAGAAAATCATGATCTAATGGGGAGATAATATGCAACTAACTATGTATAAATAAGATATTTAAACTAAATTATATATAATCTCAGGGGCAAAGCATTAGCAAGAAAGGGACTTAAAAAGTTTTTTTTCAGGGTGTAGAATTTTATCTCAGACTTAAAGGAAATCAGCCTTTTAATAAAAATATATAAAGTAAGTATTACATGATAGGCCAAAACCCAGAGGCACAATTAAAGGCAAAAGATAGTTCTCTCTCTCTTTTTTTTCTATTTTCATTTTTAAAGATTTATTTTAAGCATCCATTAAATTATTTTTTTTCAATTCTAAATTCTTTCCTTCATCTTGTCCTTACTTCACCCTTTGAGAAAGAAAGCAAAATACATATATGTATACACACATACACACACATATATCAATTATATATGTGAAATCATGAAAAACATCTCCATTAGCCATATTGCAAAAAAAGCAAGAAACAGAAATAAAGTGAAAAAGTATGCTTTAATCTGTATTCAAATCTTCAATTCTTTCTCTGGAGGTAGTTAGCATTATTCATCAAGAGGCCTTTGGAATTGTCTTGGATCATTATCTTGATCAGAGAAGGTAAGTTTTCATAACTGATCATTGTTACAATTTTGGAGTTATCATGTACAATGGGTCTCTTGGTTCTACTTACTTGTATCAGTACATATAATTCTTTCCATGCTTTTCTCAAATCATTCTGTTTGTTATTTGTTATAACAAAATATTTTCCCATCAAAATATCCTATTCCACAGCTTGTCCAGCCATTCCTCCATTTCCATTGCCACTGGAAAATTGTTAATATGAATTTTTTTGTATTTATAGGTCCTTTTCCTTTTTCCTTGATTTTTTGAGATATAGATACAATAGTGCAAATATCTTTTAAGAAAAACAACAGATATGAAGAACAGATCAAGAAGAGAAAACATAAGAATAATTGGACTCTCTGAAAGCTAAAATAAAAAAAAATCTTGATATAGTAATACAAAAATAATTAAGTTGTCTTGAAGTGTTAGAAAAAGGAGAACTAGAAAAACCCCACCGATCACCACCTGAAAAAGATCCCACAAGGAAAATGTACAGGAATATCATAATCAAATCCTCAAACCCATAGATCAAGAAGAAAATATAACAAGCGACAACAATGAAAAATAATTCAAATAGTACAGAGGAACAATTAGAATTATACAAAAATTAGCAGCAGCTACACTAAAAGACTGCAGGTCTAGGAACACTATATATTGAAGAGCAAAAGAACTAGAATTCTGTTCAAAAGTATCATATATTTTTAGTTTAACATAATCTTCAACAACAACAAAAAACTGGATATTCAATGAATTGCCACAGTTTCAGGAGGTTTTTTTTTTTCTGTAAAAAGACCTGAATTTAATCAAAAATTTGACATATAATTTCTGGGAGAAATATAAGAAAAACATCAAAGATTTATTTCAAGGGACTCAATAGGGGCAAACTGTTTATGTTTTAAATGTGGAAAACATATGTCTAAGATTATCCTTAAAATTGGATGGAAAAAAAAGAGTAGGATAGACTTGAATGTGATGTGATTCTATGTAGGAAAAGCTAAAAAGAGTAATTATCTTAAACTAATGAAGTGCGAGAGCAAGAATTGACACAGATAAATTTGATGGGGGAGGAGGGATGGTAGTTTTGGAATTCTATTGACTAAGGGAAATGGATTAACAGGTAAACAGTACATATATATCTAGAAGGGTATAAAAATCTTCTGAATTTATTAAGTAATAAGAGGGTGAGGGTATAGGATATGAATGAAAGGTATAATTAACAGGAATAGCATAAATTAAATGAGAATGGGAGATGGTGAGGAGAGAGGACAAGGGAGGGATCCTTAGAAGGGAGATAGGTTAAGGCATAGCAGAGCAAGGCTGAGCAAGTAGAAATAAGCAAGGAGTAAGCAGGGATAGGAAATAAACATAATAATAATGATTAAGAGTAGAATGTATTATGGAAAAAAGCAGGGATAGTAAGTATTGATCTCAGACAAAATTAAAGTGAAAATAGATTTAATCGAAAGAGAAAACTAGGGAAAATGTATTATATGTCAGCCATATTAACTAGCTATTATAAGATTGGAATATTGTTATGGTGTAGGAAATGATGAGTTGGTGGATTTAGAAAAAATGGAAAGACTTAGACTTATGGAGGGTGATGTTATTCACCTTCAGAGAAACAGGGGATAAAAAAGCATTGTACAGCCTTACATAGATGTATATGGGTATATATGCATGTATGTGTGATTATAAATATACATGTACGTGTATACATGTATATGTGTACACATACACACACACACGCTTAATTGTAACTGTCTTGGGGGAAGTGGGGAAGAAGGGGGAAAAAGAATAAACAAAAAAGTTTGCTTTTTACTTTACCAGAGAACAAAAGAAAATCTACAGAGAAGTAAAGATGGATGGTTTTGAACACAATGTGTAGTATTTATTGTAGTACTTATTATGTTGGCTCTCTTCAAATGGAAATTTATTTCACATTTTGAGTCTTCTCTTATGTTCTAATGTGCACATGGAAATGTTTTTCTTTATCTGTTTTTTTTTTCTTTTTTCTATTTTCTACTTAAGTGTTAAATAACTTTTTTTTTAAAAAAAGAAAGACTCCTTTGATTCCTATGCTTTTTCTTATTTTAATAGAAATTGGTGCTTTATTTGGTCTAAGCTTTTTCTGTATTTATTGATATAATTTTCCTCCCCTTTTCCCCTCTTCTCACAATGACTTTATCACCTATCCATTTTTAGATCATCCTAATTTAACCACTTCACTCCTCTCTCTTCAATGTAGAATCCTACCTTCCTTTAAAATGAGAAATTTCTTAGAAGTTACATATAGCATCTTCCCATATAATACTATAAATGCTTTTACATTATTAAATCCCTTATGATTTTTTCTTCATGATTAACTTTCATGCTTCTTTTGTCTAATATTTGAATGTCAGATTTTCTATTGATCTTTGATCAGGAATCAGAAATGCTTTAAGTAAAGTCCTTTAATTGAATGTTCATTTTTCTCACTGAAGAATTATACTGTGATTTACTGTGTAAATTATTCTTGATTGAAATCCTAATTCCTTTTCTTCCCAAAATATCATATTCTAAACCATCTATTCTTATTGTGGTAACTGCTAAATTTTGGGTGATCATGACCACGGTTTCTGTATTTCCTTGAAGTATTTTCTTTTTGACATGGGAATTCTTGAATTTATCTATAACATTTTTGGCAGTTTTCATTTTTAGATCTCTTTCAGCAAGTGATCAACAGATTCTTTCAATTTCTATTTTACTCTTTAGTTAGGATATTGCGACCATTTTCCTTTATATTTTCTTGATGTCCAGGCTCTTTCTCTCATCATGGCTTTTTTGCAGTGTAAAATTTTTTGCTGTTATTTTGAGTGAGCTAATTGGGATTAAGTTACTTGCCCAGAGTCATACAGCTAGTGAGTGTTAAGTGTCTAAGGGCAGATTTGAACTCAGGTCCTCCTCACTTTAGGGCCAATGCTCTATCTACTGTGCCATCTAGCTGCCCCTGCAAGTGCAATAATTCTTAAATAGTTTCTCCTTGATCAGTTTTTTAGATCCCTCCAATGAATTATTTATTTTTTATTATTTTGACTTTGTTTTATTGTTACTTGGAGCCATCATGGAGTCATTAGCCTCTACCTGCCCAATTCTAATTTTTAACGTGATTATTTTCTTCAGTAAGTTTTTTTTTTTAACCACTTTTGCTATTTGACCAATTCTGGTCAAGGATAACTAGTGCAAGAGACAGGGATAGTATGTCCTAGGGAAGGGATGGAATTAAAGTTATTTCATCAGTAATATGTTATATCTCTTGTACCATTTAGCCAACTTTGTTTTTTGATGTTATTTTTTCCAATATTTTTGTGCCTCTTGTCAAGCAGTTAATTATTTTTTTCATGATTTTCATCCTTTGCATCTATTTCTTTAGTTAATTTTTCTTCCATCCTTCTTGACTGATTTTGAAACTCACTTCTAACTTTTCCAGCAATTCTTGTTGGAATTCTGTATTCAGAATTCATTTTTTTTCTCTTTGAGTTTTTGTAGCTATTTTGACATTGTTATTTTCTTCTGATTTTGTGTCCCAATCTTCCTTGTCACCATAGTACATTTTTATGGCCAGGTTATTTTGTTGTTGTTTGCTTATTTCCTTGCCTATTTCTTGATCTGAACTTTTATGTTAAAATTGGGCTATCTTCCATGGATGTGAATGTATGGACACTGTCACCAGCTTCAGGCTTTTTTACAGTCCTGTTTTCAAAGATAGTTCTGGGGATTCTGAAGTTTTTCATGCTTGCAAGTTGTAGTAGTCCAGAGAGAGGTGTTCTCACTGCTTTTCTGGTCTGCATCTGTTCCCTACCCATGAAAGATTCCTAATTCCTTGCAGCAAGTGATACAGATGCTCAGCATCCTTGTTCCCCAGGATTGAAAGTGATACTGTTCCTCAGGGCCTCTGATGCTTTCTTATTGAGAGTGGTCTTCATATTGGAACTGTGAACTAGAAGTAGATATAGGAAATGGAATTATGAAATTGTACCTTGTCTCATGTTGAGGATTAGCATAGGGGTCCCCCATAATCTCTTTCTAAACAAAGTTGCCAGATCTCCTTACTATCCTTACCTTGAAAAATCCTGAATCTGTTGATTCTGCTATTGTCTTGCCCAACCCTTACCACCACTGAACTTCAGGTGTGCCCCCACCTTTGTGAGGGCTCTTTCCTTCTGTGCTCCTAATTTTCTTGGGTGAGGAAAATATCTCATCTTCATCTTTTGTTGACTCTACTGCTGCAGAATTCAATTTAAGTCATTATTTTAAAGTTGTTTGGAGGGAAATGTTAAGAGATCATGACTTCTTCCTCTGCTCTGCAATTTTGGCTTGCTTTTAAGATCACCCCTGCTTTCAAGAAGTTCACCATCTAATGATAAAGATAACATGCAAACACCTATGTAGAATTAAAGACAAATTAGATAGAGATAATTTGTTCTATAGGATAAATCAGAGAAAATCAATAGAAAGAAATCACTATCATTAAAGGGTATCATGAAAGACTTCTTGGAAAAGAATTTTTACTGGGACTTGAAGGAAGTCAGGGAAACAAAGAAGAAGAGATAAGGAAGAGCAGGTCTGGTATACAAATGTACACAATTTGTAGAAATGGAATGGATTGCATGAGGAACAGCAAAATAGCAAGTGCCATTGTGAGTCAATAAACATTTATCAAAAAGCAAAAATAATCCATTTTCTCAAAACACTCACAGTTTTATGGAGAGACAAATCACAAATAGCCAAGAACAAACAAGCCATGTACAGGGTAAAATGGAAATAATCAAAAGAGAAACCATTAGATTTAATGAGGGATCTGGAAAGTTGTCTTATAGAAGGTAAATTTTTAGCTACTACTTGTAGAAAAGTAGGGAAGTCAGGAGGCAGAGGCGAGAAGAGAGAGATATGAAGAAAAGCCAGTAAAAATGACTAGACATAATAAAGACCTTTGCTAGGGTGATATAGTGTCAAGAGCAGACAAAATTTAGCTAAAGTTGGAAGGTGAGAGAGAAAGAGGAATCAATGTAGGCTTCTAGCTTTTGAGTCCAAGTGACTAGCAGGAAGCTGATACCCTTGACAGTAAAAGGGAAGTTCTAAAGAATACAGTGGCAACAAAAAAAGAGTTCCAGCTATTGGGGAGAGCCAGTGAAATTGCATGATTCCAAAGATGAGACATCTTGTATGAAGAATAACAGTGAGTCGTCACTAATATGTAGAATAAATAAATGGAAGGCAGTAAAGTGCAAGAGATATTTCCATTTTGAAGCTCATACTTTTTAATAGAGAAAATATAAGCAAATTCCTAATTTAGTAATTCTAATTTCTGTTTGCTACCAATTGATGTTGCATTATTTACCCTAAGCAAGAGGGGCTTTGCTTTTCCTATTTCTTCTCCTTCTTAAATAGCTAAAATAATGAGAATAATAATGATAAAAATAATCCTTGAGATTCACCCCCATCTTATTATAATTTTTTTATAAAATGAAATGCATAGCTAACTACAAGATTACAAGGATTATAAAAAATTGGTTATGTTAATAGAAAGATCTAATATTTCCCCATCCAAGTTCACAGACTCCCTGAAATCTATCCATGGATTTCAGGTTAAGAAACTTTGTGATGGAAAGAATTATCTTCAATTTAGTCTCATAGCCTGTAAATACTTTTTTTTTAAAACTTGAATTACTTTAAAGCAGACATTTAAGTCCAACTATAAAAAATAGGCACTTTAAAACCCCAATATAAAAATGTAAAATGATATTTCTTTCAAATTCATTTTATTTTCAACTATTCTAAAGTTCCATTGAAATGTGAAGGCATAACTCTAATGAGGCTTACTTGGGACAATATCTCCAGTAATTTATCCCCTGACCATTGCTGTGTCTCACTGGGAGAAATGCTGCATATGATTATGCTCTGTGAATTTCATTTCTGATTCATATTCTGTTAAACAAGCAATGATTGAGCATCTCCCACAGGCAAGGCACTGTCATAAGTGGTAAGGGAGATAGAAAGATAAATAACACATCAGCAGTATACAGTCTACCAACGAAAATGTTGGCCACCTATGAAATTAATTTTTTAATCAATAGGCAAGCATTTTTGAGGTAACTATTGTGTGCCTTGGCATTGTGCAAGGGATAACAATATGATAAATGAAACAGTATGTACCAATACATACACATAAAGAATAAAGATAGAATAAGTATAAGCAAAAACAAAATTAAATTTGAGGTAGTATGAAAAGAAGAATGCTAACAATTGATGGGGAGGAAAAACTTCAAATTAAAGGGTTTGAGCTGAATCTTGGGAGAAAAAGGAATCTATAGGGCAGAGATGATAAAAGAAAGGTAAGTGGGAAGTGGAGGATATCTAGTGCAAGAGGCAGGGATGGTATGTCCAAAGGGAGGGATGGAATTAAAATGAAGAGTAAACTGTCTCATAGTCTCACTGTTCCCTGCAAGCCTGTTAAATTGTTAATGATTTTTAAACATGAACAATTAAGGAACAGTATTATACAAGAATTCCTTTTATCCTCTGTATATATTTTGGCAAAGTAGTTCTTCAATATATTGTTGTTGGTTAAATTACAGCAGTCTGTTTTTAGTATTCTGAAATTCTCTAATTCTTCTCCTAGACTTATATATAATATTATATTAATTATGAAGTTTAAAAGAGCAGCTAAATAGTGAAGTGGATAGAGGGCTAGGCTTGAAGTCAAGAAGACCTGAATTGAAATCTGACCTCAACAGTTCCAATAGACTTGTGATGGAAGATGCCATCCACATACAAAGAAAGCAGTATGAAGACTTAATGTAGATCAAAGCATAGTATTTTCACCTTGTTGTTGTTGCTGTTGTTGTTTGCTTGCTTTTAAAAAAATCTTTCTCACATTTTTTCTATGTTTTGGTCTGATAATTTTTTTGCAGTATGAAAATATGGAAATAAGTTTAGAAGAACTGCTCATCTTTAATCTATCTCAGATTGCTTTCTATCTTGGGTGGGACGGGAGAAAAATTAGGAACATGAAGTTTTGCAAAGGTGAATGTTGAAAACTTTCTTAGCATGTATTTGGGAAAATAAAATACTATTAAAATAATAATTAAAAAAAGAAACCTAGCCTCAGACCCTTACTAGATAACTCTGGATAACTCATTTAACCCGGTTTGCCTCAATTTCCTCACATATAAAATGGACTCAGGGAGGAAATATTAAACCACTTTATAATCTTTGCCAAATCAAGTGGGGTTATAAGGTTATAAGAAAGTATAATATATTTTCATGATGAAAAATGACAAAACAAAGCTCTCTAAATATTAAATAAATATATTTTGTGGTATATTGAAAGATACTTACTTTGTATCATTTAATGCATGTGAATAATTTTAAATTTTTTCACTTAATTTCAAAAACTTAATGTGAAAATTCCAACTTTCTTGAGAAATGCATATTTTGTCAGATAATTGTTATTATTATGTCAGATAATAGGTAAAATTATTTTGTTTCAGCCTTTTTATAAAGTTTCTTTGTATAATTTTTACAATAATCTTAATGGTCCTATTTGGGCATTATTTGGTTAAATAGTCACAGATAACCATGTATTTAAACTCTCCTTTGCCCCATCCCTAAAGCATCTTAACAAAACATTGTTAAAACATCTTAACAAGGCTTTATTGATGACCAGTAGCCTATCACTAGGTGGCAGTTGTGAAGATAGATAACTGTAACAATAGTCAAGAAGGGAAACATAAAAAGAACTTTAGAAAAAAAAATTAAAAATCTGAGTGGAACAAAATGAGTTTTTAGAAAAACAGAGAACTCCCAAGGAGGACCAGAAAATATCAAAGCCATATCCCTACTTATAAAAATTGAAAACTTCATGATACAGTGGAAACAATACTGGTTTTAAAGTCAGAGAAACAAATCTTCACTCTGCCGCTTACTACCTGCTTGACTCTAAGAAAGTTACTTCATCTCTCTGGGTTTCAGTTTCTTCCTCTGTAGGTTGAACCATGTGTATTTAAGGTACCTTCTAACTCTAAGATTCTCTCCTGTGTAAGTTAGGAGTCGGACTATATTAATTCCTGAAGTTCTTTAGGCTTTTTTAGATCTGGAAGTGATCCTAGAAGTGATCTAGTCTAACTAACTTCTTGATGAGATAACTCAAATTTAGAAATGTTTGACAAAGTTCAAATAAGGTGATTATTATAAGAAAATATATGGTAGAAATATTGAAACCAGATCTTTCTGACTCCTAACCCAACAATTTTTATACTCCCAAATATTGATATTAGGAAGAACTGAAGGGAAAAAGAGTATGCTTAGCCTATAGAGGAGAAGATTCAACATGAAAATAATTATTATATTCAAGTATTTGAAAGATTGTCATATAGAAAAAAATAATCAGATTTTTTTAAAATACCATTTGAACCCATAAGAAAGAACTATGAACAGTTTACTGTCTGTTACTGGTTTAGTTGTATCTGTTGTATCTGCCTTTTCATATGACCCCATCTTGGACTTTCTTGGCATAGATATTGAAATAAGTTAACATTTATTTTCTTCTCTAGACCATTTGACAGATGAGGAAATTGAGGCAAACTGGGTTAAGTTACTTGCCTAGGGTTATATAGCTAGTATGTATCTGAGGCTGGATTTGAACTTAGGAAGATAAGTCTTTTTGCCTCCAGGCCTAGCACTCTATCCATTGCACCACCTAACTACTCTAGTAGGAGCTACAAAGAGATTCATATTTGTTGTAATGAAAAACTTACTAATAATTCAAGTAACAAAAAATGGAATAGAAAGTCTCACGAAATAGGGATTGCCTATTGTTAGAAGTTTTTGACTGGAAGTTGGGTAATTATGCATCAGGTATAATGTTCAAGGCATTCCTTTTCAATGATTGGCTGACTTCTGTGATCTCTTCCAGCTATGAAATTCTATAATTCTATTATACTTATCAAAGAGGTAAAAGTGAAGATATGACATTACATTATCTGTTACACTAGTAATGTATTTCTTATTCATTAGCATTAACTTTCACTGGAGTCGAGGAGAAAGAGGAAAAGAAAACCTTTGATAAATAAATAATCTTGTCCCTGTATTTTCCCTTTCCAAGAAATCATTGTCAAAATGCAGCTGTAGTTACTGAATGATAAACATATATCTGATGCCAATTTTGGTCAGTCAAGATGTTCAGATACTTGCTTGGTGAGACAAACAAACTTCCAAAGATTTCTTGAAAAATATAATATGTGTTCACTGTTGTTCTAAAACATTAGGAGTAGGAGAAAAAAGACAACACTAGACTTAAAGAACTGTGTTTGGATACCTGCTCTGCCTTTTGGTGGCTATGTGATCTGGGGCAAGTCACTTAATCATTCTGAGTCTACAAATGGGCTTATAACACTTGTACTAACAATTTCTCAAGGTTTTTGTGAGGTTAAAGTAAAATTTTAAACTTAAAATTTTTATAAATGACAATGGCTTTTTTCTGTTTTAGTGCAATTAAGTTTTTCATTCATGACAAAGAATTTGGGAGTTAAGATGATGACAAATTTTCCTCTCTTTACACTCTGACCATTGTTTATTTGTCATTGATGTATTCCATTATCAAGAGGATATATATATATATATATATATATATATATATGATTTAAAGAACTCTGCTAGATACTGAAGACATGAATAAAAATGATATAGCATCTACCTTCAAGAAGATCAGTGTGGAGAAATAGCCTCTAGAAAGACAAGAAAATGCAAAATATACACAAAATGAAATACAAAGTAATTTGAGTATTGGTGGATTTAAGAATATCAACTATAGGAAATTGGGGAAAGACTCCTTTAGAAAATAGAATCTAGGACTAAAATTTGAAGAATATAAGTTCTTTTAAGGGGTGATTATAGGAATGGAGGATCTTCTAGGCATGAGAAAATCAGTACAAAGCCAATTTAGGAGATGATGGATATATCCAGACTTTTATTTAGAGAGATTATTTTGTCAATTTTGTGGTAGGTAGATTAGGGAGAAGAGAAACTGCACTTCCAGGAGTCCAGGCAAGAGATGGTGAAGACCATAACTAGAATGGTAGTTCTGTGTTTGCAAAGAAATACCTGGATATGAAGAATGTTGTAGAGCTAGAGTTGACAAGCATTTAAAATATTTCTATATTCAGGGAAAAGTTGAGGGTGAATCCAAGGTTTCAAATTTGGTCAACTAGAAAGATGATAGTAACAACATAGTGGGTATGGATAATGAGTTCTACTTTGGACATGCTGAATTTGAGAAATTATAGAAATGAATTGCTGACACAAAGTGGTAATTGAAGGAAGGAAAAAGAGGGCTTGATATATAAACTTGAGAAGTGTTTTTGTCTAGATGATAATTGGACCACTGAAAACTGATGAATAGGCCAAGCTAATATAAAAATGACAATTCTGCTTTAATTGTTTTACTTGTTCAGTGCCATCTCTATCAAACTGCCAACACATTATTTTATAGAACTGGAAAAAATAATAACAAAACTCATCTGGAAGAAAAAAAGGCCAAGAATATCAAGGGAATTAATGGGAAAGAAAGGATGGTGGCTTCGCAGTACTAAACCTAAAACTAAAGCAATGGTCATCAAACCCAATTGCTATTGGCTAAGAAATAGAGTGGTAAATCAATGGAATAGATTAGATACAAATGACACAATAATAAAAGCCTATAGCAATCCAGTGTTGATAAACCCACAAACTCCAGGTTCTGAAATAAGAACTTACTATTTGACAAAAATTGCTGGGCAAACTGAAAAATAACATGTTAGAAAATTTATGCTACATCTCACATCCCATACCAAAATAAGCTCAAAATGCATATATAGTTTGGACGTATAAGATGATGTCATAAACAAATAAGGAGAATGAGAGATAACTTACCTATTAGATCTTTGGAGAAGGGAGGAATTATGACCAAAGAAGAACTAGAGAACATTATGAAAGGTAAAATGGATAATTTTGATTACATTAAATTAACAAAACCAACAACAACAATAACAACAAATAAAAAAACAAAAAACAAAACCCACAGAAACAAGATTAAAAGTGAAGTATACAAAGTTGGGAAAACATCTTTACAGCCAGTATTTCTGATAAAAGTCTAATTTCTAAAATGTATGAAGAACTGTGTCAAATTTAGAAGAATACAAGTCATTCCCCAATTGATAAATGGTCAAAGGATATGAACAGAAAATTATCAGATGATGAAATTAAAGCCATTTGTACGCATATGAAAAAATGCTCTAAATAGCTATTGTTTAGAGAAATACAAATTAAAACAACTCTGATATACCACCTCACACCTAAGATGACAGGAAAAGATAATGATAAATGTCAGAGAGGATGTAGGAAAACTGGGAAACTAATACATTGTTGGTGAAGTTGCGAAATGACCAACCATTCTGGAGAGCAAACTGGAACAATGTCCAAAAGGTTATAAAACTGCATACCCTTTGAACCAGCAATGCCATTACTGTGTCTGTAGCCCAAGGAAATCATAAAGAAGGGAAAAGTACCCACATGTACAAAAATATTTGTAGTAGCTCTTTTTGTAGTAGCAAAGAATTGGAAAATGAGTAGATGCCCATTAGTTGGGGAATGGCTGAATAAGTTGTGGTGTATGAAGTTAATGAAATATTATTGTTCTATAAAAAATGATGACCAAGCATTATAGAAAGGCTTGGAAATATTTACATGATTTGATGGTGAGTGAAACAAGTAAAACCAGCAACACATTGTTCACAGTAACAGCAAGAATATGTGATGAAATGCAGATTCAAACAACTCTGAGATATCATCTCACACTTCTCAGATTGACAAAGATGATAGGAAAAGATAATAATAAATGTTGGAGAGGATGTAGGAAAACTGGCACACTGATGTATTGTTGGTGGAGTTGTGAAATGATCCACCCATTCTGGGGAACAATCTGGAACAATGACCAATTTACACAATGACAACAAGAATGTGTGATGATCAGTTGTGACAGACTTGGCTCTTCTGAATAGTTCAGTGATTCAGAGAAATCCCAATAGACTTTGTACAGAAAATGCTACCTGCATCCAGCAAAAGAACAAGGAGAATACATGTAAATCAGTACATTCTATTTCACTTCTTTTTCTGTTTTTTAGAGTCTTCCATTTATACCTTTTGGTCTGATTTTTCTCTCCCAACATGAAACATAAAGCAATATGTATTTAAACAAACAAACAAATAAAAGGGGAAAAAAGAAAACTGATGAGATTCTGTAGAGGAAGAACATAGAGAATAAAAAAAAAACCTACTGCAGAGTTATTAAAAAATTGCCACAGACTTAGAGGCTCATAAAAGAATGAAGAAGGTTATCAGTAGGAGAACCTCAAGAAAGCAATGTCATGAAAAATTCAGAAAGGAGAGGACATGGAGTGGCTAACAACAGTAAAAGGTGCAGAAAGATTATAGGATTATAGATTTTTACAAATTTATTGGAGTTCTGCTCCAGGTCTGCTTAACATTTTCCACTCTCAATCCCTTTTCATCTTAGAAATTTTTTCATGACCTCAGGTATAGAAATCAAATATTTATCAATAAGACATCATAATTTTCTGATCCACAATTAAATATGCAACCCCATAATGGGGTCACGAACAATAGTTATAAGTAGTTTTGATCTAGTCCAATTGCTTCATTTTACAATTGAGAGAGCTTAAATACTCAGGCCACCCAAGTAGTAAATGAAAGAACTAGAATTTGAACTTAACTACTATGTACCTGTGTGGATACCTTATTCTTCTCCAATCCTGATTTTCAGCTCTTTGCTTGTATTTGTATCCTCAATGCTTACTAAAGTGCCTGGCTCGATGCTTCTTGACTTGACTTTACTAGACTACATTTCTGACTTCAAATCTAGCATTTATTATGATGTGCTTTGCTGCTTCAGTAAGGATGAAGGCTGAAAAAAAGTTTTTAAATTTAATATTTGAGAAGATTATTAATTTCAAAAAGAATAGATTCAGTCAATTGTTAGGACTAGATGACTGATTGAAGATGAAAAATGATGGGGATAAAAAGAAAAAGTTAAGGTAAAAAGTATAGGTGATTTTTTCTAGAAATTTGATTGTGAAAGAAAGAATATGAGCTGATAGCTTGAGGATATTGTGGAGAGAGGGAGGGAGGGAAAAAGGAAGGAAAGCAGAGAGTGAGGGAGGAAAGAAGGGAGAGCGACAGAGACAGAGACAGAGAGAGACAGAAATAGAGACAAAGAGAAAGAGAGAGGGAGGAAGAGAAAGAGGGAGGGAGGAAGAGAAATAGGGAGGGAAAAAGAGAGGGAATCAGGGAGAGGAAAGCGAGAGAAGGAAGAGGAGGAAGAAGATGAAGATGATGATGATATAGGTGAATTGAAGAAAACTTTTTGGAAGAACTGTGGTGCAGAATATAGGAGTACAATATAAAGTCAATCAGAAAAGGGTAAAGAGAGTAAAAGAAAAAAGTATTTATTAGCCATTTAAAGCAAGAAATGAGAAGTAGTGGCTAGAGATCTGACCTCAGAACCAGGGAATACAAGGATTCAAATGCTGCAATTGACACATGCTGGCTTGTGACCTTGGATACATCACAACTTTTGCGTTACTTCACACAAATCTCTAGATTATAGTTGAAGAGCAGGGGCAAATCCTTGTACCAATGAAATGTGCTCCATAATTTTGACCATGCAAGGAGAAATGACCTGATCTGATAGATGTGTGAATAATAATCACATGTATAATAGTCACATGTATATCTTTCAGTATTATTCTTTCTGCTTAATGTTCAGATTTTTCCTATGCTTGTTTTCCATGTTCCCCATAAACCTTATTTCTCTCTTTCCATGTGAGCATCATCACTTTCATCACTTTTGTGAGCATCACTTTCATCACTTTTCATCACATTCATCACTTTGTCATGATCTTGCTGGTTGGTGCTAGGTAATTATTTACATTTGTAAAATTTTCTCTTTGCTAAGCCAATGATTCACACATCTCAGTCTCTTAAAGTGCATTTTCTTCTGTGTCCTTTAATGTCCTATGTCCATGGTCAGTCTTATCAGAGAATGATTTTATTTCACTCTTCAATGTTAGATATTCAGTGTAATTATCTTGGTCTTAAGTTATTTCATAATATATTCTGTGGAATTTCACAAAAAACCTATCAAATGAAAGATTTCATGCATTTCAATTTTACATCCTGCAGTTAGTTTAGAAGAAAACCAAGCAGTGGAACACCAAGTTTTTCTCTTACTATATATCTGGATTATAAAAGAGCTATATATTAGAGATTATAAAAAGCAACAGTAGGACACTCAGAAGTCTTAATAACATTTAATATATTCAGAGTGCTATGACTTCATTCTTGCTCACTTCAAAGGCATAATAATCTGTTGTCCAGCTTTGGATCAAGGCCAATATTACCATTAACTTTTCCCATAAAGTTTGATTAAAGAGCATAACAAGCCTTTTGTAATTAAGTGAAGTGCTTTAGAAATTTATTTGCTGTCCACAGCTTGTCATACTCTGAGAAATAGTGGAGTTTTATAAAAAGCTATAGCCTTAGGAGGCTGGTAGAATTTCTGGCTAAGCTGTCTCTTTCTGATAGGCATTATTCTTCTGTAGGAAGCCTTTAACTTTGTTTTCCCTTTCCTTTAGATTAACAAGTAATTATACTGTATTTAAATAACAAATTAATTGTATGTGCTCTTATAGAATACAGGTTGTTTCATTTTCTTATTATTGTGCTTGCAATCCATTAGTATATGTTGTTTTTCATTTTCCCATTCTGAGGATTTGTTCTACATAGTTTAAATAAAGAATACACAGTTCTAGTTTCAGTCAATCACTTTGTGATTCCATGGTAGGAATTATTTTAGACTTATATTTTTAAGAATATGCTGTATATATTATCACATATTTAAGAAAATCTTTATTTCTGTCATGTCATATAGTTATATAGAAAAGATGGGATTTTTTTTCCTTAAAAAGCATCTTTTAACTACTGATGAAGAAGAATGCTACCTACCTCATATCAAAGAGATAGTGCACTAAATTTATAAAATGAGACATGTTTTTGGATATGGTCAATATGTGAACATATTTTCATTGATTATGCATACACATTCAAAAGGTTTTTATTTTATTGTTTTTCCCCCCAGTGGAGTTGGGGATAGAAAGAAGAAAAATGCCTGATAATCACAAAAACATAATTACAAATATAGATTAATAACATGGTCTACCTATGTCCCCCAAAGGAAGCTTACTTTTATTTTTGATTCATAGTTTTAAATCATTTCAGTATCATTCCCTAATTCACAGGATGAGGAGGAGTATCTTTTAATCCTTACAACTGCTTTCTGACCCTTCCATCGCTTAGCAACTTTTCCTTCTTTTGCAATTGTTATCTAATTACATTTTTCTGTTGAGACCCTTTTTATAGTTATATATGGATCTGCATAATATTTTTAACTTTCCTCAGTAATTGAGTACCACACTTTGCTTACAGAC
Organism: Sarcophilus harrisii; assembly: GCF_902635505.1. Taxonomy (NCBI): domain Eukaryota; kingdom Metazoa; phylum Chordata; class Mammalia; order Dasyuromorphia; family Dasyuridae; genus Sarcophilus; species Sarcophilus harrisii. Next base: position 452,370,550 of record NC_045426.1, on the reverse strand, counting down.
TTCCTCTCTAATTTAATATTTTTTTACCAGTGTTGATGACTTTAGTATGCATATTGATGACTCCTTTAAACATTCTGGCCTCCTAATTTATCAGCTTCCTCATCTCCATTTACCTTTTCACTCATACTTCCTCAGCCACCTATTAGAGATCAACACTTCTTTCCATGATCCTGAAGCCTGAAATTTTCTCTGATCGCCATCACCTATTTTTTCACCTTTTTTTAAACCTCATCTTTTTTGAATCTGCTGTTCGTTGTCATCCTGACCCCTACTTCCATTGTTCTCTGTCCCTTCTTTTCAACCCCCTCTGCTAGCTTTACCTCTTACTTGTTGTTGATTTTATAATTAATTGTTTCAAGAGGTCACCATCTTTACTTTGTATCTTGTCTTTCCATTGTTGTGCCCCACAAAGCCCTAAAATGTGTTATCCCCAATCTCCACTATCTATTTTTTTTGTCTTGCTCCAGAGGAGAGCATACCAGGATAGCCTTGCAGTGTTCCAGAGGCAAGAGGTAGAATTTCATGTGTGGAAAACAGCAAATGGGAATGTTTCTCTTTATATATGCTTTACATGAATTCATATGTATTAATACTGTTAAATTGCTTCTCTTCTCAAGGAGATGTGTAGAGAGGAAAGAGAAAAAATTTGGAACTTAAAAATGAATTTTTAAAGTTGTTTACATATAATTGAGATATACTTGATGAAATAAATCAAAGTATATTGAAAAAATGACTTTAAGCCTTAAAAAAAACCCAAATCATCCTTCCTAAATTATATATCTATGTTAAAACACTTAAGACCCTTTATTGACTCCCTATTGCCCATAAATGAAATTAAAACTTTTTACCCTAGTATTAAAGACTTTTTATTTCATTCACTCAAAATTCTAATGAAGCAGTTTTCTAATTTTATACTACCTCTTCAGATTTCTCTGCATTTTTACAAGCTGCCTGAAATATATTCCCTCTTTACCTCCACATATGGAGTATTCCTTTTCTCTTAAGGCCTAGTTGAGACACCTCTTTCATGAAGTCTGTTTTGATCCTCTTCACCCAAAGTAATTTTCCTCTTATCAACTTTTCTTGTAGAGTATTATCTGGACCTCCCATTGGTCTTTATCTATTCTACTTTGATTTATATATATTTTTGTATGCATGACATTATTCCCACTCTACTGTGCCCCTCTCTCTTTAACATTTTTCATGTTTGTACCCCCAACATCTTGTATATTAATTGAAAACTTCCATAAAACTTTTCCCCCATGAACTCTGTACTTCTCGAATTCATCTTTTTTTTTAACTGCAAATTTGAAAGTTCTTCCAACTGAACCTAATAGAAAATAACAGAATGAGATCAACATGATTCGTTTTAACTGAATCAGCAACACTCCATTTTAGAAGGGAATGGGACTTTCTGAAAGAGTATGCTCAATATACTAGTCACAGAAAGTCTCATGTACACAGCACATAAAGGTTCACAAGGATTTTTTTTTTTGGCTGTAGTAGAACTTAGTCAGCAGTAATTTCAAATTTGTGTAGTGCAGTATCCTGAGGAGGTGATAATGATCTTTGGTAAGTATTTATATAGCATATTTTTCTCCAAGTGCCTCAATATTTAGAGAAGCCTCAGTTGTAACAAAGGATTTAACTAGCTGTGTTGAGCTCTGAAGCATTTTTCTCCTGATGTAGCCTTATTGTTTCCTGCATTTTCTGCACTTTGAAAAATTTCTGTACAGGAATCAAGGAATAAAGCATTAAAAATTCCAACTCTCCAATTTAACTTCTACTTATATGACTTGAAAGAATTGCTAAATTAACTTCATTATCTTTCCCTAAACCTGTTTCTTGTTCTCATTCATTATTTGTCAGTAGCAACATAATTAGCCCAGTCTCCCATGTTTAAAGCATGACTTAAAGAGAATCCTATTACTGAATCCTGTTGATTTTACCTTTTTAACATTTTTCACATCTACTCTTCTTTTTCCCATTGCTGCTCCTCTTTTTTTTTTTTTTTTTGATGTGCCCTCATTATCATTCAGCAGGACTATTGCAGTAAGCATCCCAATAGATTTTTCCATTTTGATTCTCCCTCCTATTTGGCCTCTTTCATTTTTTAATCACACACCACATTTCCCATTATATTTTTCAGTATTTCCCCTTTTCCACTCATATGTCAAAGGCATGTATTCATAGTTTGTACAGGTTGGATGTGTTAGAATCTTACAATGAGACATCCTGTGCCTTGAGGAGAAAGGAGGGACCAATAGTTGTGATTCCTCTGCAAGAGATGACAATACTTTTATCTATATATTAATTTCTTAATTTCCTAATTTGTATATATTGAATTATTTTGGTGAATCATGTGAAACTCTTCAGAAAATATCTCTATGTTTTCATGTATTGCAAGACATGTAGGATCATAAACTAATTATTTTCATGGTTGTCTTTTTCTTTAGCTCACCATTAGCAACACAAGGTGAAATGACTAATTGTCATATGAAGTCATGCTTTCTGTTGCCTTTGGGTATACAATGAAATCAGTACTGGCACCTTCTTTATTAGCCTCTCCTAAGGGAATACAAGAACCAATGTTGAATTTAATTGTCATTTGTTGATATCTTCTGGTTTCATTTCTAGTAAGCATATTTCATTTCCTATAACAGTATCTCACCTTATTGGGCATCTGACCAGGAGTACCAAAAGTTTTATTAGTGTTTCTAGATGACCTAAAGTCTAAATGATTCTTAGCATTCTCTGATTGTTGTTGCTATCATTGCTGAAATGCAAGGGGGAGCCACAGAATTAAGGCATATTTTCTATTTTACTTTATAACCCAACCGATTCATAAATTAAGAAGTATTCAACTGGCAAAGAGCTTCTTCATATTTAATGAGGCTTGTCTTCAATAGATAGGGGGGTGTTTGGAATTATACTTAAATCCTTTTCAGCTTTTAACAAGATTTGTGACTAGTATAATCTTTGAGAATCCTGCATCATCTTCTTGCTACAATGAGACACACTTGGAAGCAAATGAAATTCTAAAGTTTTACTCAATTATCAGATATTTTATGTGCGCCATTATCCAAGATGAAAATGAAAACTTTGTTGAGTTTTGAGTCAGTCTAAGCAAAGGGAATCGCTACTTATTAGTGTGTTAAAATGCAGGGAACAGTTAAAGGTTCATTTGTACTCAAGATGCTTTCTGGAAGTTTAGGTAATTTTATTCCAGAGAGGTTCCTGTACCTTGTTCTGGATGATCTTGCTGCCCTTCATGGTTTCAGGAGGGCAGCACTGTGACATATACTAATTTTGTTATCAACCAACATTCAAGAGTATAACTTGCCTGCTAAACTTGTTTTAACCATGGCTTGAATTAGTAAAAAAATTTACTGAATATTTTTTTTTTAACTAAAAAGGACAAATGTATCTCCCATTATTATTTCTTGCTGATAGGTAAGTTAAACCCTGGGAAAACCTGACTTGAAAGTACTGAGCTCCTGGATAGAAGGTTATTTCTAAGGATACACATTATGTAACAATGTAAAATTGGAGGTGGGGGAAGGATTCCCTTCCCCTTCCCATGGCTACATGGATATATGTTATCTTAGGAATTTGAATATTTACTTTGAAAGGATCAATATTGATTACAGCTTCTGTGTCTCATTGCTTCTGCTTATTCCCAGTTTCCTTAAAAATAGTAAACAAGAAAAGTAAAAATCATGTGTGATCAATTAAAAAGATTTCTTAATGATTTCTAAATAATAAGTAACTTTTTTCCTCTTTTGGATTCTTTTAGGGCTTTCTACCTGGACAAGTCAAATTTACCTCCTAATTCCACATCAAAAGCTGCTTATATAGATAAGGTAAAAGGAGATAAAACTTAATTTAATAATTTTTTGCTAGGTAAATGCATTATTCTGCTAACCTGTTTAGTCTCATCTTGGGCAATAGAATAATTGTGACCTCTTCAATGATGCATTTGAATTATCTACTTCTGTCATCTCAGAAGAGTGTTAATAGCACTTTTTCCCTAGTCCATTCAATAAACACAAAAAGACATCATAGTTGCAAAATATTTCTTAATGGAATAAATTTTGCCTTTCTTTGTGTACTTTCTCCTGCAGCTCATGAGACCTCTGAATGCTTTGGATGAACTCTATCGCCTAATAATCTCATTCATTAGATCTAAACGAACAGCAGCCTGTGCTTACACAGCATGCAGTGCCTCAGGAGTTGGACTACTGTCAGTTTCTTCAGAACTCTGCAACAGACTAGGAGCATGTCACATCATCATGTGCAATAGTGGAGTGCATAGGTATGTGTCCTTATCCATCTTTCTTTTTCAGGGGGAAGTGTGAGGGTTTACTTAATTGTGTTCTACTTGCATTTGGCTACACGAGAAGGGGCATTATCATTTTTGAACTGGAAGCAGTCAAATATTCTGAGCATTTAAAAATGTTTTGAGATTTGGTAATTGAAACAAAATAATTTAGAGCAACAATTCTTGAACTTAATATATTGTTTATACAAATAAAAATTGATGCTTGTAAACAACAATCTAGGTTTATATAAATGCTGCATTTTGCTTAATAAAGTTTAAAATTTGTCAAGAAAGTCTCAGTTATTATATCTAAAAATGATTAGAAATAGATGTTCATAACAGTATTTTTGAATCCCTTGCAACCCAGCATGTTTTTCCCAACCCTTCTCTTTATATCACAAGTAGAACTGTGTTCTCTAGCAAAGGCAGAATTCTTATTGATGAATGAAAGAGAACATTTTTTAGGGAAATCTTTGCTCAGGGATTTTGTTTTGCTTTAGAGAAGGAATATAGGAGATGAAAAAACAAGTGACCATAAATATAGATGAAGGTGAGCAGAAGTAAAATGAAGTATGTTATAGAAATAATTATCTTTTGGTCTTTTGTCATCTTTATTAAATGTTGGAGGAACTATGAAAAAATATACATGTTAATGTAATGCTAGATTAACTCTGAATTGGTACAGCTATTTTATAAAATCAGTTGGAATTGTATTAAAAGTTACTAAATTGCATATGACTGTGACTTCAGTGATTTCATTAACAGTCATATATAATAGGGATGTCAAAGAGAGTAGGAAATGTTCCATATAAAGAAAAATATTTATAGCACTACTTTTTAAATAACAAAAAAACTAAAACAAAAGTGGTACTAATCAAATAAAGAACACTGTGGAATCAGAAGACATTGGTTCAAAACTTAATTCTTTCACTTATAACCAGTTTGACTTGGGCAAATGAATTAATTTCCATAGGTCTCAATTTCTTCATTTTTAAAATGAGTGAAGTGAACTAGATGTCCTCAGGACAAAATGGAGGTAATCTTGGATCTGTGATTATAAAGGGAAATATTGAGTCCTATGGAAAAAAAAATACATGAAAATTCAAATAAATTTGAAAAGATACATGAAGTAATGCAAAATAAACAGAATTAGGAAAAACATTTAAATTGTGATCACACTAATATAAAGGAAAACAAAATTGAAAGACAAATTAATGAGTTCCAGGAGTGGAACCAATATGTCAAGGTAAAGTCACAAAGCGGCTCAAACTCTCCTAGTCTCCCTTGAAAACAAATCAGCAACTAAGACTATCAGTCCTGGCTCAGTTCAGGAGCAGATCAGGGGGCAGCTTCCAGTCCCAGCTCAGAAGGTAAACTACGGGAAACCAGGCTGTTTCCTTTACAGAGCAAGCAAAGCTACCTCCTACAAACACAAGGGACTCCTGTGCTCAAAACCAAAGCTCAGAGCTGCACAGGAATCTTGGAACAGTGCCCCTTTATCCCAGGAGCAGAGCTCTACCTTAGAAGTAAAAAAAAAAGGAAATAATAAAAGAAAAGGAAAGAAAATGAGCAAGAAACAGAAAAGAACTTTGACCATAGAAAGCTACTATGGTGACAGGGCAAATCAAAACACAAAACTAGACCAGGGGAGAATATCCAAAGAAGAAATCTAAAAGAATGAAAGAAATTGGTCTCAAGCCCAAAAAGGCTTTGTGGAAATGCTCATAAGGCTTCAAATTGCTTCAAAAGGCAAATAAGAGAGGAAGAAGAAAAAAAATAAGAAAAGAAATGAGATATATGCATGAGAGAGTCAACATTTTGGAAAAGGAAGGAAAAAATTAACTGAAGAAAACAAACATACTTAAAACAGTAGAATAAATCAAGTGGAAAAAGAGATACAAAAGCTAACTGAAGAAAACCACACATTAAAAACGAGCACAGGGCAAATGGAAGCTAATGATTTTGTGAGATAGCAAGAACCAGTCAAACAAAGTAAAAATAATGAAAATATGGAAGAAATTGTGAAACACCTCATTGGCAAAACAGCCCACCTGGAAAATAGATCTAGAAAAGACAATTTTAAAATGATTAGCCTACCTGAAGGCCAGGACCAAAAAAAAAAAAGCTTGTATAGAATTCTTCAAGAATTCATTAAAGAAGACTACCCAAATATTCTAGAAACAGAGGAGGAAATATTCATTGAAAGAATTAATCCATCATCGCTAGAAGGCGATCCCACAAGGAAAACTCCAAGGAACGTTCTTGTGAAACTCCAAAATTACAATTTTAAGTTAAAATACTGTAAGCTGCCAGACAAAAACAATAGAAATATCAAGGAACAACACTCAGGATCACCCAGGATCTGGCAGTGTCTACAATAAAGGATCAAAGGGCCTGGAATATCATATTCTAGAAGGCAAAGGATGTGGGGTTACAACCAAGAATTAACTACCCAGTGAGATTCAGTATCACCTTTCAGGAAAGGCAATAGATCTTCCATGAAGTAAGAGACTTTCAATCATTTCTGTTGAAAAAAAACAAAACTAAACAGAAAATTTAATCTACAAACACAGGACTCAGGAGAACCTTAGAAAGGTAAACAGGGGACTTCCGGCCAAGATGGCGGTGAGGAGGCACACAGCTGTGTAAGCTCCTCATTTTCTCTCAGAATCCATCTCATTACAAGCCTCTGAATTAATGCCTGACTGAAAAAAATCCCACAAATAATTACCAAGAGAAGACATCCTTGAGATTCGCCAGGAAAGGTCTGTTTTTGCTCAAGGGTGGGACGGTTTTAGATCGGGCACAGGCTGAGGGCAGGCAGCAGCAGCAAGAGCTTGGCAGGCAGCTCACAGCTGAGCAGACCCGAAGAGGTTGGGGTGTGATCTCAGCCACCTCTGTGGGGAGAGCTTTGCTACAGGATTGGATACTTTGCCCTGGCAGCAAGTCAGTAGCCCAGCAGAGAAGCTAAAAACACCGGGGGTGAAGAATACAACCCCAAACAGCTGGATTTTCTTGGGACCTGGCCACCCCTCCCCCACAGCGTCTCAGCACGCTCTCAGAGTCTTGAAGCACAAGTGCAGCACAGTCATGCTAGTGCCTCGCTGCTGCCCCCGCAGTCTGTAGAGGAACCCTAATACCACCCAGCCCCTCCCCCCAAAAAAACAGATTCCATTTGGTGGTTTTTCCTTTATTTTTCTTTGCTAGTTTGTCTCTGATTCTTCTCTGACAAAATGAGAAAAATATTGAAAAGGACTTTAATGATTGACAGCTTTTATACGGAGAGAGAGCAGACTCTAATCCTTGAGGAGACTGAAAACAGATTATCTCCAGGTGAATCCCCATAGGAGGAGATCGTCTGTTCCTCAGCACAGATGAATCTCATAGAAGAAATTAAAAAGGCTCTTACAAGAGAGCTAGAAGAAAAATGGGAAAAGGAGAGGGAGGCTTGGCAAGAGAGACTGGAGAAGTCATTCCACTCATTTAAAGACAGAGTGGATAAAGAAAACAAATCCTTGAAAAATAGGATTAGTGAACTGGAAACAGAAAATAGCTTTCTGAAGAATAAAATTGGCGAAATGGAAAAACATTCCATAGAACAAATTGGACAATTAGAAAATGATATAAAAAAGTGAGTGAAGAAAACACTTCATTTAAAATCAGAATAGAACAAATGGAATTGAATGTCTCTAGGAGACAAGAAGAATCAGTCAAGCAAAACCAAAAAAATCAAACAATGGAGAAAAATGTGAAATGCCTTCTTGGGAAAACAACAGACCTGGAAAATAGGTCTAGGAGAGACAATCTGAGAATTATTGGACTCCCAGAAAAATACGATGAAAAAAAGAGCCTGGACACTATTTTCCAGGAAATTATAAAAAAGAACTGCCCAGAAGTCATAGAAACAGAGGGTAAAATAGACATTGAAAGGATTCACCGATCACCCCCTGAAAGGGATCCTAAAATCAAAACACCAAGAAATATAGTGGCCAAATGCCAGAACCCTCAAACAAAGGAAAAAATACCCCAAGCAGCTAGAAAAATCCAATTCAAATATAGAGGAGCAACAATAAGGATCACCCAAGATCTAGCAGCATCCACATTAAAAGATTGAAGGGCCTGGAATATGATATTCTGAAAGGCTAAGGAACCTCGCATGCAACCAAAAATAATTTACCAGCCAGAATGAGCATCTTTTCCAGGGAAGAAGATGGTCATTCAACAAAATAAGTGAATTTCACCTATTTTGGTGAAAAACCAGAACTTAACAAGAAGTTTGATCTGCAAATATAGAACTCAAGAAAACCTAAAAAGGTTAAAAGAAATCTTGGGAACTATATTTCTGCTGTAAAGATGTATAAAAATACATGTATACCTTGTTCTAGAAATTAGAGGTGGAAAGGACATTGTATCAGAAAAAGGGTAAAGTGGGGTACTATATCTCACAAAGAGGCAAAGGAAACCTATTATATCTGAGAGAAAGAATGGAGGGGGATGAATATAGTGGATATTTTACTGCCATAAGAATTGACTTTAAGAGAAAAAAATTTTAGACATATTCAATGTATGGTGAAACTTCTCCCATCTCATTGAAAAGTGAGAAGGGAAAAGTGAAAAGGGAAGGAATAAACTAAGCAGAAGGGAATACAGAAACTGTGAGGGAAAGGAGTAAGATGGGGGAGGAACTCTAAGGTGGGGATACTAAAAATGGAGGGCTGTGAGAAGCAAGTGGTGCTCACAAGTTTAATACTGGGAAGGGGGGGAAAGGGGAAAGAAGGGAGAAAAGCATAAACAGGGATTAACAAGATGGCAAGTAATACAGAATTGGTAATTTTAACCATAAATGTGAATGGGGTAAACTCCCCCATAAAGAGGAAGCGATTAGCAAAATGGATTAAAAGCCAGAATCCTACAATATGTTGTTTACAGGAAACACACCTGAAGCAGGGAGATACATGCAGAATATAGGTAAAAGGATGGAGCAAAATCTACTATGCTTCCAGGTGAAACAAAAAGCAGGGTAGCTTATCCTGATCTCAGATCAAGCAAAAACAAAAATTGATCTAATTAAAAAAGATAAGGAAGGGCACTATATCTTGCTAACGGGTAGCATAAATAATGAAGCAATATCAATATTAAACATATATGCACCAAATGGTATAGCATCTAAATTCTTAAAAGAGAAATTAAGAGAGCTGCAAGAAGAAATAGATAGCAAAACTATAATAGTGGGAGATCTCAACCTTGCACTCTCAGAATTAGATAAATCAAACCAAAAATAAATAAGAAAGAAATCAAAGAGGTAAATAGAATACTAGAAAAGTTAGATACGATAGACCTCTGGAGAAAATGAAATGGAGACAGAAAGGAGTACACTTTCTTTTCAGCAGTTCATGGAATCTATACAAAAATAGACTATATTTTAGGACATAAAAACCTCAAACTCAAATGCAGTAAGGCAGAAATAGTGAATGCATCCTTTTCAGACCACGATGCAATAAAAATTACACTCAACAAAAGGCAGGGGAAAGTAGACCAAAAAGTAATTGGAAACTAAGTAATCTCATACTAAAGAATGATTGGGTGAAACAGCAAATCATAGACATAATTAATAACTTCACCAAGAAAATGACAATAATGAGACATCATACCAAAATGTGGGATGCAGCCAAAGTGGTAATAAGGGGAAATTTCATATCTCTAGAGGCTTACTTGCATAAAATAGAGAAAGAGAAGGTCAATGAATTGGGCTTGCAACTAAAAATGCTAGAAAAGAAACAAATTAAAACCCCCCCAGTCAAACACTAAACTTGAAATTCTAAAAATAAAAGGAGAGATCAATAAAATTGAAAGTAAAAAAAAACTATTGAATTAATTAATAAACTAAGAGTTGGTTCTATGAAAAACCAACAAAATAGACAAACCCTTAGTAAATCTGATTAAAGAAAGGAAAGAGGAAAATCAAATTGTTAGTATTAAAAATGAAAAGGGAGAACTCATCACTAATGAAGAGGAAATTAGAGCAATAATTAGGAATTACTTTGCCCAACTTTATGGCAATAAATTCGACAACTTAAGTGAAATGGAAGAATACCTTCAAAAATATAGCTTGCCCAGATTACAGAGGAAGAAGTAAATATCCTAAACAGTCCCATCTTAGAAAAAGAAATAGATCAAGCTATTAACCAACTCCATAAGAAAAAATCCCCAGGACCAGATGGATTTACATGTGAATTCTACCAAACATTTAAAGAACAATTAACCCAATGCTATATAAATTATTTGAAAAATAGGATTGAAGGAGTCCTACCAAATCCCTTTTTACGACACAGACATGGTACTGATACCTAAACCAGGTAGGCTGAAAACAGAGAAAGAAAATTATAGACCAATCTCTAATGAATATCGATGCTAAAATCTTAAATAAAAACATTAGCAAAAAGATTAAGAAAATCATTCCCAGGATAATACACTCATGACCAAGTAGGATTTATACCAGGAATGCAGGTTGGTTCAACATTAGGAAAAACTATTAGCATAATTGACTATATCAATAAGCAAACTAACAAAACCAATATGATCATCTCAATAGATGCAGAAAAGCATTTGATAAATCTAACATCCATTCCTAATAAAAACACTTGAGAGTATAGGAATAAATGGACTTTTTCTTAAAATAATCAGGAGCATATATTTAAAACAATCAGTAAGCATCATATGTAATGGGGAAAAACTGGAATCTTTCCCAATAAGATCTGGAGTGAAGCAAGGTTGCCCACTGTCACCATTATTATTCAATTTTGTATTAGAAACACTAGCCTTGGCAATAAGAGTCGAGGAAGAGATTAAAGGAATCAGAATAGGCAGTGAGGAAACCAAACTATCACCTTTGCAGATAATATGATGGTATACTTAGAGAACCCCAGAGATTCCTACTAAAAAGCTATTAGAAATAATCCATAACTTTAGCAAAGTTGCATATGTAAAATAAACCCCATAAACCTCAGCATTTTTATACATCACCAACAAAATCCAACAGCAAGAGATACAAAGAGAAATTCCATTCAGAATAACTGTCGACAGCATAAAATATTTGGGAATTTATCTACCAAAGAAAAGTCAAGAATTATATGAGCAAAATTACAAAAAACTTTCCACACAAATAAAGTCAGACTGGAAAAATATTAAGTGCTCCAGGATAGGTCGAGTGAATATAATAAAGATGACAATACTCCCTAAACTAATATATTTATTTAGTGCTATACCAATCAGACTTCCAAGAAAATATTTTAATGATCTAGAAAAAATAACAACAAAATTCATATGGAATATTAAAAGGTCAAGAATCTCAAAAGAATTAATGAAAAAAAGAATCAAATGAAGGTGACCTAGCTGTACCTGATCTAAAACTATATTATAAAGCAGCAGTCATCAAAACCATTTGGTATTGGCTAAGAAATAGATTAGTTGATCAGTGGAACAGGTTAGGTTCACAAGACAGAATAGTCAACTATAGCAATTTAGTATTTGACAAACCCAAAGATCCTAACTTTTGGGATAAGAATTCATTATTTGACAGAAACTGCTGGGATAACTGGAAATTAGTATGGCAGAATTAGGCATGGACCCACACTTAATAACACGTGATACCAAAATAAGATCAAAATGGGTCCATGATTTAGACATAAAGAACGAGATTATAAACAAATTGGAGGAACATAGGATAGTTTATCTCTCAGACTTGTGGAAGAGGAAGAAATTTGTGACTAAAGATGAACTAGAGACCATTATTGATCACAAATAGAAAATTTTGATTACATCAAATTAAAAAGCTTCTGTACAAACAAAACTAATGTAAACAAGATTAGAAGGGAAGCAACAAACTGGGAAAACATCTTTATAGTTAAAAGTTCTGATAAAGGCCTCATTTCCAAAATATATAGAGAACTGACTCTAATTTATAAGAAACCAAGCCATTCTCCAATTGATAAATGGTCAAAGGATATGAACAGACAATTTTCAGATGATGAAATTGAAATTATTACCACTCATATGAAAGTGTTCCAAATCATTATTAATCAGAGAAATGCAAATTAAGACAACTCTGAGATACCTACACACACCTGCTGATTGGCTAAGATGACAGGAAAAAAAAATAATGATGATTGTTGGAGGGATTCAGGAAAACTGGGACACTGATACATTGTTGGTGGAGTTGTGAACGAATCCAACCATTCTGGAGAGCAATCTGAATTATGCCCAAAAGTTATCAAACTGTGCATACCTTTGATCCAGCAGTGTTTCTACTGGGCTTATACCCAAGGAGATACTAAAGAAGGAAAGGGACCAGTATGTGCCAAAATGTTTGTGGTAGCCCTGTATGTAGTGGCTAGAAGCTGAAACTGAGTGGATGCCACCAATTGGAGAAAGGTTGATAAATTGTCATATAGAATGTTATGGAATATTATTGTTCTATAAGAAATGACCAGCAGGATGAATACAGAGAGGCTTGGAGAGAATTACATGAACTGATGCTAGTGAAAATGAGCAGAACCAAGAGATCATTATATACGCCAACAACGATACTGTATGAAGATGTAATCTGATGGAAGTAGATTTCTTTGACAAAGAGACTAATTCATTTCAATTGATCAATGATGGACAGAAGCAGCTACACCCAAAGAAAAAACACTGGGAAATGAATGTAAACTGTTTGCATTTTTGTTTTCTTCCCGGTTATTTTTACCTTCTGAATCCAATTCTCCCTGTGCAACAAGAAAACTGTTTGATCTGCACACTACTTGTATCTAGGATATACTAGGACATATTCAAATATATAGGACTGCTTGCCATCTAGGGAGGGGTGGAGGGTGGAGGAAAATCGGAACAGAAGTGAGTGCAAGGGGTAATGTTGTAAAAAAAATTACCCTGGCATGGATTCTGTCAATAAAAAGTTACTATAATAAAAAAAAAAAAAAAAAAGAAAGGTAGACAGGGGGAAAATATATTTAAAGTCAGACAAAGCGGGGCATCACATGGACTGAGTGTGTGGTGCGAATGCACTTTGATGTGATGAAAGTCAACAAAAAGGACATTAAGGAGTAGAAAAAGGTCTGTACTGGAAAAAGACAAAAAGGGAAGATATAGTAGGAGCAATGGAGGGAAAAAAAAGAGAGGGGGAATGGGCATTATTTGAAGTTTGATCTTATCAGTTTGGGCCCTAAGTAGAAATAACTTAATCATTTAGTTGGGTATAGAAATTCATTTAAAAATATAAAGGTCAGGGAAGTATAGACTAAAAACCAATTGGAAATTAAATAATCTAATTCTAAAGAATGCATAGGTCAAACAACAAAGCATATAAATGATCCAGAATTTCAACCAAGAAAATGATAATAATAAAACAATATAGAAAAACCTATGGGATACAGACAAAGCAGTTCTTAGGGGAAATTTTATATCTCTAAGTAGCTACATAAGTAAAAAAAAAAAAAAGAGAGAGAGAGATTAATGAATGAGGTATGCAACTAAAAGAAAGCTAGAAAAAATTAAATTTAATAAAAATTTAATTCATTAGCAAATTAGAAATTTTGAAACTCAAAGGAGAGATTAATAAAATAGAGACTGAGAAAACTATTGAGTTAATAGACAAAGCTAAGAGTTGGCTTTAAGAAAAAACTAACAAAATAGATAAACCTTTGGTTAATTTGACCAGCAAAAGGAAAGAAAATAACCAAATTACTAGCATCAAAAATGAAAGGGGTGAACTCACCACCAATGAAATTAAAACAGTAATTAGCACAATAACTAAAATGAATGAATATTTACAAAAATATAATTTGCCCAGATTAACAGAAGTTCCCTTTCTATTATTAATTAATTCTGAAATCTCTAAGAAAAAATCTCCAGGCCAGATGGATTCACAAGTGAATTCTACCACACATTTAAAGAACAATGAATTCCAGTACTATGTAAATTATTTGCAAATATAGGTAAAGAAGGAATACTACCAAATTCTTTCTATGAAACAAATATGGCACTGATACTTAAACCAGAAAGGGCCAAAACAGAGAAAGAATATTACAGAGTAATCTCCCTAATGAATATTGATGCAAAAATTTTAAGTAAAATTTTAGCAAAGTCATTATAGCAACTTATCAGCAGGATAATACACTATGATCAGATGAGATTTGTACCAGGAATGAAGGGCTGGTTTAATATCAAGAAAACTATTATAATCATTGACCATATCAATAACAAAACCAATAGAAATCATATGATAATCTCAATAGATGCCAAAAAAAAAGCTTTTGACAAAATACAACATTTTGTATTTTTAAATTAAAAACACTAGAGAGCATAGAGATAAAGGGAGCTTCCCTTGAAATAATAAATAGTATCCATTTCATATCTACAGCAAGTATTATTTGTAATGGAGAGAAGCTGGACTCATTCCTATTAAAAACACTAGAAAGCATAGGGATAAAGGGAACGTCTCTTAAACAGCAAACATTATTTGTAATGAAAGGAAGCTGGACTCATTCCCAATAAGATCAGGGGTGAAACAATGATGCCCATTATCACCATTACTATTCAACATTATGCTAGAAATGTTGGCTTTAGCAATAAGAAAAGAAAAAAATAATTAGAATAGACAATGAGGAAATAAAACTGTCACTCTTTGCACATGATATGATGAATTACTTGGATAATCCTAGAAAATTGTTCAAAAACCTACTGGAAGCAATTCACAGCCTTAGAAAAGTTGCACAATATAAAATAAACCCACAGAAATCTTCAGTATAGGGGCAGCTAGTTGGTGTCAGAAGGACCTGAGTTCAAATCTGGTTTTAGACACTTAAGACTTCCCAACTGTGTGACTGTGAACAAGTTACTTAACCCCAATTGCCTCAGCACAGCCCATCAGCAAGTAGAGAAATCACATTTAAAATTACTGTAAACAAAATACTTGGGGATCTACCTGCTGAGAGAAACCTAAGAACTACATGAACGCAATTAAAGACACTTCTCATGTAAATAAAATCAGATCTAAACAATAAAAATATCAATTGTTCATGCCTTGGCCAAACTAATATAATAAAAATGACAATTCTGCCCCAAAATTGGCCTACTTGTTCAGTGCCATACCAAACTGCCAAAATATTATTTTATACAACTAGAAAAAATAAACACAATTCATCTGGAAGAACAAAAGGTCAAGAATATCAATGGAATTAATGAAAAAAAAAAAGGATGGTGGTTTAGCAGTACTAAACTTAAAACTACATTATAAAATAACAGACATCAAAACCATTTGATACTGACTAGGAAACAGAGTGGTGGAATAGGGGAATAAATTAGATACACATGATATAACAATCAAGGCCTGTAGCAATCTAGTATTTGAGAAATCCCCAAACTCCAACTTCTAAAATAAGAACTCACTATTTGCCAAAAGTTGCTGGGAAAATGATATGTCAGAAAATTGTCATAGACCCACATCTCATACGCCATACCAAAATAAGGTCAAAATGGATACATGATTTGGACATAAAGGATACCATAAACAAATTATGAGAACAAGGGATAATTTACCTATCAGATTTTTAGAGAAGGGAGGAAAGAAGAACTAGAGAACATAAGGAAAGTCAAAATGGACAACTTTTTGTGACATTAAATTAAAAAGGTTTTGCGCAAACAAAACCAAGAAACATAAAATTAAAAGGCATGTAACAAAGCTGGGAAAAAATCTTTACAGATAGTATTTCTGATAAAGGTCTCATTTCTAAAATATATAAAAAACTGTGTCAAATTTATAAGAATACAAGTCATTCCCCAATTGATAAATGATAAAAAGAATATGAAGAGACAATTTTCAGAAATGAAATTAAAATCATTTATAGACATATGA
The DNA here is from genome assembly GCF_902635505.1 of Sarcophilus harrisii. Classification (NCBI taxonomy): domain Eukaryota; kingdom Metazoa; phylum Chordata; class Mammalia; order Dasyuromorphia; family Dasyuridae; genus Sarcophilus; species Sarcophilus harrisii. The sequence goes on along the minus strand of NC_045426.1, from coordinate 452,354,318 downwards.
AAAATGTTTTAAATCCCTGTTGATAATAGAAATGCAAATTAAAACAAATCTGAAGTACCACCTCACACTTCTCAGTTTGGCTAAGGTAACAGGAAAAGATTGTGATAAATGTTGGAGGGGATGTGGGAAAACTGAAATACTAAAATGTTGTTGGTGGAGTTGTGAAATGACCCAACCATTCTGGAGAGCAATCTGGAGCAATGGCCAAAGAGTACAGAACTGTGCATACCCTTTCACCCAGCAGGGCCTTTACTGGGTCTGCGTCCTAAGAAAATCATAAAGTAGGTAAAAGACTCACATGTGCAGAAATGTTTATAGCAACTCTTTTTGTAGTAGTAAAGAATTGGATAAGAAGTGAATGCCCAACAATTGGGGAATGGCTAAACAAGCTGTGCTAGAGAGAGATAATGGAATATTATTATTCTATAAAAATGATGAACCTACTGGTTATAGAAAGGCCTGGAAAGATTTACATGAACTGATGGTGAGTGAAACAAACAGAACCAGAAATACATTGTACACAAGAATAGCAAGAACTATGATGATCAACTATGAAAGGCCTGGTTCTTCCCAGTAGTTCAGTATCTGAAGCAATCTCAATAGGCTTTGGACTGAAAATGCCATCTGCATCCAGAAAAAGATGTAAGGAGACCAAATGTAAATAAACACATGTTATGTTCCATTTTTTCCTTATCTTTGTATCCATTTCATTTTTATGATTTACTTTTGTACCTCTATTGTAACAGAATTATTATTAGGGTTCAATTGAAAGTATAAAATAACTAATTGGTAGAATAAACTGTAGAATTTTGAAGTAGCCTTTACTCAGGAGGCCATTGTACCTTTTCATGAATCTCCCAAAACTAAGCATCTATTCATGACTTTATTATATCAGCAGAGATATTATTTTATTGCTTCAATAAGTCTCTATATTGGTCAGAGCATAGTCCATCTGTGCTTTATGGTACTATTCTTGTCCACAAACCACTGGAAATACTCTCTAGAGGATCCATCAGTATATTGGTGGTCTTCCTCTAAACTTTATCTATCTATCTACCTAACTATCTATTTATTTTTAGTTTACATTTCTCTGGGTCACAATTCAGCAACATCTTCAAATCAAAAATTAGCATATTTAAGTTGGAAGTGCATCAGAAAGTCATTTAGTTTATCCTATAGCTGAATAAAAAAGCCCTTTACACACTACCTGACAAAAAGTTATTCAATCTTTGCTTAAAGTTCTTCAGCAGAGCCAGGCAGTGAGTTCTGCTGATGAAGTCCATTCATCTTAAATGTAAGACAGTTTTTTCCCCCTTTATATTTTTCCCTTCCAAATTTGTTTCTTTGCAACTTCCAGGCATTGCTCTAATTTGTGCCCTTTGGAATCAAATAGAATAAGTATAGTCCCTTTTCAACATGAGCATCTTCAAAAAATTGAAGGCAGTTATCATGAATACTGATACTTGTATTGTTGTACGTTCAGTCATATGATGTGAACCTGAAGGAAAATCCTTAATCTTCCTAGAACATACTTCCTTTGTCTTTTAAAGGGAGAGAATGCTGAGCAACAGGACTTCTAAGGGTTCTTTTTTAAATTCTGGATCTATGACTCTTACATAAGTAGCTAGTGACATGAGTGAGAGATAGGCGGTAGCTTGAGCCATATAAGTCAAGCCACTATTATTCTCTTGACCACAAGTTCCCCTCAAACTGATTGGAAAATTCTAGTATCTTAAACACAAGATCCTTGTGAATAGCATTAGCATTTAAATAAAGACTTTTTTGATTTTTTTCCATTTGTGACCCCTTTTTGTCCAGGAAATTTTTTATGTGATGTTTGGGTATACAGATACATAAAATAGGTATGCAAATCCAACATTTGCTGATAACAAATCATAAATTCATGACTCCCACTTTAAATTATGAGATCCCACATGGGGATCTGGCTCTGTTTGCAGCCTGGACCGTTCAGATATCATTGAGGGGAGAAAACACAATGTAAAAGGTCCCACCTTTCCACAACCAGTACCAACTATTGAACAACTGCTGCTAAAAGATAGATAAATCCAAGAGCCCCAAGAATGTCTGTACCCCCGTAAGGGTAAAGGTATCACTAATTCTACTTCTAGCTACCACAGGTAGTCCATTCTATGAAGATGTAAAGGGACAATAAGGATATTAAAGCTACAAGTACTGAAGATCTGAAAAGAAAATTCTCACAAAGTCCAAGACATAGTCAAATGGTTCAGCATCACAAACTGATATGATTTTATTAGTAGAAATAACATTGTTTCAGATAATAGTTTTTATTTGCAAAATACATACAAATATAATTTTCAACATTCACCCATGTAAAACCTTGTTTTCTAAATTTTTCTTCCTCCCTACCCTCTACTCCTTTCCCCTAGACAGCAAATAATCCAGTTTAGGTTAAACATGTGCAATTCTTCTAAACATATTTCCATACTTATTATGCTGCACAAGAAAAATCAGATTTAAAAAAGGGGAAAAAAGAAAAAAAAAATAGCAAGCAAATAACAAAAAGGTAAAAATACTATGTTGTGACCCACATTCAATTCCCACAATCCTTTCTGGATGCAGATGGTCCTCTCCATCACAAATCATTGGAATTGGCCCAAATCACTTCATTGTTGAAAAGAACAAGCCCATCAAAATTAATTACCATATAACCTTATTGTTTTGTATAATGTTCTCGATTCAACTCACTTCACTTAGCATCAATTTATGTAAGTCTCTCCAGGCCTTTCTGAAATCATCCTTTTGATCATTTCTTATAGAACATTCATATATCATAACTTAGCCATTTCTCAACTGATGTGCACTCACTCTGTTTCCAGTTCCTTGCTACTACAAAAAGGGATGCTATAAAAATTTTGCACATGTGGGTCTTTTTCTCTTTTTAAATTATCTCTTTGGAATATAGATTCAAGAGAGACGCTGTTGGATCAAAGGGTACACACAGTTTATTAGCCCTTTGGACAAAGTTCTAAACTCCAGAATGGTTGGAGCAATTCACAATTTCACCAACCATGAATTAGTGTTCCAGTGGAATAAAGATAATGCATTAATATTTCCTTTCTCTTTATCTTGTGGACCTATCTGACTGGCAGATCTATTGAAATCTATTACCTCTGTTTTCTACTCCCATTAAAATAGTAGCTCCTTAAAGGCAGGAAAAGTATTTTTTTTTTTTCAATTTTAGCCCTAGTGCTTAGCATAGTTCTTTGCTCATAGTAAATGCTTACTAAATACTCCTTTGTTCATTCATCCTATTGTTGATTTCATCATCCAGTTATGTTTGGGTTATTCCTATTCACTTATTCACCTGATTATTAATTCTATTTGATTTTTGTGTTTAATCCTAGCTATCACAACTAGTATTCCCTGAAATAGGCGTGCAGCAGTTTTAGAATAGTCTCTGTAAATGCAATCATTGCATAGTCACTGAATTTTGCTTTGAGTGTATGAGTCCTGGAATATTATAACCTTCTGTCTTTTTGAAGTTCAAATTAAATTGTCCTTTATTCAAGTTAAAAACACTTGAAGGTGATTGTTTCATTGCTGTTATCTATGTGGGGATTTAAAAAAATATATGAACTTTGATTTGTAGTGAGTACTGTATTTATGCTTTCAGATTTGTAAAATATATGCTGATGCTAGAAATCTCAATTGTATTCCCTGAAGAGTCCTTTAACAATTGTAATTCAGAAAATAAAAAGAAAACAAAATCTTTACTTTCACTACACATACTTACTATCAGATCTTCACAGTGAAGGTTTACCCTAAAATTTGGAATAATATTTTTGAGATTTTTACTGTGATCATTTCAACTAAACATAGAAAATAACCTATAACCCAAGTTGCCTGGGAAAATCGCATAATTTTGGGTATCAAGGACTTCTTGATTCTGATGGACTTTATTAGTAGGAAATCTGGCAATCTATAATGATTCAAAGGATTAAAAAAAACACAATCCAAACCTAGGAAATTACAGTGCTTACTTTTTGTTTTGAAAAAAATTAATTATTCACAGATTTCTAATTCCTTCTGACAATCTAAAAAAATATTTTACAGCTACACATGCTGTATTTGAAATTAGTGGGAGGAGATTTCAGGCTGAATTATTAAAAAGCTACCCATAATATATTGCCTGGTTCTATGTTTTATTAAATTTTATTTCCTGAGGAAGTCCTTTGCATATATATTAAAGTTTTCTGAAAAACTTTCTTTTTGACCATTTATCTTATCAACCATTCTTATTCATTATGATTTCAGCTCAATTCAACCAGCATTTATCTTGTGCCAAGTACTTAATTCCTTAATTGCAGAGAACTATAGAAGGCAAAAATATATCAACATTTCTATGAGGCCATACACCACTTCAGCCAATAAACATTTATTGTTTTCGTGAAGTGGAACAGTAAAGTAGTCAAGGACACAAGAAATGTAGAGTACAAGTTAATATGCTTGAAATTCTAGTGGAGGAGAATGAACAAGGATGCATTATATTGCTTTAGGAAACAACAACAAAACAGGATAAGATTAGCTGGCTGAGAGATTTGCAACCTATTGCTAAGAAGGTTATTTTAAGAGCATCCATAAAAAACACGAACATATATTGTATGTATTGTATGTATATATGTATTGAAATTCTGAGTAGGTGCACTGGGGTGGGACAACTGAACACTTAAGACTAATTACCGATTGGACAATACTCTATTAGCATATGCTTGGAAAATGGCCCTTCCCACTATTCTGTGCTGGTTCTATCTTTTGGTGCATACAGATAATTGTAGGAGGGATTAGGGGGTGGAGTAAGACAAGCCAGAGTCATTTTGGCAGTAGAGGAAGAGAAGGGAGGTTGTGGAGATCTTGTGTCCTTTCCCTTCACTTCTGCCCCTAAAGACCAAGAATAAAGACCAAGGACTTTTGCTTATCCTGACTCCGGCTGATTCTAAGGCATCCAGGGAGCTAACTCGGTCTTCACAACATACAAAAATCTGTATTCCAGACCCTTTGTAGTAAATCAGAAACAAAAATTTAATTATCTTTAACTCAAGAAATCTATAATGTATATTTGGAGACAAAATGCATGAAACTATATAATGTATATAAATTGGACACAAAGCAATCTTTTTCCTGGTTCTGCTTACTTCTCTTTGTACCATTTCATAGGGAAGAGATTAGGTATTGAGGGGATTAGAAAGACTTTCTGCAGTACGAAGAATGTAAGCTAAGCCCTGAAGAAATCAAGTACTCCAAGAAGTAGAAGTGAGAAGGGAGATCATTCTAGGTTGAAGGAGAGTCAGCAGAAGGATGCACAAAAATCTAGTGGTTTGTCATGTATGTGGTACAATAAGAAGTATAGTATCACTATACGAGAAAATATGTGGAAAAGATCAATATGTCAAGATACTAGAGAGGGAGAAAGAGGCCAGGTTGTAAAGGGCTTTAAATACCAAAGAAGTGGTCATTTTTTCCCCAAAGACAAGAGTATGATAGCAGAGCTTATTAACATGGTGAGATCTATTTTTTAAAGCCTTCTGAAGGATGGATTTTAAAAGGGAGAGAACTAAAGACAGGAGACTAATTAGGAGCCTATTGCAATAGCCCAGACAAGAGGTGATGAAGCTTTCTATTAAGGCATTCAGTTTTAAGTGAAAAGAAAATAATGTGTATGAGATATTAAGGAGAAAGAAGGAAGATGTGTTATTAACTGAATATGTGGCATGAATAAGAGTGAAGAATTGAAGATGACACCAGGTTTAGAAACCTGGGTATATAGGAAAGTTTAAACAAAGGCTAAATTTGTGGGAAAGAATATTAAGAGAAGCTCCTGTAAGTATATTATTATTACTTATAGAGGAAGAAACTGAAAATTATAAAGGAAGAAAATAAGATTATTCAAGAACACATTACTAGAAAATGGCAAAGCTAAGATTTGAATCTTAACTTCTGTGATTCCAATTCTGTCATTCTTGACAGAAGATCACATGGAGTATTTTCATTAAAAAAAAAAAAGTCAAAAAAGAAAACATCAAAATTTATCTATTTAAAATAAATATAGTTACATTTCAATAATATTCACATGAAATTGGTCTATATATTTCTCAAACTATCATTAATGAGAACAGGAAAAGGGAACAAATATTTTTGGGGAAACAATTATTAATGATATATTTTCTTTTTACATGAACTATATTCCTCAGAATAGTATTTTTTTAATAAAGAGAAAGGAGAAATGAAATTAGCAAAACTAATCAAACATTTTTTAAAAATCTGATATTATTTGCAGTGTTTAATATCCATAACCCTCTACCTTTACAGAGGAGGTGAGGAAGTTATCTTAGGGGCCAATGTGATCTTTGTAATTTGGAAAAATTTGGTTTTGATTCAGTGATGTTTCTTTCCATTTACATTGCTGTAGGCATTGTATAAGTTATTTTTTCATGGTTCTTTACTTCCTTTATAATCATTTCACATAGAACTTTCACGCATCTATACTAATCACTTATTACTTATTACAGGCTTATTATCACTGTATATAAGGATATGCTTAAGATTGGTCACTTTGGGGGCTTATTTTCAAATTTCCATAAATTTCCAAATGGATGATACCAACATTATATTAATTTTCCAGTTTTCTGAAATATTTACTAAGAATTGTAATTTTACTTTTTTGTTAACATTGCAAATATACTGGGTATCAGGTAGGACCTCCTATTTACTTTTATTTTCATTTATCTATTGATAATTTTAGAGCATTTCTTCAAATGACTATTAATAGATTGGATTTTTTTCCTCTAAAAACTACTCATTCATATCATTTGGTCTTTTATAAAATGGAGATTGGTGATCTCCATCATTAATTGGAGAACTGGAGAATGATGTTTATCAATTTAAATAAATTTTATATGTCTTGAAAATGAAACAATGATCCCCCCCATTAACCCTTTCTTTTCTCATCTTAGACTCATTAGATCCCAATAAAATATTTAATTTTATGAAATATCCATTTTATTTTTTGTAATCTTTTCTATCCATTGTTTCATCATAAATTATTTTCATTTTAATAGATTGAAAAGAAATTGCTTCCTCTTTCAAATCTAATTCATTTATCCAATTGGAGATCATCTTGGTGTATGGTGGCAGGTGGTGTAAATCAAATTTTTGCCAACTGTTTCCAGTTTTCAGAGAAGTTTTTGTGGAACTCTGCATTCTTGCCCCAGTAGCTCATTCTTACCCCAATTGCTAGGGCCACTGTGCTTATGAAATACTATATTCTTAGATTCATTTGCTTCTCTCTGTTCTTTACATAATGTGTCTCATTGATTAACTTCTCCATTTTTATCCAGCTCTAAAACAAAGAAGGAAGTAGCAAATCACTCCATTATCTTTGCTAAGAAAATTCCAAATGGGAGTCATAAAAAATCGGACAAGACTGAAAATATATTTTAATGATGCCTTTCATAGTATGGCTCGAGGATCTAATGCTGCTAGGTTTTCTTCCTTCCCCCAACTACTTTTTCATTGTTTCTTAATATTCTTGGCTTTTTGTTCTTCCAGTTGAATTTGTTATTTTTTTCTATTTCTACTGAGTAACCATTTGGTAGTTTGATTATTATGACATGGAATAAGAATTATGACATAAGCATAAATAAATAAAAATTTAAGTACTTTATTTTGCTATTTTAGGTTGGCCCACTTGTAAACAATATCTTTATAATTCTTTAAGTCTATCTTTATTCCCTTAAAAATGTATAAAAATGTGTTTTTGTAGTTCTTGTTAAGTAGATTCCAAAGTATTTAATATATTTAGGAAATTTTTTTAATTGAATTTCTTTTTCTCTTTGTTGTTGTAAGGAGTTTTGAAAATATACAGAAATGTTGATGATATATGTGGCTTTATTTTATCCTGCTCTAGCATATCAAAAGCTTATTTTTTGCATTTATTAAAAAATCATTTAAATTTTGCTGGTCTAATTAATATGGTCAATTATCTTTTTAGCTTTACTGATATTGAATTGCATTCTTGCATAATTCCTATATGTCTGTAATAAATACAACTTTATGTTATATGATCATTTTGATATGTTGCTGCAATCTTTTTCTATCAGTATTTATTTGAGATATTGGGCTATAGTTTTCACTTTCTATTTTGACTTTCTCTGGTTTAAGTATCAAGGTTATAGTTGTAACAAAGAAGTAATTTAGTAGCTTCTTTATTTTCCTGGTTTTTTCAGATTTTATTATATTAGAGCCATTTTTCTCTGATTATTTTTTATCAGTCTTCTAGCTCTATACACCTAATAGCAAAAGTTCTGATTCAAAGGATATAGATATTTTAATTGTTTTATTCAATTCCACAAATTAGTAGTTCCACAGATAGTATATTAGTGTACAGGAGGTTCAGGGAGGATCTGTAATTAGCATCTCTAATATGAGGACTTGCCAAGCCTTTTTCAGACTGGTTTATTCACCTTTGATGTCCACCCATCACCCAACTTTCACCTTGGCTCCAAGAAGCTGTAGTATGTGTAGTGACCACAGTCTGGTAAAATCATCATTGTATGTGAGCTAACAATGTTGAAGGTTATCAACAAGCCTCAACCTAGTCAGTGAGTCAGAGGGATGCTTTCTCCAAGCATATGAAAACTTTTCCCAGTGGAATGAGCAAGTAAGAACAATTTGCTCCAACATGAAAGCAGCTGAAGCAGCTATGGATCATTTAGAGTTTAATCAGACATTAAAAAAGCCAAAGTCATTCACTGCATTTCAGGCCATTGCCAGTCATCTTGACTTTCGTCCTGCCATTGGACCTCGATGATTTTGAAAGAGAAAATGAAGCTATTTTGTACAATTCTGCCTCACTGAAATCCAATTCATGCAGAAGTTAATATATCTTCTTAACCCATCATCTACTATTTTATCTGAACATCTTAATGTCTTTGGACTTCTTCAAAAATGAATCAACAAGTATTCCTATATGCCCTTCTGGCATTATACAAGCTTATTGATTTTTATTTCCAATATCCTGTTCTTAGAAAAGAATTCTGAGGAACACAGGCTTGCTTAATATAATTGTAAAGATCTCACTACATAACTAGTCAGCTCTCCCTCCTTTATTACAATCCCATCCTTTAGGCTGAATAGGTGAATGGTCCTAAATATTCTAAATCCCTGATATATTTATATTTTATATCTTTGATAAAGGTTTATCATCTTTATATAAATAAATGACTTTATTTCTGCTTTTAGCAGTTATCAGGATATCTTCTTGATGTTCAAGGACACATGCCGAAAGAAGATAAAGAGTGCACAGATACAAATAGTAGATGGAATAGAGTAGTGGGGTCCAAGCTGTGCAATGTAGTAAAAAGTTAGAGGAAGAGAATAAAGTTAAAGAGTGGGACTGGGAAAATGTAAACAAGTCACCTATATTCATCTCCTTCAGAAAAAGCATGACTTTTTTTTCCACTGAGGCAATTGGGGTTATGAATATGGGGTTAATATCATCTCTGATCTGCACAATAATTAAACTTGACATTATGTTTAAAGAGTCTATATCATCATAAAATTTTAAGGTGAGTTTTGAACTCAAGCTTTCCTGATTTTAATCATTTTTGAGAAATGGCATTCTGAGGCATTCTCACTTTTGACCATTATGATTCCCCATTAGTAGTGAATAGGCATTTCTACAGAAGACAGAAGGGATTTGGAGATAAAAGCATAAGTTCTGTGTAGTGTCTATTTATGGGAACAAGGAAGAAATGAAAGGAGTGACTCTAAGGTAAAGAGATATGGAAGAAGCCACATACTCCTCCATTTGAGAGGTATTGTATCTTAATGGAAAGTGTATTAGGCTTAGAGTTCAAATATTGCCTCAGATATTTATTAGTGTGTGACTCTGAACAAGTCACTTAACCCAGTTTGCCTCAGTTTCCTCATCTGTGAAAGAACTGGAGAAAGAAGTGGTAAACCATTTCTAGTAACTTGGACAAGAAAACCTCCAATGTTCCGTGAAGAGTTCAAAACATCTGAAACAACTAAACAGCATTGGATCTAGAGTATGAGGACCTCAATTCAAATTCCTGAATCTTCTGCTTGTCATTTGTAGGTACTTGGGAAGTCATTTTATTTCCTTTTATCTCAATTTCCTTGTATGAAAAAAAAGATCATTCAATTCAAAGATATTTTATGTCCTTTGCAGCTCAGCATATATAATAAACTTATTCTTGACTAGGCTAATTTATCTTGCTTAATTGTCCCTTATCTCTAAGTGTCTAATATATATTGGTTACTTTTAATGAATAGTTTATCTTTTGTTTATTCTCCTATTTCTTCCCTAATTTTTATTTTCTATTTTTTCCATTGTCTAATAGATGAAAAATAGATCTGACAAGGATGGGTAGCCTCTTGACAAATTATCAAGAGAAATAGATATACTCATATATATATAACTCATAATCATAATTATTTTGCCCATTACATGTAAATACCTATTGTGCCATCAAATTAATTTACTTTTTCTATAAGTAAATAGTCTATTTGGTTCTACATTATGACTTTCTAAAAATTGATTTTGGGATAGGGCAATTTGGGTAGGATAGAAAGAAAAAAAATTTCCCTGATAGAAGAAATTAGGAAAGATGCTAAAGGGATTTCTAAATCCCCTTATTGTTTTGTACAGTGCAGCAACTTTCCATTAAATGTAGTGTTTGATTTTTTATTCATTACTCCTGTGTCTGCTTATCATCCAACTTTTTCTTCATTATGCAGTAAAAATCAGAATGCTTTAAAAATATTAAGTTGGAAAACATCTTTCTTCAGCTAAAACCAAGGATATCCCTTCTGCTTTATTTGTTGCTATTCCCTAGGCAATAGGAACAGGTAAAATTAAAATAAACATTATCTCTAGGGGAAATTATTCAGTAACTGAAGTTTTAAAAGGGGCAAATGAAACATAAATGATTCAGGATAAGTAAAGGAATCTAGAAACACTAGTATTTATTTCAAGAAAAAAATATATAAATATTTTCATATATAAAATATTGGATCAGATGACTACCAAGGGGTTCCTTCCTGCTTTAAATTTCTTATTTTATTATTTTAACTGGGTTATTGGAGATTGGAGGAAGGAGATTCTTTACAAAGGGAAACATACTAATGTATAGCAAGAAGAAAGCTTATAACACTTGACTCCTATCCCAGGAAATTTAGTTCCTAGGAATGTTGGAGAGATCTTACCATAGAATGACCTTCATAAACCAAATTTTGAAGAGCAATAACTTTAGTTCTAAAATAATATTATAGGGAGATTCCTATAAGAGAAAGAAATGTGAAATTTACTAAAGATAGGAGAATGAGATCAAGGGAAGTTGTCTCCATCTTCATTATTTTTTGCATTATAGATTTTGAATATATTGTCAGTAATTACTAGATAATAATTGAGTATAAATTCATTTTACAATAAAATCTACAAATTCAAATGATATGATAATTCTGAGAGTGCTTTGAAATCTTTATAAAGATGTATTCAAAATATATTAAAGGTTATTACCTTAAATTGTTCTAGTATTTCTGATATGTATTGTCAGGAGAAACTTATTATCCCTCCTTTTGAAAGATTTGATGGTGTGATAAAGCTTTGAGTAGACTCTGATGAGAGATTTCTTTCAAAATCAGAAATGAACTTTTGTGATTTCCATAGTATTTTGCATTAAACATTGGTGCTATTTGCTGTGAAAAACTGTCCTGTGTTAGATCAAAAAATCTGTAGACATGAATGAATGTTCTCTTCATATTTTCTTGGTGACAATTATATTTCTTGATTGCAAGTCTATTCAATTTACTAGTCTCAACCCCAAAGTGTCCTCATATACCTGGACATATAAGGTCTATAAAATCTGTGCATAATTTTATAAGTAGGTATATGTGCACATGAATCTAGGCTTTGTATGCTAGTAACTGGCTAACCAAATAAAATAATATTTAGATGGCTAAATTTTTGAGATGTTTTTTCCCTTTCATAATAATGGGCTTCCTGTAGTCTTCCATACCTTGAAACAATATAATCTGACAGCTAATGTTCAGGAATGTGTCGTACTTCAGTGAATTCAGCACAGCATCAATTGGCATTGAGAAAGTGATCAGTTATGTAGTTTGCCTCTTAGAATAAATTTCCTAAAAGAAAATGCCAAAACTTATAAGGAACATAGAAGTCATATAGTCTAACACTTTGATTTAACAGTTAGGAAACTGAGATACAGAATTTTTGCTTAAAATTATTTGGCTTAAGATATAAAGCAAGCATGTAACAAATCTAATTTTTTCTATTCAAATCTTCTATCTCTAGTGATCTTTCAGACACTGCTCCATGGGCATTACTATATATATAATATAATTCATTCTGTTTATTCTGCAAATTCAAATTCTTTATCTGTAAGGATATACAAATACATATGTACAAGCTGTCAGGAAGCATAAAAAATAAGTCCAGGCATATACCCAGTATGGATGGATGGATGGATATATATGTATATATGTAATAAGTTTCATTTTAAACTGAGTTTTTTGGAAATCAATTCAAATTCCCAAATAAACAATGCTATAAAGGTTGTTATGCTTCCATGTTAATCCATAAAACTCATTTAGCTGAATTATATAAAGTGTAATACCAACAATGTATTTATAAGCTAATTTGAAAAGGGAATGGGAACAAGGAATAGAAAAAATATACATAAACACACACATAAAACAGAAGTATTTGAGTTGATATCTGGAATATTTCTTTCTTCAAAAGCACACACACACACACGTAATACCAGAGAAACTGAGGCAAGATAGAGATTAGAGAGTTTTTCTTGGACCAAAAGATCCATTTTGGTCTCAGGGCTGATGGCTTAACGCATTCAGCATCAGCATCAGCATCAAATGTGAGATTCCAAGGAATTATATATGGTTCTAATGATCGGGGGGAGAAAGGTGTGAAGTCTGAACACTGGTAAACTCAGGAATTTCCAGGGATGGTCCATCAATCTGGTTCTGAAAGAGTGAGGATCATAAATTCTTGATAATTTAGGAGGATTTAGGTGCCAGAATATCTGAATTTCCCTTTATCTGGGATTATACATTTATAGTTTATGACTCTTTTGAAATGCCAGAGTGGCCAGATCTATATAACCCTAATTATCTAGATTTTAATGAACAGGAAAGGGGTTTGCAACCAGGGAGATTGAGGCAATACAATAAAGGGAATTGAGGCACAATTTAGGGAAACTGAGGCAGGACAATTAGGGAAAATGAGGCAGGACAATAAAAGGAAACTGGCACAACAACACATACCCAAGTTCAAATCCAGTCTTAAATACTTAATATAAACTGAGTGACCTTTTACTTATCTGTAAAGTGGGGATAATAATAGCTCCTGCTTTCCAGGGTTGCTGTGAAGCTCAAATGGGATAATAATTATAAAGTATTTTGCACATTGCCACAGAAAGTAGGCACTATATAAATGCTTATTTCTTCTTTACCCTCACACATTGTCATTTCTCTCATTTCAATTAAGCAATTGAGGGTTTTGTTTTTCTGCCAAATCCTCATGTAGGCACAATCTTTAACTTTTAAAACAATTTGTTATTTGGATTTTTGGAGAACTCTGCTACTTAGCAAATAATGTTAATATGTCATTCTTGTGACATCAAAGGACAAGTAGACAAATAGGTAGGGTTTAAATAATGCAAATTTTTGTAAAAGTAGAACATTCAAGGTAACATAACTGAGTAGTTTAAATGAAGTGGAGATGAGGTAGCACATTTTATTTATTGTATTTTAGAGAAACACTTAAATATTATGCAAATTTTTCCCTGGGGATTTCTAGTATTTAGGGCTTGACTCTGGCTTTTGTTCAGAGAAAAAGCAAATGCTTCCAAAAAGTATATTTACATTTTGAGCATACCCAATCTTATGCTTTGTACATAATTTGAAAGTTACAGAAATCATATTAGTAGGAACACCTAAGGCTAAATCACCTGAATTAATTACCAACTGGGGTGTTAAGGGAAGGCTTCAAGGAGGAAGTGGCATTTGTTCTGGGATTTAAAAACATTACATAAAGAATCCTACAGTTAAATTGTGGGAAATAAATTATTTTGCCCACCCACCATAATTTTCCAAAACAAAAGAATAGTCTTTGCAAAGCCATTATTCTAGCAAAGGGGAAACTCCTATAGAAAGAGAGATGTACTAGAATTTCTTAATATTTGTGGAAGACTGAAAGAAGATATTTAAATATAATAAGACTTGTGGATCAGCTTGTATCAATGTGGACCATGCTTCCCCATATGCATTCATTCAAAATTAATCAAGAACCTCCTTCTTCACCTTTGCCCACATAGGTATCATTATCCTTACCTACAGATGCTCTTAAAAGTAGATTTTCTCTTTTGCACTTCTGAATCCTCCCAAGATAACTTGAATTTGATTGGCTAGATTTCTTTCTTAAGGACCAGGCCTTAAACTAAAACCAGTCTGATTGTAAATGGCCACCAATAGATCCTAAGCTAAGCCCCAATTGCTCATTGTTTGGATCTTGATTGACACATATTGAATATAAACAGCAGTCATATCTGCTTTGACCAGAAATTCTGAGGATTTTCTGCTCCTAGTTTCATTCATAAATTTATTTATTTAGATTTTTTTTTTGGACTAGATGATAGAAGAGATTCTTTGCCTCACTTGCTATTCAGCCTTAATCACTAGATGTTTGCCTCCTTAATCAAACTGAGACCTGTTGAAGACCTGACCTTAAAAAGGCTGAGGTCTCCCACTGCATCCAGGGCCAGCTCCAATCATCTTAATCTACATCTGGCTCTGGAGGGGAAAGTGAGGCAGGTGACCTTGCCTAGCCCTCCCTCACTTAAATCCAATTTACTTGCATGTCATGTCATCACCTCCCTGATGTCATGACCCTTTTCAACAAGAAAGGACAAACAACAATAACAACAAAAACCAGAAAAATATGATCAAAAGAAAAAAAAGAAACATGGGATAGAAAAAAAAAAAACCAAGAAGGAAGCAAACAAACAACCTTGATCCACATACAGTCTCCTTAGTTCTCTTTGAATGCTGATGGCATCACAAGTCTACTGGAATTGCCTTGAATCACCTAATTGTTGAAAAGAATGACATATTATTTCAATGTGGTTCACTACAGAAAAATAAGTTGTGGCCTCCCAGAATTGAATATAAAAAAGAGCAGGTAGTGGTAGTTGATACTTTATGCCCAATACAAAGATCTGTCTTTTCAATACAATTTCTTTTCCTGATGAATTTGGATGAGGGCTAATTTTAGAACACTACAATCTCTGAAAAATAGAAGATGTGGGCTTATCTCCATAGGCAATATAAAATTATATGGAAGTGGCAAGTATTCAACAACATAATCCTCAAAAGAATTGCAAAAAGGGATGTTGTGAATCAAAAGTATAATCAGAAAAAAGGAAAAGTCATAAGAGAAGACTAAAGAATGACCTAAGTCCTCCACTAATATTAAAAATAACTAAAAACTAAAATTTTGGATATGTGTTCTGTAGAAAAATCATGGAAGAACATAGAAAAGATTGCACAGATGAATAGGAAACCAAGGAAAGAAGAAACATTGATGAGATCACAATTCCATTGAAGTATTAAAAGAACTAAATTCTGCATTAATGCTTTCATGACCTTGTTTCTAATATAAAAATTTATATATATGTACACATTATCTTCCCTCAATAGAATGGGGGGGTGTTTTATTTTTTTATCTGTATTTCCAGCTCCCTACCACAATAATGAGAACAAAGTTAGAACATATTGATTGATTGAATTATTCTACATTATCTAATATGATCTATTGTAAGAAATTCTTGTTATGAAAAGTTGAATTTCCATATAGTCTGTTTGGTCAGTAATTTGAATTTTTATTAAAGAAGTTCTTTCCAACCAATGATATCAAATTGTGATTATGTATTTTCATGAATTATAAAATTAGGGACTATAATGAAACCTAAGCTTATTGTATAATTTTGTAAAATATGCAATGAAATCTGTGATCCTAAAATTAATGATTTAGCTGTGGCCTTAAATAGGATAAAAGTCTGTGGTTACATATTCATAGAGACTTGTTGAACTTTTCAATGAAAAAATTAGATCATACAGGGAGATTAATAATGTAGTACAGCAAATTGTATGTACCTAATCAGCTACTGCATATTATCTACATAAAGGGCAAATGAACAAACTTTGTTTGTTTGTTTGGTGGTTGTTTTTTAGTGAGGTAGGTCTGGTTACTTCTGTAAAAAAGTGTTTTTTATATAACAAGAAAAATGGAATTCAGGAAATTTCACTAAATTTAGCTAGTTGGAGACTCAATATTTAGTTCATGCAATTAAGTTTTGGAACTTTTTTCTAGTTACACTAGAAACTAGAACACTAGTAACACTAGAAAAAATATGTAGTATGTTTAGATTTATATGACTAACAATAATTAACACTTTCTTTTCTAAAGTGCTAAAGACAATGTATTCTAGAATTTTGAAATCAAACTCACTGGTCTGTGCTTTGAAGCAACCATATTTTCCTCTTTTTGAAAATCAGGACATTTGCCAATTTCTAATCACGAATCCCTTCTTCCACTTGCCACTTATGGGAAGATTGTGAAAGCAGTTCAATATTTGTGCTTCCACAATACTGGAGAGTGTAATGTGTCCATATTTTGTGACGATTGACTTTTTTGGTTCAGTTAGTTACTTTTTTATTTTGTTTCATTTCCATATTAGTCACTTGGACTCTATTCTTCTCAGTCTAAAATCCAGGAACATTGTTGAAGAAAGCAAGTGGAGTGTGTGTGTGTGTGTGTGTGTGTGTGTGTGTGTTTGTGTGCATTTATTTGAAGAGGGGAGGGGAATATAGATGTATTTGAAAGAGTACAAAAAAGGAAAGGGGAGGGGTTTAGAGACTGAATGCAAAATTTTTTTAAATGGGGTAAGAAGAAATAGATATCATGTTATATGCACATGGCTACATGCATATATGCAAATGTGTATAGGTATATAAATATATACACATTTTGCAAACTTTAAAACTCTATAACACACACACAGATTCACACCTATCAGAGCCTGCTTTGACATCTGGAATTGAAAATAAGAGAGGGAATGGAAGAAAGTTATTGTGTTCCAAAGTCTAAAGTAGTGAAGGAAAGCAGAATCATAAGATTATAACACCTGATTGAAAGTGATTTCAGTGGTGTATAAGGATGACAGATATATCCTAGTGGGTTTCAATGTAAGAAGCTGAGACTGTACAAAAATAGTTATTTCAGAAAACATTCACTTGAGTCAGAAACAATAGAAAAATGATTGTCTAATATAAAATCTAAAATGGGGAAATGGAGATGAGAGGTGGGACCATTTTCAAATCAGGTTCCTTATGTTAAAGGCATGGCTTGTATCTAACCAAGATTTTGAATCTATAGTACTGCTATGACTAAATGGGTCCTTGCCTGAAAACCCAGTTATCCTTGACAGGAAGCTCAGTGATAACCTATACATTAACCTCAAATGTGAAACTATAGCAAAGACTTCAACAAAGTCTTAGTGTATTTTTAAAAAGAGAGAGTAGGTAGCATAAAATATGTGTACATGATGATAGATTTTAAGTTTATGTTTAAGAATAGGAGTTTAGAATTTTCAGGAAGTATAAAGTGGAAATTTTAAGTCTCATTATCTATAATGGGACTTTCATGGCTAATTCCCTACACTGCATTGAAAATGTAACCCTTAGACATGATTACTTTTTTGCCTTAAAGATATATAGAGTAAGTGAAGTATTCCATTTGGCTTTGCTGATGCATGCTCACATTTAGCACCAGCTCATCACTTCTTATCTGGATTATTTTTCACAATGTTATTTATTGTCTACCATCTCTTTATTTTCTTTTCAATTTCTAGTTAACCTTCTTACTTTTAAGCTGAGAGAATAAACATCATTCAGCCCTAATTTAAATATGTAAATATTAATTCTACAATTTCTATAAAATGCTTTATTCGCTGCCAAATTATTGGAAGCTTCAGTAATTTTTTTCGTTATATATTAAATGATCCAGTATGAATAGTACAATTTACCTTTCTAATTTATGTTTTACACTGAATGATGACGCATCTTTTTAGTACAATTACTATTTTACTGCAGCTCAGAAATTCCTTGGGACATGAGTGTTAAAATAAGGTTCATGATTTTATTCATTGAGAAATATATATTTACCTCAAGAGGTTGCAGATTCCACCTTACTAAAAGTTTTCAAGCAAAGACTAAATGATCTCTATTTGCTGTGTTATGCTTTCTCAGGTACTGGTTAAGAAAAAAATACTTGTTACCTTAAGTGAGAATTTATGCCTTATTAAAACATATATAGTTATGCTTATATCAATTTATGTGTGTGTATGTATACACACACAGACATATACACATGGAGGAATTCATTCTTATTTTTTTGTGATGTTTCATTTAATCAATCATGTATTCTCCATACTTTTGGAACAACGATATGTATTTTATGCTACGTTCATTTATTTTTTCTTCTGTTTTTTATCTCTCCCATGGCTTTTTCCTTTTCCTCTGATTTTTCTCTCTTAACATGATTCATAAAGTAATGTGCACTAAGATAAATAAAAAAATAAATTTCTACTAGAAGAAGGAAAAAAAAACAATATATGTGTTAGTTTTTTTGTAAACTCTATATATTTTCTAGAAGTATGTTGTGCCCTTTATTTATTTTGAAGGCATTGCTAAAGGTGAATGAAGCATGGAAGATCAATATATGAACAGCAGGCATCTCCCTATTAATTGAACATAGGGTATGTCATGTGTAAAACAATAGAATATATTAAGGAATTAGTCAATATGTAATTTTATCAGCTCTAAAAGTTCTATCTAAATTCAGGATAATTGAATGAGATAGAGAAAATATCACCCCATAACAATAAGCAGTTGTAATATTTAATAAGTCATTCAATTAAAGTTGCAAAGAGATTTTTCAATACTATATATTCAATATTTGGAAGCAAGAAATTTGATTACTATAAGAGATAAGAATGATAATATTTTATAGAGAAAATACTAAAAGCCACATTTTTTTAAGCAAATATATTTTTGAACTCATACATCTCTCCTTGACTTGAAAGTCCACAAGACACAATAAAAAGGAAATGAGTTGCACAAGCACTGTTGTGTCTGCCATCTGCCACAAATTCCCCATTTTCAAATGAAATATTTTATAGGTAGAAGTTGCAAATTGACAATGTTCCACAGTCTTTCACCTTTGCAATTCTCTTGAAGTTCTGACAGACACTAATTATTTACTGTTCAAAATTAATTTGCTAAAAGATAACTGATATAGTAAAATATCACAAAAAAGCACTGCTAATGCAATTCCTAATAACTTTTTTATTATAGTATTTTGAGCAAGAACAATGTTAGCCTTAAATGGAGGAAAAATAATTGACTGCCATAGAATGAGGAGAGAAAATGACATGATTTAAAAAAATCAGAACTACTGAGTGCAAAATGTTTATTACATATACATACAAGGACACGTAATCTATATAAAAGAACATTGAAGTAATAGCTTTCTTTGTTTGTTTGTTTTTTCTCTTATCCTTTGAGGATGGGTTGGTCTTATGGTACTTCTCTACTTATTGTTGTTATTGTTGTTGTTGATTTTAATAATTAAGTTAATTTTATAAAGGATGGGAAAAAAGAGAAATGTATGAATGCTTCACTATTTCATTGTATTAATGTGGTTATTCCCTCTATCTCTTTTTCCTTATGTTCCCCCATTGTTCACTTTTGGAGTGCTTCTCCTTTAGTAATGGTTATACTAGAAAGCTAGACCTCTTTTGCCTAATTTGTATGACTAAGACATCTATTTTGGTGATACATTTTCACATTAAAATGATACTGCTTCTTGAAAATATCTAATCATAGGATGTATATGTCATGCTATTTGCTTCCATCTTGAATCTCCCCATTACCATTTAGGTCATCAGTAATTTCGATTCTTGGAGTTTGGGATAGTTTATGATTCACAAACATATAGCATCATTGGAAGTATTTTCTTGATACCAAATCTAAATGAAAAAAGAATATATGTTTCTCTCTCTTTTTTTTTTACCATGTACTGATAATGCGATTTTAATTGTGCTTTCAACTTGTGAAATTAGTAATATACATAGATTTTGGAAGTCCTTTGTCAATTCATAATTTCAGGAAAAAATCTTGACTTTTCAGCTAGTATTTTAGAGCTGCCTTAATTTTTTTCCCCATGTAGTTTAATGTTCTACTAGAGTATAAATTCCAGACAACAAAATGTATGGCATTTCTGGAATGGATAGTAACTTGCTGATTAGCTAACATTCTAAAACAGACACTGTTGTCAAAAACTTACAAAGAGGAAATAAATCAACCCTAGCTAGAGGGAGCTCAAAGCCAAAAAACCCATATGGCTTTATTCCTAAAAGTGCTTGATAGTTAATTATATAGCACGTGGCCTTTGTGTCTCAAAGAAGTTGTTGTCTCTGTATAAATGCCCAACTTCCTATATAATACACCTTTTTGGAGACTTGAGTTTGTGTTTGATAACAGTGAGTATAAATATGAATATTAAGTATATCAATAGGTCTCTGTTGATTTTGAAGTACAATTTTAGTATAAAGGTCAAGTTTTCATGTGGCCATATTAAAAATGTCCAATCATTTACATGGCTTATATTATGGTTGTTAGCTTGGAGATAGTGTAATCTATTACAATTTAATTTAAATATGAGAAATATGCCTTCCCAAGAGCATTTTATGTATTCATTTATAATTGTACTTATGTGAAGCTAAAGTGCAATAATATTTTTAAAATAATTAAAGTATTAAATTAAACTTAGATGCAAGTAAGTTTATATCATGAATCTGAAGAAAAATATAAGGACATAACTAAATCATTTTATTTTCCCCTTCTTAGTTTAGGAATCTTCTCTTATTGAATTTACCAGTAATAACACATAATCTTTATATATTTAAATTTGGGTTCTACAATGCAAACAAAAATATCACATTAGTGAAAAGAGAAAAAAATGCTCTGCTAAATGCTAGGGTTCCTTGTGATATAGGAAGACCTTTAAGTTCTGGAAGATCATTCCAAGAGATTCTAAGTGCCTGAGAATCCCAAATAGGAAACAGGAAAGAATAGGCTCAGTCCCTAGTTGTATTTTGTTGTCCCAGAAGCAATGTGTCTAAGTTTGGAGAGTTTAACTTGCACTAGGTAATGAAAAATACATTTATTAACTTGTAGAGAGGTTAAGGTTATGTTCTGTGTTGATGAGGGGAATATCTATATGAATTATAAATGTTTTAAGTAATGAAGTAAAATATAGACTACCTCCAGCATTTCAATATATTATTTTCATGAATGACTCACTTGTCAAAATGAATTCTGAGATGAATTAAAAGTAAACTGCATTAGTGCTTTTGCTAAATGCCAAGGGCCTAATGGGAATTGAAAAGAATTTACTTATCTTAACCTAAGCAATGGAATAGTCTGAGTGAATTCAATTGAGTGAAAATGGCAGGTGGGGGATCTGTGTGTGTGTGTGTGTGTGTGTGTGTAAATTTTTGATTTGAGGGACATTTTTTTTCCTGATTATAGTGGCTATGACTAAGAGATAAAGGACATTAATTAATATGATGCATGGGCTATCTCCTGGTGCTTTGAGGTTCAAATCCTACTTTTGAAATTTATTAGTTGTATGAACAAGAGAAAATTGCTAGGATAAATCATAAATCTAAAGCTGGAAAAGATTACTGAAGCCATCTAGTCAAACAAACCCTCTTGTTTTACAGATGAAGAAAGGGAAACATAAGGAATTTAAGTGTTTTATCTAAGGTCATATACATATTAAACATCAAGGGAAGGTTTAAACTTAAGTTCACTGATTATTGTAATACATTAGTATTTTTTCCTCAGTATAATGTTGCCTCTGAGTTTCATATACTACTCATCTATTTATCCTGATGTAACTTTTTGCCTTTATCTATGAAACTAATACTTTCTTTTTTCTTTTCTTGTCTTGTCTTTTCTTTTCTCTTTTTTTGCTGAGGTAGTTGGGGTTAAGTGACTTGCCCAGAGTCACACAACTAGGAAATGTTAAGTGTCTGAGGCCAGATTTGAACTCAGGTCCTCCTAACTTCAGGGTTGGTGCTCTACCCTAATACTTTCTTAAACGATGTGATTTTTTAGTTGGAGGCTCAGTTCAGATCATACCTTATTTATAGTTATTAATATCCTATTCAAAAATCATTTACTTTTTTGTGAATTGGTTTTCCATATGAGAAAAAATGATTGTTAATAACCAATTATTATCCTCAGGATTCTGGGTCTTTCTTTTTTTTTGTTTACTCAAAGTCCAGACCTTGTTGGTCCATGAGTCTCTGAAGGACAGAACTGATGATGAATTAGCCTAATTCTGGGAACACTTTTTTCAATCTTGGGTAGAAGACCACTGAACTGGGAGAGCTTATTTCTGTTTAAATTATAAAAAGAATTGTAAAGGGAACCTAGCCCTAAAAAGAATTAGGGTCACGACTTTGAAATCCCATTGTTAAACTTATATGACCTAGTTAGAGATGGATCCCTTTGTCTAGATAGCTGGAAGTGAGAGTGATCTGCAGAAAGAAATGCCTTTGTCTAGTTAGTTGGAGGCAATTGAGCCTCACCAAGCTACCTCCTCAGCAGAGGGAGCTGAAGGTATTCAGCCTGCCTTCTCATTAATATGTCCACCCCATCATTGGTTGTTGACCAATTAGTGTTGATATCTGCCTGTCAGGTACATCCACATTTATAAAGGTATTGCCACATTCAGTTGTCTCTGGTTACTAAGAAAAACTATTTATTGTCAACTTATTATTTGCTAACCTAATTAATAAGCTCATTATTTTCATTCCTCTCACATAGATATTGGTATACAATACTAAATTTTTTGAGAGCAATTGGGGTTAAGTATCTTGACCAGCGTCTGTATCTGAAACTTTTTTTTTTAATAATAACTTTTTATTTACAAGTTAGATGTATGGGTAATTTTACAGCATTGACAACTGCCAAACCTTTTGTTCCAGTTTTTCCCCTCCTTCCCCCTACCCCCTCCCCTAGATGGCAGGATGACCAGTAGATGTTAAATATATTAAAGTATAAATTAGATACACCATGAGTATACATGACCAAGCCGTTGTTTTGCTGTACAAAAAGAATCAGACTCTGAAATATTGTACAATTAGCTTGTGAAGGAAATCCAAAATGCAGGCAGGCAAAAATATAGGGATTGGGAATTCAATGTAATGGTTCTTAGTCATCTCCCAGAGTTCTTTCACTGAGTGTAGCTGGTTCAGTTTATTATTGCTCCATTGGAACTGATTTGGTTCATCCCATTGCTGAAGATGGCCAGATCCATCATAACTGATCATCATATAGTATTGTTGTTGAAGTATATAATGATCTCCTGGCCCTGCTCGTTTCACTCAGCATCAGTCTCTCCAGGCCTTTCAGAAATCACCCTGTTGGTCATTTCTTACCAAACAATAATATTGCATAATATTCATATACCAAAATTTATTCAGCCATGGACATATACTCAGTTTCCAGTTTCTGGCCATTACAAAGAGGGCTGCCACAAACATTCATGCACATACAGGTCCCTTTCCCTTCTTTATGACCTCTTTGGGATATAAGCCCAGTAGTAACACTGCTGGATCAAAGGGTATGCACAGTTTGATAACTTTTTGAGCATAGTCCCAAATTGCTCTCCAGAATGGTTGGATGTATTCACAATTCCACCAACAATGTATTAGTGCCCCTGTTTTCCCACATCCCCTCCAACATTCCGCATTGTCTTTCCCTGTCATTCTAGCCCGTCTGACAGGTGTGTAGTGGTATCTCAGAGTTGTCTTAATTTGCATTTCTCTGATTAATAATGACTTGGAGCATCTTTTCATATGGCTACAAATAGTTTCAATTTCTTTGTCTGTGTATCTGAAACTTGATGTGAACTCAGGTCTTCCTGACTTCAGGGCCAGGACTCTAACCACTGTGTCATCTAGATGTTCCCTATTTTAATAATTTCTAATTGCCAATGGATAGTCTGATAAACACATTTTTATCTATTTGATTCTTAAAGAAGAAGCAAAATATTATTTAATATATGACATTGTTTATACTGCATATTTGTATTCTGAACTATTTATTCTCTCCTTTGTTTCTTTTGATGAGGTTTGTCAACTGGGTATTTAAATTTTCATAATCAGCAAATTATTCCTGATGTGCAGACTATAAATTCTGTTTTCACAATTTTTATTTCTATTTTAAACCATTTGGGAATATCCTGTAGTGACTTGAGACATTTGGTAATTCACAAGGTTCCATGTCAGATCACATATTGATTCATTTTTTTTTGGTCTCATAATATTTATTATAGGTATCTGGAGTATTTATTCTAATCTGGAAACTGTATTCTCTTCGGCTATTAACATATTTCCTGATTTTTTTTATCTGTTTATGCTCAGGGTCTTTAATTGAGTTTTATCCTCTTCAGCCTAATTGCTGAGTAGTATAACCATTATCAAAAGATAAAGACTCTAAAAGTGAACAATAGGGAAACATAAGAGAGAAAGTCTGTAACTTTTAAAATAATAAATTTAATAAGTTCATATAAACAAAGGATACTCATATGATATATGGTTAATTTTTAATTGAACTATATACACAATAATCAAGCATTCATAAAAACCTACTGCGTATCTAGTACTTTGGTAAGCATTGGAAATATAAATTAAAAGCAACAAGAACAAAATACCCTCCCTCAAAGAATTTTATGTTCCAATTCTATACTAATAAATGTCACACAAATTTTAGAGAAGGATGAGATTCAATTGAACTTTATGAAGAAAAAAAAATTCTTTCAATAGGTTGTAACATCTGTTTTATTGTGGCAGCCACATTTTTTATATGTATAATTTTTCTTTATAATTTTTCTACTGTCCTTTCACTTAGCACACTCACAGTGGCATCATATGCCACATAATCATCCAGCTATCAGACACATAGGGTGATACTTTCAAAATCTAGCTACTAGGTATACATTTTTGATTAATAATGTTTCACCCATACCTGTTTCCCAGTGTATTAGGCAACTCTCCAGAAAAAACAGGGAAGTTGAGAGTTCTGATAGATCAGGAATTAGCTTTATTATGCTGTCTTTTCATACTTTTTCTGGTCTTTGGTTACAATTTGTGATTCTTGCTTTGATTTCTGATTTTAAATCTGATAACTGCCTCTCCTTACCACAAACCAACCTTCCCCAACTCTCCCATCTCTACCCTAACCAATGCAATTTCTTGATTCTAACCTTGACTGTATATTGAACCTGAGCTCACTATTAAACTTTTCCTCAGTGGTTTGTTAACATATCAAACAGGAAAGGTAATACAGTACAAATTCTGGTTAAAACAAAACAAAACAAAAACAAACAAACAAAGAAACAAAAACAAGCAAGCAATCATATGCACCAGTCAGGAACAAAAATATTTCCATCCAGAAAGAATTGCATGAGCCTAGTAAATAAGTGAAGGAGATATAGTGGAACAACTTAAATCTAAGTTGTGAAGGATTTCATAAATAATCTAAACCATCCTAAATAGGAATCCTCTCTACAACATACCCTATAAGTGGTCATCTAGCCTTTGCTTGAAGATCTTTAGTGACCCACTACTTCTAAAAGTAGATCATCATACTTTGGTATAGTTATAATTGTTAGAATATATTTTCCTACATCATGAGTTCTTAGCCTGGTGTCTATGATCATTTAAAATATTTTGATACTTATATTTTAACATGTTTGGTTTCCTTTATAGTTTATGTACTTCATGCATTTTCTTTTTCTTTTCTTCTCTCTCTTTTTTTTGTCTTCAGGTAGATTTTTATTTCCAGTTCATTTAAAAAATATTTATTTTATTCTGAACTTAAGAAATAAAATAAGCATTTCTAAACAGTAGACTAGAAAAAAAGATGATGGCACATGAAGCTGCAAATTTATTACGTACAACTTGCTGTTCCTTTAAAATATACAATTAAGTTATCATGTAACTTTCCTTTGTTGTCATTTGGTACCATTAGACACAAATATGTGTATATATGTGTGTAAAATCATTCTACTTGTACATCTATCAGGGTTTTTTTTCTGAATGCAAATAGCATCTTAATTCATGGATCATTTGTAAATATTTTGGGTATTTATCTTAGTCAAAATGACTTATTTGCTTATAGTTCTTCTTAAAACAATATTGTTATTCAACATTGTATACAGTGTTCTCTTGATTCTTTGCATTTTGCTCTTCATTATTTATGCGATTCATGAATTTTCAAATATTCTATTGATAATAGTCCATATATGTTTCCAGATTGATAGTTGAGTTCATGACATAAAAAATGGATAAGAACTATGAATTAAGAAAAGGCCAAATCTACTTCCTTTTTTAATTCTATTCATTACTTTTAGTTCTGCTTTTTGGATCATGCAAAAGGCACTTATTCTTTTCCTTATGACAAACCTTTGATTCTTTGAATACAGCTTTTACCTCCCCTGTTTCTCATGTTATCTCTTCTCCAAGTTCAGAATCTCCAGTTCCCTCATGTGGGAGACAAAGTAATACTGTAGAAACACCATTATTTTTGGAATCAGGAAACCTGTGTTATAAGCCTGATATCATACTTCAAGTGTGATTTTGTGCAAGTAACTTAAATTAACGTCCAGGGTCTTCAGTTTCTTTCAACTGTCAAATGAAGTCATTGAGATCCAACTGGCTAAACTAGATAGATGAATAAGTGGATCAATGTATGTTTCTATTTACAAATATTAAAACGGTATATAGGGCAAATTACAATCATCAAGAACATTATAATCTAAGGCACTGACAAAACATCCTTTATACTTTTGTGTATGTGTTAAATGTTCAACAAGTGTTGAAGATTTGACATACATTAGGGCACAATTTCCAAAATTAATTTTAAGCAGCCAGGAGATATCAAGCCTGGAGTTTGGTTTCCAAACCTGAACTGAAATAGGACCTCATATTAACTAGTTTTATGACTTTGGGTAAGTCACTTAACTTCTGTTTAGGTCAGTTTCTTCCTCTGGAAAATGGTGTTGAAAATAGCACCTGCTTCTTAGGTTTATAAGGATCAATGAAACAATATTTGTAAAACACTTATCACAATGCTTGTTATTAATTTATGCATACAATACACAAGACTTGAGTATTGATGGAAATCATAACAGCTCATCTGGATTACAATGCTTCCTGGAGAAAGGGAATAAAGAGAAATTATAAAGCAAAATAGAGGATTTTAGATCTATTCCCCCCATGGCAACTCAACTTAAAAATCAAATATTTATAGTTATATATATATATATATATGCACATAATTGCATATTGAATATTTTAGAAAGAAAAAGGATCAATGCCTAGGAAGTTTCTTAACTCCTATTCATTTAGTTCCATGGAACACTAATCAGGGAACTCATCTTTATATCAATACTTCTCTCTAGATACTTATCCCTTCAAAGGAAAATAATCAATCTTACAGGACATTTGATTGGAAAGAGACTTTAGCTTCAGAGCTTCAAACAATGTTATACTGTCTTACTCCATGAAACATAGTCACTGAATGCATCTCTATTTATCTCTCTTTTTTAGTTCTCTTCCTTTCTTTTTTTCTGTATTTATCTCTTAAGGCTAATAAAGTTTACATATCACTTTCTGAATTTTAAAACTGCAAACTTGTACAGAATATGACATTGCTTTCCTATTTTATTGACATAATCTAATAAGTGTCCAACATGTAGAAGAAATGTGATGTGCCTTTTATAAGCATATATATCAAAATATAATTTATAAACCATGTAATTGTATGCAAATATGCTTCCATATTTACATAATACCCCCATCCCACCCCATGCACATATTCGTTTAAATTAAGTCTTTGTAATTTAATATTGAAGGAATTCCTGAAAAATGAAAAAATGAGCTTGTAGTATCTGATGCCGACACCATATTCATGCATCATTGAAAAATCATTTGCATGCTGGTTTGTGGACCCAAATTCTTCCAGAGACTGCCAGAATTTAAAATGATTTCTTCAAGTGTTGGATTTTTCCACTCAGCTTTTACAATGAAATAGTTGGGGAAATCTGTAAAAGCTTATGAGCCAAGAAAACTGGGGTGACAACAAACCTTTTAGATTTTTAATTTCAGTCTCATTTCTGACCTCTGTGTGCTATTATTAAGGAAAGGATTTGACCTTGTTTGGGACACCAGTCATTTATAATGACTGTCAGCATTTCTTGCCATTTCCCTATCTTTGTCCTGACATTTGACATTTGAGATTGTTTCAAAATTACATTGTGAGCATATTGGAAAACAAATCTCCATGGCAGATATTCTGTGAAAGAGGGCATCATCTCTGTCAATTTAATAAACTGTAGGCAGGAGCACAATAACACAAGTTCAAAGAAAATTTTCCAATTTAAACTAGATTTTCTGTTAGAGGTATCATTTTTTTTTTGCAGGTAATTATGAATTCTAAATGAGTGGCACTTTTGATATACTGAGACAGAGAGCAAAGCCCTGGTCCTGGTGATATCTCATCTAGAAACATAGTCCTTTTTTGAAAATAACACCTTTATAAAAAAAAAAAAAAGTCAGATGGCACTCAGGAGCACATTTCTCTTTCTCATGCTACAAAGATAATTTGCTGCCATAGTGCTGAGTAGTGAAACTGCAAGGACATTCATACCTTGACCCAAAAGAATAACTCAGTATAAACGAATAAAGGAAATAGATTAAAAAGTATTTAAATTCTAGTTAAAATTCTTTGCAACAAGCAAATTCTTATTACAAACAGAGAAAGGAAGTGTATCCTTTTATCAGCATACCAGAAATAAATTTCAATGAATTTAGGGAAGAAGTGAAGATTTTTAAAATTTTTTTAGTTATAATGTAATGGCATAATGGTATCTATTGGTTGAAATCTTAGTCAATGGAAATTTAAAATTGGAGTGCTAGAGACATTATATTAGAGGAAGAAAAAAAAATCTATGTTCTTTCACAGAAGTTGACAGTTAAATAGTTTGGGGCGAATTAAATTTTTTAAGCTTTCAATTCTACTTCTTGATATTCATTAGTATTTGTTATTTTATATCAATTACACACTTAAAAAGCAATCTCAATCATATCGGGTTGATAAACTGCATTTGCTACTGGCAAGGAGAACATATTCTATTAGCAGTTAATTATAAAATACTGACCCATTAGGGTATTGTTAAGGGTTTCAAATGAGTGCCACTGAAAAACTAATTTGAAGGCTGTTGCTCGAGTCATTTAACAGCCAATGAAACTGAACATGTTATTCATAAGAAAACAATTGATTATTCCTATGCATACAATGTAAAGCCATCCAGCTATTTCTAATGTGATAGTACAATTCTCTTTACCCACTTTTAAAAATTCATAATTACAATATTATTCTATATGCCTTAGATAAACTTTTTGTACTTTGATTACACAACTAAAGATATTTAACTATATCTGTTTTGTACATTCTTCAGGAAAGCTCTTTCTGGGGGACATATCATCATATGAATGTAACAATAGGTTTTTGAAAGCTATGGGTACAGAAAATAAGCTCTGGCAAATCCTATCAAGTTATAAAGAATTAGAGTAAGGATCCAATTGTACATCTGTTGTCAAAGAGCCAGACTAAGTTTGGAGAAATGATGTCAGAGATTTACCATATAAAGTAATGGAACTTTGAGGTCTGAGCAGCTCATAAAGACCATCTTATTAAGACAGTGAGGTGAAAATCAATATCAACAAAGGAAATATCAATACTGAAAAATCACAAATCTTTGAAGGAATAAATTATTTTCTTTACAGAAAAAAATCTAATGAGATAATCAAAACAGGGGAGCTAAGGAAGGTATTTAGGGAGCTGGAGAATCATGCAAAAAAGTCAATCAGAGCAATTACAAAGTAAAGGGGTAAAGTAACAAAAAGGCTCCTAACAACTATTAGAAAAAACAGAATTATTTTAATAATAATGATAAAGAGCATGGAATATTGACTATAAGGGTAGTCTTGGGGTCAGGAAGATACATATGTGTGTATGTGTGTGTTTGTGTGTGTGTGTGTTGCTCCTAGCACATGATGTCTATGTGACAGTGTGAAGCCATTATTTATCATCTAAATGTCCCAGCCAACTAAGACCCTAAATTATATGTTCATAGAGAGAATTAACTCACAAAGAGGAAATGACAGTTCTAGATTCTCTTACCCCCTTTGCCCAAATATGTGGTTCAAATAACCCAACTTCAAGGAAATACTTTAGAGGATTAAAGAGATAAATTTTTTTTTCAAGAAACAAATTGCAACTATGGGATGGAAAACATAAAATAATGAAAAATATGTATAAAGGTGCTTTTAAAGAAA
Organism: Sarcophilus harrisii; assembly: GCF_902635505.1. NCBI lineage: Eukaryota > Metazoa > Chordata > Mammalia > Dasyuromorphia > Dasyuridae > Sarcophilus > Sarcophilus harrisii. The sequence goes on along the minus strand of NC_045426.1, from coordinate 452,323,680 downwards.
AGCTGAAAATAAGAAAGGAAACTAATTCCTTAAGCATGCTAGAATCCAAGTCTCTCACTTTTCCTTGCAAACTTTGTAGAGAGGTATTTTCTACACAAAAGGGCCTTATTTACAATAGTAAATATATTAGTACAATAGTTTTTAATACATTCATAAATATATACTCCCATATAGTTCTAAGATAGCCTTTATTTATAGCACCAAATTAATAGGATAGTACATTTTCATTGTAGTTTCATTATAGTATAACTATAAACTTTTCACAAAATGCAAAAATGAATGATAAACATCGTAATATTTTCCTTTTAGAAGATATAAAATACCTATAAGATATACGATGAGAACAGCAGTGGTATAAAGAATATTGTATGGTGTATTATTCTAACCTTAGTATATAAATACTAATACAAAATTCCAAGTCATTAAGGTTCTGAATGGAAATGTCTAGGTTAGTCTCTTGTTAATCCTCAGTTTTTATATATTCACAAAAATATTTGAATATCTAGTAAATTTTCTTATTGACAATGGAAACATTTTATTTTATAGTGGTTTTAATATTGATTTTTATATATTGATCTTAACTGAAGGCTTTTGCTTTGACCATGCAGAACAATTCACAATTTCTTATTGTCTCTGGATAGTTTAATACTTGTGATCTAGTAAATGACTAAAATCATAATTGCTGAAGAAACAGGCTATTTAAATAACTCCATATTAGAAAAAAAAGTTGAACAAGTGATAAAATTAAGTAACAAAGTAAAAAATTCCAGCATGTGATGAGTTTCTAAGCAGATCCTATCAAACATTCATAGTACAATTACTTCTAATATTTCATAATTTTTTTTGCAAAAACAAGAAAAAAAAGGGAATCTTTCCTACTTTTTCTGTGGTATAACTATATAATATTGATACCTAAATTAGGGAAAGACAAAGCAGAAAAGGAAAACCATAAACCAATATCCCTAATGAATGTTTATACAAATAGTTTAAATAAAATATTAGGAAATTGTTGCCACACCATATTAGAAAAATGACCACTATGACCAAGTTGGGTTTATACCATGAATTCAAGGTTGGCTCAAAATAGGAAAAACTATAAATATAATAAATCACATTTTTAGTATAAATAATAAAAACCATATAATTATATTACATATAGATGCTGAAAAGACTTCTGATGAAATCTACTACTTATTTCTGGAAAAATAGTTTTTAAAAATCATAAGAATAAATTAGCAAGTACTGTTTATCCAAATTAAAAAAACAAAATTATTTGTGGAGAAAAAAGACTATTCCAATATTATCAGGAATAAAGAAAGTATTCCCCTTAACACTATTACTAGTTAACATCATGTTTTAGCAGTGGAAGGAAGAAAAGAGGGAAGGAAGAGAGAGGAAAAAAAAGAGGGAAGAAGAAGAAATTCAAGGAATATTACTGGCATAATATTTCATACTTGGAGACGTAACTAAAATTTTGAAGGAATAATTAGCAACTTCCCAAAATTTTAAGACATGGGAGAAATCCACAAAACCATCAGTATTCATATTTGTATACTTAGAATCATATACATATGTCTAAATATGTATGTATAATATGTATGTGCACATTCACTCAGGAAGAGCTAGAAAGAGAAATGCCATTAAAATAACTATACATGCTTAAAAAGAATACTCAGAAGTATATCTCCCAGCATTTACTCAGGTACTAATCAAGTCATTTGCACAAATAAATTCCAAAGTAATACAGGCCTAAACGTTTGATGAAATATTAGTTAATTATGGGTATTTTGAGTCAATTTAATTAAAAGTAACAATATTAATGTATTAAATATAATATTTAATGTATACCAATAAAACTCTAAAAGATTTTATATAACAAAAAAAATGAAATTTACATGGGGGATCAAATGGACAAGGATCTCAAGGTTAGTAATAAAAAAATGGGGAAGAATGTGTTGTACTGCAAATCAATGTTCAAAATTAAAATTATTTGGTACTGATTTGAGAGAGAGAGAGCGAACACACATTTAAACAAATTAGGAATAAAACATATAGAATCAAACAAACACAGTAGCACAGTGTTTCATAAACCCAAAGATACTTCCTTCTTAAATTATTGTGGAAAATATTTATTATTTGAGAAATACTGCTGTAAAGACTGAACAGATATCTGTCAGAAATTAAGTTTAGACTTATACTTTACATAATACACCAATATAAGCTCCAAATGGATATATTACTTATATTTAAAAGTTAAAATATAAATAAGTTAATGGTACAAGAAAAAAAATTAGCTTTAGATTGATGTATAGGAAAATTATTCATGACTATAGTAATAATGACAATCGCACAAGATAAAATGGACAATTTTAATTATGTAAAACTTAAACATTTTTATTTAAGATCACCCAAAGTAAAAATTTAAAGAGAAAGAAGTTATCAAGAAAAAAAATATTTGCAACAAGTTTCTCTGATAAACATCTCATTACCAAGATATAAAAATAACTGATTTCAAATTTATAAGATTAAGAGCTATTCTAGCCTATATAAATGTTTAAAGGATATAAGTAGTTTTCTTTTTTCTTTTCTTTTCTTTTTTTTTAATTATAGTAACATTTTATTGACAGAACCCATGCTAGGGTAATTTTTTTTTACAACATTACCCCTTGCACTCACTTCTGTTCCGATTTTTCCCTCCCACCCTCCACCCCCTCCCCTAGATGGCAAGCAGTCCTATATATGTTGAATATGTCCTAGTATATCCTAGATACAATGTATGTGTGCAGATCCAAACAGTTTTCTTGTTGCACAGGGAGAATTGGATTCAGAAGGTAAAAATAACCCGGGAAGAAAAACAAAAATGCAAACAGTTTACATTCATTTCCCAGTGTTTTTTCTTTGGGTGTAGCTGCTTCTGTCCATCATTGATCAATTGAAACTGAATTGGGTCTCTTTGTCAAAGAAATCCACTTCCATCAGATTACATCTTCATACAGTATCATTGTTGACGTATATAATGATCTCTTGGTTCTGCTCATTTCACTTAGCATCAGTTCATGTAATTCTCTCCAAGCTTCTCTGTATTCATCTTGCTGGTCATTTCTTACAGAACAATAATATTCCATAACATTCATATACCACAATTTACCCAACTATTCTCCAATTGATGGGCATCCACTCAGTTTCCAGCTTCTAGCCACTACAAACAGGGCTGCCACAAACATTTTGGCACATACTGGTCCTTTTCCCTTCTTTAGTATCTCCTTGGGGTATAAGCCCAGTAGTAGCACTGCTGGGTCAAAGGGTATGCACAGTTTGATAACTTTTTGGGCATAATTCCAGATTGCTCTCCAGAATGGTTGGATTCGTTCACAGCTCCACCAACAATGGATCAGTGTCCCAGTTTTCCCGCATCCCCTCAACACTTATCATTATTTTTCCTGTCATCTTAGCCAATCTGACAGGTGTGTAGTGGTATCTCAGAGTTGTCTTAATTTGCATTTCTCTGATTAATAATGATTTGGAACACTCTTTCATATGAGTGGTAATGATTTCAATTTCATCATCTGAAAATTGTCTGTTCATATCCTTTGACCATTTATCAATTGGAGAATGGCTTGATTTCTTATAAATTAGAGTCAGATCTCTATATATTTTGGAAATGAGGCCTTTCAGAACCTTTAACTGTGAAGATGTTTTCCCAGTTTGTTGCTTCCCTTCTAATCTTGTTTACATTAGTTTTGTTTGTACAGAAGCTTTTTAATTTGATGTAATCAAAATTTTCTATTTTGTGATCAATAATGGTCTCTAGTTCATCTTTAGTCACAAATTTCTTCCTCTTCCACAAGTCTGAGAGATAAACTATCCTATGTTCCTCCAATTTGTTTATAATGTCGTTCTTTATGTCTAAATCATGGACCCATTTTGATCTTATCTTGGTATGCGGTGTTAAGTTTGGGTCCCTGCCTAATTTCTGCCATACTAATTTCCAGTGGATATAAGTAGTTTTCAAAGAAAAACTGGAAGCTTCAACTATCATTTGAAAATATACATTACTAACAATTTAAAATTTTACATTACTAACAATTAGCAAAGTTCAAATGAAAACATCTTCAAAGTTCTATCTCATGACTATCACAGTAGCAAAAATGATTTTGAAAGTGGAAATATAAATGTTGTATAGATTGTGGTGAAGTAGTGTTATACCCATAGAACATAGGCTACATGTAGTTCACAGCTCTGTCTAAACAATGAAAATTAAGCATGGTTCTTCCTTCTGATGAAATTAAAATATAAAAAGAGATACTATTTTTATATATAGTTAATATGAGAATTTGTTTTGATGGACTATATATAAATTTATTTAGGGATTTTTCCCTCATCATAGGTGAGAGTAGGAGGAGGTACAGATTAATGAAAAAATACTTAAATTTAGTTAAATCATTAAATATATTAAAATATTAAATTGAGTTAAATTCAGATACCACCTTGTGACCATAAGCAAGTCACTTAACTTCTGCTTCTTTATCTGTAAGATGGGAACATAAATCTCATAGAGATATATAGCATATACCTCATAGGATTATTTTGAGGATCAAATAACTATTATATGAAAATGACTTTGAAGTCCTTAAAGCATTCTTTAACTATTAACTAATGTTATCTATAATATACACTTTGGGCTATTTGTGTATGTATGTATGTATATATATATATATATATATATATATATATATATACATACATACATACATACACACACATATATATCCTCTATGCATTATAGGTGACATTTTATATGTGCGTATGTACACATATATAATATTTATAAATATTTGCCAACACATGCCACTAAGTTGAGCAGTAGATGGATCCCTGGGCCTGGTATCAGGAAGTCCTGAATTCACATGCAGCCTAAAATACTGATTAACTATATGACTCTAGGCAAGACTTAAGTCTAGCTTGACTCCATTACCTCATTTATAAAATGAGGGTAATAATTGCACTTATTTCCCAAAGTTGTCATAAGGAATAAATGAGATAATATGTAAAACACTTAGCACAGAACCTGGCACATAATAAGCCTTAAATAAGAATTAGCTGTTATAGACAATTCTCAGATGAAGAAATTGAAACTATTTCTAGTCATATGAAAAGATGGTCCAAGTCATTATTAATCAGAGAAATGCAAATTAAGACAACTCTAAGATACCACTACACACCTGTCAGATTGGCTAAGATGACAGGAAAAAATAATGATGATTGTTGGAGGGGATGCGGGAAAACTGGGACATTGATGCATTGTTGGTGGAGTTGTGAACGAATCCAACCATTCTGGAGAGTAGTTTGGAACTATGCTCAAAAAGTTATCAAACTGTGCATACCCTTTGATCCATCAGTGTTACTACTGGGATTATATCCCAAAGAGATTATAAAGAAGGGAAAGGGACCTGTATGTGCACGAATGTTTGTGGCAGCCCTTTTTGTAGTGGCTAGAAACTGGAAACTGAATGGATGTCCATCAGTTGGAGAATGGCTGAATAAATTGTGGTATATGAATATTATGGAATATTACTGTTCTGTAAGAAATGACCAACAAGATGATTTCAGAAAGGCCTGGAGAGACTTACACGAACTGATGCTGAGTGAAATGAGCAGGACCAGGAGATCATTATATACTTCAACAACAATACTATATGATGACCAGTTCTGATGGACCTGGCCATCCTCAGCAACGAGATCAACCAAATCATTTCCAATGGAGCAGTAATGAACTGAACCAGCTACTCCCAGAGAAAGAACTCTGGGAGATGACTAAAAATCATTACATTGAATTCCCAATCCCTATATTTATGCCCACCTGCATTTTTGATTTCCTTCACAAGCTAATTGTACAATATTTCAGAGTCTGATTCTTTTTGTACAGCAAAATAACGTTTTGGTCATGTATACTTATTGTGTATATAATTTATACTTTAATATATTTAACATCTACTGGTCATCCTGCCATCTGGGGGAGGGGGTGGGGGGTAAGAGGTAAAAAATTGGAACAAGAGGTTTTGCAATTGTTAATGCTGTAAAATTACCCATGCATATATCCTGTAAATAAAAGGCTATTAAAAAAAGAATTAGCTGTTATAACTATTACATATATGTTATATAGATAAATAGATGGCACTGTATGTATGGATTGAGATTCCAGGGTACTCTTTTGAATATATAGATACTGTATTTTTGTGACTACAAGTAACATTTTGTTCTGCTTTGTCTTTGTCCACAGATGCACTCTGAGTGTTACTCTAGAACAGGCTATAATTCTGGCTAGAAGTCATGGATTACCCCCCCGGTACATCATGCAAGCTACTGATGTAATGCGAAAGCAGGTAAATTGAAATGACAAGTTAGATTCTTCCTCTTAAAAAATATAAAACGTATTTCTACTAAAGCCTAGGTATTAATACTGAAAAGTTCAGTGCAAAACAGAAATATATGTGTATATATATATATATACACATATATTTCTGAAAACTTTGCTGTGTCCTCTTTAGAACCTACCCTGCCAAAGATTGCTTCATGCTATAAAATGTAATTTTCAGTTTAATTTGCATTTACTTTGTGTGTGGAGATAAAATGGGATAATATGGTTGTTTGTACATTCATATCAGGAAATAGCAGAAAATGAGAGTTAAAAAGCAGTGGGCTTAAAGTGACAAAAAGAAGTGCCCACAGCTCATTTCTCATGCAAATGCCTCCATGACTTCCTTGTCTTGCTGGCTCCATGATGATGGAATTCCTGTAATAGAGCAGTGGGATGACAGGAACACCCTGCCCTGAAAGACTGAAGAACTCCAAAGCTGTCCACAATCTAATCTGACCATGGGAGATTGTTACTCATTTGTCTAAATGGGTTTAGTGATTGTAAGGTTCAAATGAGACACTTAGGAATGGTAAAGTGTGTTGAGATTTTTAAATAGATGATAGATAGATAGATAGATAGATAGATGACAGATAGATCGATAGATAGATAGATGGCTGGATAGGTAGATAGATACATAAAGCCCAAGGGATTCTTATCATCCTTCTTTATATGATATAAGGAGAATCCTATTTTCCTATTAAATAGAACCTAATTTTATAAGTTTTATCAAAGAATAAGAAAGAAACTGTAGAACACTAGAACTGTTTTTTATTTTCAATATTCTGGGTCAAGATTATTTGCCATTAATGGAAGTTTCAGAGCTTTGGTGTATTCTAGACAAAAATAGGTCTCAAATGCTAGAATAAGTGATTAGGAAATGCATGAAAGCAGATAAAATTAAAAATACTAGTAAATTCAAGTACTGGTATATTTCTATACTTTTACTTTACAAATATAAGATGCAGAGACATCTTCTTGAATGTGTGTGGAGCAGAAAAAAATCCATCAGTACAACATGCATTTCCAAAGTACCAACTCTATGCAGCAAGATGGCAGTTATACAATGAGTGGAGATTTTAGCTTTTAGTCAGGAAGATCTAAATTTAAATCTGGCTTCAGACTCTTATGAGCTGTGTGACCCTGGTTAGGTCATATAGCCTCAGTTCCCTCAACTACAAAATGAAGACAATGATAGCTTTTGCTTTCCTCGATTGTTATGTGGATCAAATGAGATAATATTTATAAAGTGCTTAGCACACATAGTAGTCCTTAATATATGTTGATTTCTACTGATTGCTATGTAAAGCACTTAGCTAGACACTGGGGAAAATAGAAATTTGGCAAAAGTCATGATCTCTGTGCCAAAGAATTCATCATCTATTAGGGAAATAAGGCACATACTTGGTATTCTAGATGGTACTAGAAAGCGACAAAATCAGGTACTGGGACAAAGTCTCAGGAGGTGGATGTGACAGAAGGAAAGCAGTGTTTTGATGACCAGACAAGATTTCAGGGTCAAGAGATTGCTTTTGATTTGGACCTTAAATGATTTGTTAGCAAGATACTGATGACTCCAATATCATTAAAGCTAGAAGCTACCTTAGAAATAATCTTGTTTAGCTTTCTCATTTTATGAATAAAAGGTGACATTCTCAAGGTCACAGTTAATTCACAGATCTAGTTTTGTCATTTCTCTGCTTAAATATCTTTAGCAATATCCTATTGCTTCCCTGTTCATGCTCAAACTTCTCTGCTAGGTATGTAAACTCCTGCTATCTGATATTTCCATTAATCTCACAGTCCTACACACTATGTGTAATCTTTACTATGAAATTATACTATTAATTGAATTCTAATGCTTTTTAACTTTGCTCATGGTTTTTCTTACATTCATATGTTTTCCTATTGTCCCTTTTTTAACCTATGAATTCATGCCCATAAGATAGAGTTATCTGCTTACAGATCCCTTCCGGTCTCCCACATAAAAATTTCATTTTCTTGTCTCCTTTTCTCTCTTCTCCCTAATATCTTTGCTGCAAGTAATTCTTACCCATACTGGTCATTGCTGACCCCTTTGGTTCCCAGGTGATCTTTTCAGCTGGATAACTAAACTTCTGATCATTGGAACTGATCTTTGTTCCAAACCCACTACACTCATTATATAAAAAATGTTCATTCCTTTGGTAAGAAAAATGGTGTTTTGACTGCAGAGGGAAAAAAAGAGATAAAATAATAAAACAATCTTCTTGGACTGCCATCTGTTTCATTATTTCTTCAACCTTCAAGTACCTCTTCTTCACTCTTTGGCATTAGAATTTTCTGATCCCCATCCTCTTCCACCTCTTACATCCTAGTGGTATTTAGAGGTTGACATAATAAGTACAAATCTAAGTAATTTCCCATTAGGCTTAGACTAGTCATTCTGTGGTACTGTGGAATGCAAATTTGTTTTAAAAGTATTTTATGGGTTTGCATATTTTTTATTTCTAAAATAAAAATGGGATATAATGATACTATTATTTTTAATTTTAAGCATGTAATATTTTAATAGCATTATGTATGAGAAAATGTATGTTCCATTTTCCAAATTTACAAATTAATTTTAATAACAGCACATTTGTAAGTTGAGGGCAGCTTTTGTAGTGGTATTTACTATAAATGCTTCATTAATAAAACAGCATTATTATTAAATATTAAGTGAAGTACAGTGAGTTTACTTTACTTTTCTATTGAGTCCCACCTAAATCACCTCTTTGATTTAATTTATTTAAATCTTGATTCAAAAAGATGTCTCTGCATCTTATATTTGTAAAGTAAAAGTATAGAAATATACCAGTACTAGAATTTACCAATATTTTCAATTTTATCTGTTTTCATGCATTTTCTAGTCATTTATTCTAGCATTATATGATAATTACATATAATATTAAAATTAATATCAAAACGTAGATTTTTATTGTTTGGATTTATACTTGCATGTCATATATCTTGTAATGTTATTATATAACTTATGGTACAAAATTGATAAATGTAGCTAAACAGCTTAATTATTGGAAGTTAAAATTAATGAATCACACTGAATATCTACTGTAGCAAAAAAGATTAGCAAATTCATAAATTGTAGATACCTTCTAATCCTGCCAAAGTAAATGAGTAATAAAAGCTTTGGATCCAATTAGAGTGTATAGTAAACTGTTATTTTTTTCCTTTCACAAATGTTTGAATTTCCTACAAATGTTACAATTCATAGGGTTGTTTATGTTAACTTGTGGGCAGACCTAGGGCAACTAAATGCTACAATGGATAGTGTATTAGTTATGGAGTCAGGAAGGCCTGAATTCAAATATGACCTCAGACAGTTTTAGAAGGATTTGATCTTGGGCAAGTAAGTTACTTAATCTTTTTACTTCAACTTCCTCATCTGTAAAATGGATATAATAATAGCACTGAATATAATAATAGCAATGAAATAAATAATTGTAAATTGCTTAGCATAGTGCCTGGTACATAGTAAACATTATATAAATGGTGTTATCAGTCATTTCTTCCTCATGAGAAAATCCTCCAATCCTACCAATTTCAGGTGAGTTGCTGATCAGTATACATGAAAGAATATTCTTGCATGTTATAAATGAGAAGTAAATCTGTCAAAACTTTGTTATTGTTCCAACCAAAGCAGAAGACTTTTACAAAAATCAAAAACTTTACTGTAAACAAATATTTTTTATAAAGAAAAATGAAGATATGAACAGGATTATTGTTTTTCTGGTGTACTTTTCTTTTACATTATATATGTTACATATCTAAAGGGAAATTACACTGAAATCAGACCTTACCCCAGTTATATATACATGTTACATAAACAACTGCAGTGAAAACTTAATTTTGTGTATTTATCCTATTAGATTATTCATGTTACAGTTCATAACTACAATTATAGTTCATAAACCTAAGGATTATGCAGAAAAATTCAGCAGTGGGTCAGATCTAGACCCACACTGAATTATGTCTTGTTTGCATAATTTATGACACTTCATGAATTATCCTTTCCATATTGGGACACATTGAGATGTCTGTGTGATCCTGAGCAAATGCCTTGACCTTTCATTATCCAGGCACCTCTCTAAGAATACAGAGAAGATGAAGGGACTGTTTGGTACAGTGTCTGGGACACTGTCAGTGCTTAATGAATGCTTGTTGACTGACCTGCATTAGTGTAGCCACTTTCATAATCCAGGACTATTTTTTTCATTTCTATAGAAATGAAATCACAAGTCAAATCCCTATCACTATATACAAGATAAGTATTTTTAAAATTTTTATTTTATTTTTAATTTATGGGATAAAACAATATTAACATATTTTTTTAATTATCAATGATTAAAAATGTGGTGATGTAGTCACATAGTTGTGAAAAACAATGTATAGCCAGAGAATTACTCTACATAGCAAATTCTTATGATACATATGAAACCTGTCTATTTAGAAAAAAATTATTTATATGGCAAAAAGTTATAGAAAATTGCTAGTCTTGGGAAACTAGATATCCTGGACATAGTCTTGTTTAAGAAAGCTCAAAAATTATTCTGGATCCTTTATCATTCTGCATATTGAAAAAAATAGTTTTTTCCACCCCAAAACTGTTCAAAGAGATACAAATCAGATTTGTAGAGATTATTTAGAATTAAGTTAATGTATTATTGAAGCAGAATGAGATTGAAAGTTTGCCAAGTCTTTCCAGTGCAAAGCACATATCAATTCACAAATTACTAAATTAGTTAATTATTATGATTGCTCTTAGGCAAAATCCTATTTATTATTTTTAAAGGATTGAAAAAAGAAAGCACTTTAAATGTTAGTTCTATAAGCAAGTTTATAACTGAGGAAGGTTATTTTTTCTACCCATTTCTAGTAGATTCATTTCTTACACAAAATTAGTAATTGAAGAGTGTTCTTTGTAAACACTCTATTTTACTATGTTCAACATTTCTCAGTAATTTTGTTAGGCATTCTACCATTTTTTTTTCTTTAATGGAAGGTCAATATTGCTTTTGATTTAAATCTATCTATCTATCTATCTACTATCATCTATCTATCTAGTTTGCTTCTGAATACATTTCTTAGTGGATGCACTCTCTCATTTTCCCTCATTTCTTCTTCTTCATCGTCATCATCTTCTTCTTCCTTCTTCTCCTCCTCCTCCCTCTCTCTTGCCTCTTCCCCTCCTCTCTTTCCCTCTCTTTCCATCTTTCTCTGTCTGTCTGTCTCTCTTTTTCTGTCTTTGTCTCTCTGTCTCTCTCTTTCCTCTATGTTGAACTTAATTTCTTTTTTACCACTGTCTCCCAAAGTCTCTCTCTTTCTCTCTCTCCCTCCTTCCTTCCCTCCTTTCACATATCATTGACTGGAAGAAATTTCAAGGTAAAGTGTTAGGATGAAATCAAGCTTAATTTCATTTCAGAAATTGTGAAGTGCTTTAAGTGAACACAAATTGCTCATTATTGAAAACTTTCTCTCTAATTACTTTGAATTCTCTAGAATACTAGTATTCTCTCTCTCTTAGTGATGCTATTATCATTCTTGACGATGGAACACTACAAAAGGAAATGAAACTAAATTACTACCCTAAAAGACCATAGAGCAATCAAAAAATTCACAAGAGGTATAAGCATACTACAGTGTATCAGTGATAATATAAGTCTGTAATATAGTATAAAATATTGTTATGTATGTGGTATATATTACAATATACACTGAATTAGGTGCTTTTTTCCAGGATTAAATCTTACAGTTCTCCCTCAAAATTATAAATTTCAGTCAATATTATTTTATCTATGCTTTAATATTCATAATAAATGCACTGATGGGAATTTGAACACCAATGAAAGGTAGTGTTCTAGAATTTAAAAAAGTATTTATTTTTGATTCTGCAATTGAATCCCCCATATACTATTTTGAAACTGATATATTAGAGACAGTCATCAGTGGGGATTGGAGGATAGAAACTATTCAAATAAGATATGTTATGGGAATAAAGGGATTTGAACTCAAGAATAGTCCATGACTACAAAACTCTTCACAAATTTACAGGGGGAAGAAGAAATTTTGGTTAATAGAGAAGATTCATTGATGCCAACAAGGCCATCATATAGTCATGGCATTACTAAGGTGAAGAAATAAAGTTCTCAAAGGTTACAAGATTTGACTTTAAAGCTAAGAAACCACAAAAGGAAGGCCTTAATTTTTGTGACATTTCCTTTGAATTAACATACATGACATGAATCAAAAGCATATTGACTGACTGGGGAGTAAACATAGTGCTAGAAGAACTTGTGAATGAAATTACTTATAAAACACACAATCTTGGTACCTCAGTAACAATGGGACAAAAAGAATTAATTTCTTGAATATTATTAGTGTCATTATAAAATGGAATTTTATGGAGCAGCTCTTGAAACTGCATATCAGGAATGCTTAAAAATCTAGGGTCATATTGGAAAGAGAACATAGAGGGAGAGTAGATAATAACATGAATAGTATTTTATATATTTCTATTTTTAGTGAAATCATTAGGCACAAAGGGAAAAAAAAAAAAAACTAGCTGACATTCCCAATGAAATGTAAACTCTCTGAGGACAGAAACTGTTTCAGTTTTGTCTGGTGTTTCCAGTTCCTAAGTAGCCTTATTTCTATATTATGATCTTCAAAGCTTTTTTCCATCATGTTCTTTTTACAAGGGATATTGGTCAGCTAGATAGAATGCCGGACCTGAAGTCAGAAGACTCATCTAAATGAGTTCAAATCTGGCTTCATATACTTGCCAACTGTGTGACACTGGGCAAGTCACTTAATCCTGTTTAACTCAGTTCCTCATCTGTAAAATAAAATGGAGAAGCAAATGGCAAACTACTTTAGTATCCCAAATGAGATTATGAAGAGTTGGACATGTCTGAGAAATGATTGAACAGCAATGAATAAGGGCTATTGGCAAGTCAATTAAATTGTTGCTGTCTGTATAAATAAAAAAAAAAGGTGAATTTAGCCACTGTTTTGCTACTTAACAGGAACTTTGAATAGATCTGAAAATGGGTTTGTAGCACAAAACTAATTCAAGATTACAAAAGAACATGGAAACACAAGTTCTTCCTTTCAGAGGACTATAGTAACAATTTTAATCTTGTAAGGCACAAGAATGTCAAAGATAACTAATTTTGAGAGCAAGTTGAGTAGCTTTAGGACTTAAATGAGATTGTGTATTCTTAGCCAGGGAGTAATTTCAATCTAATCTCTTTTCTTTTCCTGTTCTACCAGAGAAAACTAATTTTTTCACTTTTTATTTTTTCAATTATCAATCTTATATTTTATTTCCTACTCCATCTTCAATGTAAAAGAAAAAGTTGTCATTAAAATATCTATAGTCAAGGAAAGCAAATTCCTACATTGTAAATATCTATATGTATTTCTTATTCTACGCCCTTAATCACCTCTTTCTTAGGAGTGGATAGAATAGTTAATCATTAGTCCTCTAATGTCATGATGAGCCTTACTGGTCAGAGTTTTTATGTCCATGAAAGTAGTTCAGTTACAATGTTTTTGCTTTTGGATACATTGTTCTGGTGCTGTTTGCTTTAATTTTGTATAAGCTTGTACTGCATGAAGGCCACATTGCAGCTTTCATTTGTGTTCCAGATGAACCAGATTAAAATGTAACTAGGAAATATTTAATAAAATAAATAAAAATACTATAGAACATAATGTTAATATGTTTTCCTAAGTCAATATCTAATAGTCTGGGGACATTATATTTGCTTTGGTAGTGCCTCTATTTGAGTCTGACATCAGTGCTCTAGCTAATTGTTTTCATCTCTCTGACAAAGTAGAAAAAAGGACCAAAATGTTAAGCATTTAATATTCATGGGGGGAGGAAATACCATAACGGAATGATATTGTTCATAAATTCTTGCATCTCCATAAGGAGCTCCTTCTAATAATCCAAAAAAATGAATAGTAAGCATTGTTTTGATGAAACTTGAGTATTAGCAGTTTGTGGTTTATCAACCATATTAGCAGAAGAGGCTTTCTTGAGAAATGTAATCTGATTAAATAAATCCACTAATCAAATGAGTCAAAAAAAAAAAAAACTCTATAACATTAAATTCTCCAGGGTCTCATCTAAAGAAATGTTTTTAGGTGCTCATCAAAAGAAAAGAAAATACCATTGCATTAATTATTTTGTGTGAGCAGTTGAGGGAGAGGGCATCAACACTGAGGAGTAGAAATTCCCCCTAATACTACTACTTAGTACATTGAGACCTCAGGCCAGTCATTCAGTCTCCATGGGTATCGTTTCCCTCATCATAAAATGAGGGTTCTAGGCTAGATAATCTCTGTGGTTCCTTCTAAATCTAAATTCTGGGATACTACTAGGATAAATTCTGATTCAATTCCAAAATCTAATACAGGTGTGACCCCCTCTAAGACTGATTTATTTAGACTGCATATTCCCAGAATTATCTAATTCATTGAGAAGCCATTACTTTTCCATTTGACCTCAAGGTCAGGAAAATAAGACTCTGCCTTTGGCGTGTAGCTCATGTTTTTGTCTAGAGGTCAAATGACAGTTTTTAGCTTGCCTTATTTTATGAGGTTATGGTTATCAGATAGATAGGCATAAATTTTCTTCAAAACTAAAAGCAAAACATTCAAAACAGTGCCATAATAATTATTTCAAAGGGAGATATGATGTCAGAACTCCTGCTTTTGATAAAAACTGTAACACCACACAAACAAATATATAATTTTTGCTGATAGCTAAGAGATCCACGAGAAAGAACACTGACATGTAAATTAAAAGACTCTAATTTCATATCCTCTTGTATCTATGATCAATATAATCTTCAGGCAAAGTTTCTTCTCTCCATCCTTGATAGAGATCCTTGTTGGGCAATATGGCTTTTTGTAATTGTGATTATTTCAGTGTGTTAAGTTCTTATTGTTGTTCAGTTATTTCTGTCATTTCTGATTCCTCATATTCCCAATTGGTATTTTCTTGCAAAGATACATTAGTGGTTTGACATTTTCTTCTCCAGCTCATTTTACAGATGAAGAAACTGAGGGAAACAGTATTAAATATCTTGCCCAGGCTTACACAGATAGTTAGTGTCTGAGACCACATTTGAACTCAGACCTTCCTGACTCTAAGCCCAGCACTCTATTCAATATGCCACCTCATTAAGTATTTAGCTTAATAAATTAAGTTCTTGATAAATGCTTGTTAATTGAATGATTGACTGAAAATATAGTATAATATAGTAAAGGAGTACCAGGGATAGAAGAATAAATCTTGCCACTGTTACATGCTTTGTTGTTGAATCTTGCAGCTGACCTACAAATGTTAGAGGGAGATTCTACACTAGAATATTTCCCACACCTAGGATATCGGAGATGTAGATTAGCAAGTCTTTATACTATAAAATTATATTACAGAAGCTTATGATTCATTGTTTTTCAATTCTCTTTACATTTTACTTGCTTTCAATCTCTGTCTTTCCCCTCCCCTTTCTTATTCAATTTTTCTCTATCCTTTCAATATCTAACCCAAGTATCATCCTCTCTAAGAATTCTTCAGTAACTACTCCAAATAGGAATGACCTCTTCCTTTTTTGAATTGCTTTATCACTTGTCGATTACATCAAGAAATGATAGCACTGAATGATACACTGTCTTATACTGTTTTCCTGTTACTTGATGCTTCTTAATTTTTTTTTTTATAGAAGGTAACCTTTTTTAAGGACAAGGACTGACTTTTTTGTTTCTTTTTGTATCCCTGTTCCAGTTCATTTGCTACTCACCTATCAAATTAATCTTCCTAAAATGCAAATGTGGCCCCTCTCCTGCTATCCCACTCAGAAACTCCAATTTTTCCATATCACCTCTAGAATCAAATTTAAAATCCTCTGCCACTCAAAGTTATTCATATTCTGGCCCACTTTTACCTTTCCAGTCATTAATCGTATGTCTCCCTTTCCCCCATACTCTGTGATCTAATGACACTGACTTCTTTGCTATTCCTCACATATAACAGTTAATCTCCAGTATTTAGGAATTGAATTTTATCAATTGGAGAATGGTTGGGTAAATTGTGATATATGAATGTTATGAAATATTATTGTTCTGTAAGAAATGACCAGCAGGATGAATACAGAGAAGCTTGGAGAGATTTACATGAACTGATGCTGAGTGAAATGAGCAGAACCAGGAGATCATTATATACTTCAAAAACGATACTGTATGAGGATGTATTCTGATGGAAGTGAATTTCTTCGACAAAGGGAAGATCTAACTCAGTTTCAATTGATCAGTGATGGACAGAAGCAGCTACACTCAAAGAAAGAACACTGGGAAATGAATGTAAACTGTTTGCATTTTTGTTTTTCTTCCAGGTTATTTTTACCTTCTGAATCCAATTCTTCCTGTGCAAAAGGAGAACTGTTTGGTTCTGCACACATATATTGTATCTAGATATACTGTGACATATTTAATATGTATAGGACTGCTTGCTATTTGGGGGAAGAGGTAGAAGGAGGGAGGGAAAAAGTCAGAACAGAAGTGAGTGCATGGAATAATGTTGTAAAGAAATTTTTTTCAAAAGAAAAAAAAGAAACAACAATTTGGTGAGATGGCAAGAGATTTTAAAAATGCAACATATTTGATTTACTATTCAAAGCAGAGATAATTAAGATTTATTTGGATAAACAATGGTATAAATAAAAAATATGTTTTATGGAGTTTCCTTAAAGGAGGACTACTAACTGTAAATATAAATTGAATATTAAGTGATAATCAAAGGAAACAGAATGTAACTTTGTTCCTTTCTAGATATTTTAAATGTCTCTTTGAAAATTTTATGAAACAAAATAGGAAAATCACTTTATTAAATATGTCACTGGAGCTTCATATTTAACTGTCTAGTTATTCCATTAATGAAAATTTTTCATGGTGTTAGAAATAAGTGAAGCATAGCGTACGTACATTATGGTATTAATAAGGATGTCTCATGAAAAATATCAGAGTAGTAAAAATACTTGAAATCTATTATTTATATAGAAATCATAAAATTTATTTGAGAATTTCAGGTGTTTTTTCCTTTTCTTTCCCATGCCTGATTGTTGAGGTCTGAGACAGAAGTGTCTGAGACAGAAAGAACAGAACAGAGATAAAACTTAGCCTGTGAACTTTGATCTCTACTTGAATTAATCTCCTAGGAACAAGGTTTCCATTAGTTTGCCTTTTCATTCTTGCCATACACAGGGAAAACTAGAGACAAATTTGATACCATATTTAGGAATATGGGGTATATAAAGCTAGGGTATGATAGGGAGAAAAAATGTCAAGAACTGAGATAGAATATAGCATTCTAGTTCCCTTTTCCCAAAGGCTTTAATTGCATTCTGTTTCTGAATGAGTAAAATTCATTTCTAGAAGATACTTCATGATTCTTCCCTCTCCTTTCTTCCTTTCTTCTTCCCCTTTTACTTCTTTTATGTTGATTGGTCCATTCTTTTTTTTTATAGTATTTTTTAATTTACTAAACACATACATAGGTAATTTTTCAACACTGACCCTTGTAAAACCTTCTGCTCCAACTTTTCCTCTAGATGGGGATGTAGTCTAGATGTCAGGTAGTCCAATACATATGAAATATGTTGAAATATATGTTAAATCCAATATGTGTATACATATTTATACAATTATGTTGCTTCACAAGAAAAATCAGATCTAGAAAGAAAGTAAAAAAGACTGATAGGGAAAACAAAAATTCAAGCAAACAACAACAGAGTACAAATGCTATGTTGTGGTCCACACTCATTTTCCAAAATTCTTTCTCTGGGTGTAGCTGATTCTCTTCATTACTAAACAGTTGCAACTGGTTTGAATCATTTCATTGTTGAAGAGAGCCACACTTGTCAGAATTGATCAGTATATATTATTGTTGTTGCAGTGTATAATGATCTCCTGGTTTTGCTCATTTCACTTAACATCAGTTCATGTAAGTCTCTTCAGGCTTCTCTGTAATCATCCTGAAATCATCATTTCTTACAGAACAATGATATTGATGGGTCCATTCTTTGAATGGTAAGCTGCAAGGGAGAAAGTCGAAACTCTTGAAATCTGTACAGGCCTGCCTCTTTTTCTTATTGTTGTAAAATTTAAAATAGCTAACTATGGAATTAAGATAGAAATGTTGCAGAATAGGTGTTGCATAGACCTATGATAAATTGCCATGTCTCTTGTTGGTAGCAACAGATAGTGGGCATTTATAGTCTTCTCATTTTTACTTTTCAGAGCCCTAAGTACGGATTCTTACTAACTGAGCCATTTAGGTATGATAGTAGATAGAAATATATATTTTTAACTAAACATTTGAATGACCTTGGTGATTATAAAAATAGATATTAATTATTTAAATATTGGTATTGGAATTTAAAAATATTAAAATAAGTCCTTACTCTGTTTCCAGCAAAATAATTAGATTGAACATATTTCTCTTCTACAGTTTCTCTCCCCTTTCTCCTGGCTCTGAAAAAAACCATTTGGAGTTAATATTCTAGACTGGAACTTCCTTGCTCAATAAATATTCTGATTTCATTAGGTTGTATGCTTCTTAAGAGTGGGCACTAATTTTTTTTGGTTATTTTTTGCCATGCTTTATATTCCTTGACATTTAGCACAGTGCCTGACTTTTAGTAGGCACTTAAATAATTGTTGAATAGAATTCACCATTATTTATTAATGTATTACTCAAATAATATTGATATAGCTTTGGATTAAGAAAAAAAAATATTGGTATTTGTTTCAGGGAGCAAGAGTACAGAACACAGCCAAGAATTTAGGAGTCAGGGACCGGACGCCACAATCTGCTCCACGGTAAGTGTAAGCTCAGATCAATTATTTGTATAAATGATTTGCCTTAAGTTTTTAAACAGTAATATAGAGCTCATTCTTCTTTAACCTGCTAAATGGTTTGCCTAAACTTGTTCTGGATTATGAACTTTGGGGGTTAATTTTGCTTTACTATTTTGATAAATGCATTTCAGTGTAATTCATATCCTTGTAATGCTTTGTATTTTATTTTATACATTACAAACATCATTTAAGATAAAGGGCTATAGGCTTTTCAAAATGCGAAAAGGGTCTATGATATACTGCTCCTCCTTCTTCTCCTTCTCCTCTTCCTCCTCCTCCTCCTCCTTCTAGTACTATTATTACTACTGCTGCTGTTGCTACAATTACTGATGCTACTACTACTTATTCCTATTCTTCCTTCTACTACTAAATAAAATAATAACTAAAATTATTATAGTACTTATGCACCATAAATATTGTGCTAAGCATTTCACAATTATTATCTCATTTGATCTTCACAATTACTCTGGGAAATAAATGCTATTTTATATCTATTTTAGAGGTGAGCAAACTGAGGCAGAAACATTAAGTGATTTTCCAAGGTCAGACAGCAAGTTATCTTGAACTCAAGTCTTCTTGACTCCAGGCCCAGTGCTGCATCACTTGTATCATCTTAACTGCCTGAACACACAAAAATTGTTAAGAACTTCTGTATTAGAATAATAGAGGCTGCCCACTAACATGTAGTGACAACTTATGGAGTATTTGAGAATATTTATTTTTGTATTTACTTCTGATTTAAAAATAAAACGAACAGGATAATAGGATTATAATCTAAGATCACATATTTTTCAATAATCATATTCCGTTTTAAGTCAAAACTCACTTGGAAAAATGTCCAGAAAACTAAGTGGCTGCCCATCAGTTGGAGAATGGCTGAATAAGTTATGGTATATGAATTTTATAGAATATTATCATTCTATAAGAAATGATCAGCAGGGTGATTTCAGAGGGGCCTGGAGAAACTTAACATAAACAGATGCTGAGTGAAGTGAGTAGAACCAGGAGATCATTATACACAGAAACAGCAAAATTATATGATGATCAATTCTGATGGATGTGGCTCTTTTCAACAATAAGATGATTTAGGCCAGTTCCAATTGTCTTGTGATGAAGAGAGCCATCTGCCTTGAAAGAGAGGACTGTGGGGACTGTGTGGATCACAACATAGTATTTTCATCTTTTTTATTGTTGTTTGCTTGCATTTTGTTTTCTTTCTCATTTTTTCCCTTTTTGATCTGATTTTTCTTGTGCACCATGAATATTGTAGAAATATGCATAGAAGAATTATACATGTTTAACATATTAAATTACATACCATCTAGGGGAGGGATTGGGTAGAAGGGAAGGAAAAAAAATGGAAAACAAGGTTTTGCAAAGGTGAATCTTGAAAATTATCTATGTATATATTTGAAAATAAACAACTTTAATAAAAAAGGAAAATTGCCCAGAAACATTTTATTATAGTGATGGGAGTTCTGAGAATATTTCACTTATAGTAGAGTGATATAATGTAAGGTATCTCTCTTCCATTGTCTAACGATATGATTTTATATTTCTGTGACTTGGTTTCAAAATACATAGGTTCATACCCTCTCTCCTACCATAATTAGCCACATAATTATGGATAAATCATTTCACTATTTTTCACCTAAGGATTCTTCATCTGGAAAATGGAGAGTAGGAAATGTATGGTACCTTCCTCAAAGGGTTGTTTTACAACTTTATAAATTATAAAATTTATAGAAATATTAATGATGATTATTATGAAAAGGAAAGAGGATGAGGAACTTTAAACTTAATTGTCTTTAAGATGGCAAACACAACAGGCTGTAATTCAGTATCATGAAAACATAGTGTAGTAGAGAGAGCCATGCTCTTGAACTTGAGTTTTAGCCCTAGCACCAGCATGATTTTTTTTTTTTCCCACTGAGGCAATTGGGGTTAAGTGACTTGCCCAGGGTCACACAGATAAGAAATATTAAGTGTCTGAGATCAGATTTGAACTCAGGTCCTTCTGACTTCAGGGCTGGTGCTCTATCCACTGTGCCACCTAACTGCCTCTTACTATCAGCATGATTTTTACTAATAATTAAAAAAATATATTCATATAAAACATCATAGTTCACAAATGATGGTAAATAATATTCATACAGCATATTAAAGTATATAAAGCATTTTTCTTCTTAAAGTATTTTATTTTTTCAAATATATGCAAAGATAGTTTTCAACATTCACCTTTACAAAAATTTGTGTTCCAAATTTTTCTCCTTCTCCCCCCATCCTGCCTCCCCAAGACAGCAAGTAATTCCATATAGATTGAACATGTGCTATTCTTCTAAACATATTTCCATAATCTTCATACTTTGAAGAAAAATTAGATCAAAAGTGAAAAAAAAACATGAAAAGAAACAAAAAACAAAAAAACAACCAACAATAACAAAAGTGAAAATACTATGCTTTGATTCACATTCAGTCTCCACAGTTCTCTCTCTGGATGTGGATGGCACTTTCCATCTCAAGTTTATTGGAATCCCCTTGAATCACTTCATTGTACAAAAAGTTTTTCTCCTAAGAACCCTATGATATAAATAGTTTTGGGATGTTTCAGATACTTACCAACTTGGCCAAGTAACTTAACTTTTTCTCTGTTTCCTCATCTGTAAAATGAGTTGGAGAAGTAAATAGCAAACCACTCCACCATTTTTGCCAACAAATCTGTCTTTTGTTTGATCAATCTAATAAGATATTTATCTGTATAGATGTGCATGCATATATATATATACATACAGACATTTAGATAAGTCTATATTTATATATATGCAGAGATGGCTATATGCATATATACATGCATAGATAGATAGATAGATAGATATAGATAAACAGAAGAAGTTTTGCAAAGGCTTTTTAGGAGACAAGAGAAAGGAAAGAAAACCTAGTTCAGGGACTGTTCTAATTGTTGAAGCAAATATATATATATATATATATATATATATATATATATATATATATATATATATATAAAGTTTTTAAGCCAAGATTGTTAATGTTAGGAAAACAGAAAAGACAGGTGCAAGCAATATTGTAAATGCAGAATTAAAAGGATTTGGCATCCAAACAGATGTGGGGATTAAAGAAAAAGGATGAATAAAGGAAAACGCAAAGTTTTAGAGTCTAGGTATATCTATATACTTTATAAAAAAGTGGTGAAAGTGGGAAAATAAGAGAGTAGACCACTATCTGTTTTGAAAGGGCTAAGTTTACACTGTCTTTAAAGTAAAGTTCTGGACTGAATCAGTTTCCATTACTAAGATTTGATACATTTGCATATTTACCCAAAAAAGGATTTTTTTTTCTCTATTAAAGACTAGACAATTTTAACTGCTTTTTTTGTAAAGTAGCCATTAGAATAAGAAAGATGATTGCAGTGTTTATGAAGTTATATTTCTTTCTGATGTGTGGGCAATGGAAGTACTTTGAAATGAGAAAACATTTTTCCCTCCTGAAAATGTATGAATAAACCAAGGTTTTGCCAGCAATTTTTTCCTAGTGCTGACTCCTCCAAACAATTTTCATTAATTCTGTTGCTCTTGTTTATGGCACCTCTCACAGTTGATTTGATTAAATTCTTAAGCTTTATATAGATGAAGAATAATTTCACATGGGTATTCGTTACAGATACTTGAACATGTATAATATACAGTATTTGGATAATAGATCCATTGAAGTGTTAAAATTCCAATAAAAAAAACAAGGTAATAGCTGAACATTGTCTGCAGATTACTATAAAACTCCATGATGCTGATCAAAAAGCCAGTGTGCAAGTAGTAAATAAAAAGAACAGACATAAATTGCTTCTTCCTTCTATGAGGCCAAGTTTGCATACTCAAAGTTCAATACTTTAAATATGTTAGTTGTAAAGATCATTATTTACCTAAACATGAGTCTTTTGGGATCCTGCTATAATAACAATTATTCCTTTTTTTCTTAAAATTGATCAACAAATAATAGCATATTGTTGTGTTTTTGTTTGTTTTATTAAACTTGAGATTTTCTTCTTTTGGTGTTCTTTGCAGTCTTTCTTTACTTTGATGTTTGCTTCTAATATTTATGGACAATGTTTTTGTATGAATGTAATTATGTGGAGTATTCAGATTTTCTTGGCATGATCTTTTCTAGAAGACCTGTAATCCTTCATTTCTATTTTCTCATCTTATATTTATGTTTTATAGAAGTTTCATATGTTGTTCTGATTAAAATTAAAATGTTTCATTCGTTTTCTGTCTGATTCTGTCATTCTCTTTTTTAGAATTTTTTTTTATTATAGAGACAGTTTCTCTTTTTTCTTCTTAGTTCTCGTGTATCATCTTGGACTTGTTGATTTCTTTCCTTAATTGGATTCTAATTTCTATTCTTTTTCTTGACATTTTCACTTAATAATTTTACTGCTCTTTTGAACCATTCTTGACGTTCTTCATTTTTCCCATTGCCCTGCAGCATTTGTCATAATACTTTCAACTTCCTTAATGAATTTTGACTCAATTTCCTTTGCATAAAGTACTTTTCAGTCCAGATTTATTTCTCCACTAAAATGTTTATTTCAATTCTTTTTCATACTTTAACTATTTTATTATTGTTTAGTTGTTTTGTGACCCTTCTTGGGGTTTTCTTCACAAAAAGTTGCTATCTTCTTCACCAGTTCATTTTACAGATAAGAAAACTGAAATAAACAGGGTTAAGTAACTTACCCAGCAACACACAACCAGTAAGCAGATGAGACAGTTTGGAACTCAGGAAAATGACAAATTGGAGCCAGACTTCCTGGCTCCAAGTCTGGTGTCTATCTTCCATTCCACCTAATTCCCCCAAGGATTTTGTTAATTCAATCATTAAATAAAGAATCTCCTTCTGCAAATTCAACCAGCCATTTCTCTTTAATTTAAAATCTTAGACAGTTGCTGATGTATTAAGAGATTTAGTCATGGTCACCTGCCCAAGATATGCTAGGCACAACTTGAATCTGGGTCTTCCTGACTCTCAGACTGACTCTCTATTATCCCATTAGGTCTATGCAATATAGATATGAAAACATCTGATTTCTTGACTTCACTAAAACCATAAGGACAGTAAGAAGTAAAGGATTTTGTCCACACCAAAAGAAATACAAGAAATATTTTATACATGTTTTTCTATTTTTTGAATTCTTTTGAGCATAGGTCTAACAGTATACTTGAGTGAAAAGGACATGGATCATTTAACAGTTTTTTGTTCATAATTCCAAATTGCTTTTTAGAATGTACTCATACAGAGATCCACCAACAGGGGATTATTGTTCCTGCTTTCCTAGTTTATCATTTTCCTTTATTGTTTCCTTTATTTCCTATATCAGATGGAATGTCAGTGATTATAACCATCAACTATGTCAAGGTCAAATAAGTTGTGGTATATGAATGTGACAGAGTACTATTGTGCTATAAGATATAGGGCAGCTACATGGCACAATAAATAGAGCTTTGGGCATGGAGTTGGGAGCTCTTTAATTCAAATTTGACCAGATGCTTACCAACTATATGACTAATTTGTTTGCTTGAGTTTCCTCATATGTAAAATGAGAGTAATAAAAGCACCTGCTTTGCAGGGTTGTTGTGAGGATTAAATAAGATATTATTTGTCAAACATTTTACACAATGGCTAGCAAATATTAAATATTATATAAATGGTAGCTATTATTTCAAAAATAGTATCATTTCAAAAAGATATGGAAATATATATATGAAATGATAAAGAATGAAGTAAGCAGAACTAAAATAATTTATATAATAATAACACTGTAAAAACAAATAACTTTTAAAGCTTTAAGAATTATGATCAATATAATGATCTGGATCTTCATGGTTCCCAAGAGAATTCTACAGTAAAAGAAATGAGGTAAAATGACTTGTCTGTAGTAAAGTCTTGAAGCTAGTATTTGAACTTGGGGCTTCCAGTTCCAAAAGAAATAATGATCAAATATGCTAAACATGAGAGATATATGTTTGTTTTATGATGTAGAATGAGACATAAACATTTTTGTATATATCCTTGGAGGCGATTTCATTTTCTTGACTATGCATAGTTATCATAAGGGTTTTTTGATTTGTTTTGTTTTGTTTTACTTTTCTTCTTCCTCACCCCCAGTAGAGTTGGGGATGGGTAGGGGAGGAAAAAAAAGATTTCTGTTATTTTTTTAATACAGAAATTGGGGAAGAATTTCTACAAATATGAAATGTTGCATGCCCATACAAAATGAAGTCACTCTATTAATAGTTTTATTAATTGTTTACTGTTACAAGATCGTTTTTCAATAAATCTCTCATGAAATGGGAAGAATCTGTAAATGTTTTCAATGTAAAAACAAAACTCATCAATAAAATAACAACATCAACAGAAGCATCAGTGGTATCTGGCTGATAAACTCAATTAAGGGAGATGGAGCCAGCAGTGAATGTAAATAGTAAGAAAAATGAGGCAATTGAGAAGTTGAGTCATGGCTTCATGAAATAAATAATTTCTGTCTAAAGCTCTGGTGAGATCACCAGTTTTTCTCCCATGCTGTGACGGCTTTTGTCCCTGACCAGAAAAAGCAGGAAATGCCCCATTGTATTGCTATTGCCAAGTTGGATATCATTAAAGGAGATATGGGTAAAGGAAAAGAAGAAGGAAGGGAAGAGAGATTCTTTGATGCATATTTATAATTTCACAATATATGTAATCCCCAATTTAATTTTTTCAGTTAGAGCTCTTTCTGAATCAGTGAGATGTTAAATGTCTTATCCATGGTCTTGGTGTCAGAGGCAGTATCTGAATCCAAGTTATCTTATTGCTAAGACTAGCCCCTTAGCCACATTTTGCCACACTGTCTCTTTTACATTTATAGAGCAAAATACTCTTCTTGCAATAACTCTATGCATTAGATACTGCAAGTTTTACTGAATCTATTTTATTGTAAAAGTAGTGAAATTAAATAATTTGTCAATAGTCCCACAGCTTTCAATTCCAACTCTGATGTTCTTTCACTTTTCAGGCTGTTTGTTTTCATTGTTATAGCTTCCCCTTTGTTCCCTGACCTGTAACCAGGTCGTTAAGGGCCATTTCATCCATCTTTTGTCACTGAGGTGGATGAATGGAAAAGACAATAAAAAAAACAGATCCTTCTACCATAAGCAGTCTCCCAACTGAGACACAATTATCAATTAAAAAAAAATGTTTTGGTGCTTAGTGACTCAATCTAACTCTTAACTCGTTTTCTACTTATAACCTTATCAGCCTATTGTAAATTCCCTAAACCCTATATTTCTATTATAAATGTGTTTGAACTCAAGTGACCCTAAACCTTTTGCAAGAAACATCACTGAATCTAAATGCCACCCAAACATTTCCTACCCTGAACTATTATTTCATTACATGATCACAGGGAGTAGCTTTTTCATCAGTGTGCAAGGCAGACATATCAAAGATTCATCTATCTGGCAGCATTAGTTACATTGTCCTGAAACACGTGTGATGCATTGTAATGGAATGTGCTGACATGGACCAGATAAGATAGGGCAAGCCATTAGCTACCTCAGGTGAAAACATTTGACAGCTGGCTATGCAGCTTCCATTTCATGTTTTACATGGATAAATAAACTACATTTTCTCATTTGTTTGACAGCAGTGTATATTGCAGTTAAATGAGAGGATTGAAATTAAAGATGGAAAAAATGTTTATTCTAGTACTTTAGCTCTGGCAAGGCAGTTTGAAACTTCACTGTCTCCTTCAAATGCAGAAGAGCATTTGAAGCACTTGGGCTGTGTATCATCTTCTCCTAGGAGTGTGAAGGAAATGTTTCTAGGTGAAATTGTCTCATTGTAACATTCTACTTCTTTATGTTCATAGCTAAGAACTAATTTACATTGTAACAATTCATCTTTTGCATTCTCTGAAAGAAGAAAGATTTCATTTGTCCAATGCAATTGAGTTCTTAGTAGTAAAGTTTAATTTTTCTCATTGACTCCTAGATAAGTGAGTCAGCATTAAAACTTCAAGTAAAGAGATGAGTTTTGTTACTGGGAACTCTCCATTATCAACAAAATTTAGCTTTTTAAAAAATTAGCAAGAAAGATCATTGAGTTTGAATCAACAGGTCTAGGTTTGAACTAGCTTTGCTGCTTAGAAACAGTATATTCTTAGGTGAATTGTTTAAACCAGAGCTTCAGTTTCTTTGTATGTAAAGCGAAAACTATGTAAGGATTATCTAACAGATAAGACAAGGTAGTTTATTTATCAAGGTAAAATATGAAAGGAAAGCTTTACAGCCAGCTGTCAAATGTTTTCACCTGATGTAGTGGATTGGTTGTCTCTTCCTGTCAGTCCATTTGTTTAAATTATCTCTTATGTTGCTTCTGCTTCTGTGATCCATTTCTGTTATGTAATGGTACCTCACATCAAAATCAGATTTTTTTTGGGCATACTTTAGCCAGTAATTAATTGCTTTGGGAAAATGAGTCATGATGATTCCTAGACATTAACTGATTGAAGCTGAAAGATTTGTGGATATGAGTTAAAAATCTTCATGATGTCAGAAAGATCTTAAGTGTTAATCAGTGTTTTTGTAATGCTGTACATGTAGGAATTGTACATTTCATCTACAAAAGGTCCCCATTGACTACCAAAAAAGTTAACGAATGGATAGCCAAAATGACTAACAATTATAACTTAATTGTGATCACCTTTATTTTTTTAGTTTTATTTAACATCTCTAAGTCTCAAGTAAACAAAAGATTAACTCCTCCCTAGGGATTTACTAAGATAGAGTCAGATAAAAAGAAGTAGCAAAATGCAAAAATGTTAATGTTTAGTATTGTTTCTTTATATAGCATGTCTATGTTACTTTTAGCAACTTCAGCACATATCAATTATATTTTAGTAGTTAAAGAAACCTGTGAGACAGAAGAAAAGAAATCTCATAAAGAAAAGAGCAGGATGATAAGGAAGAATAGTGAATGACAAAGTATTAACAGATATATGAATCGTGGAAATGATTACTACTCATATTAACAGTAATGTATTATTGGCAAATGCTTGACAACATACTATATTTTATCTTTAGTATAGAATAATTATTCTCATTAGATTTGTAATGATATTGTGCTTCAGAGAGATTTGAGGATTTTCAACCATGTCACTCAACTACCAGATAGCAAAGCTCAAGTCCTTTGATTTCAGAAAGGAAAACACATTGATAGAGATAAAGCCAGCTCAGATTTTCCTTTTGCTCACAATAAAAATTATACTTGACACTGCTGACCTTGAACCAGCTCTTCATGTCCTTAGGTCTTTCCCAGGCCATCTCTCCTTCAATGGTCAATCTCTTGGTTTTTTTTTTTTTTGTTGTTGTTGTTGTTGTTTTTTCCCCCTACATCTTGACCCCTTGATGAATCAATTTAACTATGCTACTTTCTTTTCTTTTTTCTTTTGTTTTTTTTTGTTCATATATTTTATCTCATATTCCCGATACGAACTATGTACAGTAATAAAAAATCAGATAATTATAAAATAAAATAATATATGAACACAGGTAAATGCAATCATTTGTCATGGGATTATAGAATTTGTCATGGGATTATAGAATCAAAAATCTGGAGTTGGGAAGGACTATAGTACATGTGGTCTTTACCAGGGGCCTATGTACCTGGTTATTTTAAAGTTTATTTTGATAACTATTCCAGTATATTTTGTTTCTTTAGCAATTCTTTGTATTTTGTCTTATACATTTAAAAATATTTTTCTGAGAATGAATCCATGGGATTCATCCCATACACATTCTCTTTCTCTCTCTCTTTATCTCTCTCTCTCTCTCTCTCTCTTTCTTTCTCTCTCTCTCTCTCTCTCTCTCTCTCACACACACACACACATGCACACACACACAATTAAGAAGCTCTTTTCTGATCTAAAATCCTCATTTTTCATTTAAGGAAGTTAGTTCCAGTTGACTTGCCAAAGAACATACAATTAATGAGTAGTAAAGCCTGAATTTAAATTCAGCCCTTCCAACTTAAAAGCATTTTTTAAAATAATTTTACCATATGCTGTAGAAATATCACAAATAATTAGAATTGGGTTATCCTAAATAATTGCAATTAATCTTTGTCTATTTTTTAAGTGTCTCTACCAAGCACTGAAGAACTAATGACACAATTTCTCTATCATTTATTAGGTTGTACAAGTTGTGCCAACCACCTCCTCCTGCTGGAGAAGAATGAAGCAAAATTCTCACTAAGAAGGCAAATAGCTGCTTCTGGAATAATGGACAAGAAGCCTGGGCTTTTCCTTGTAAATCACATTGTGACTCTGGATAAACTTCCTGAACTAAAGAAATTGTTTATATTTTTCCTATCACTGTTACTTATTAAGCAAAAAAGAAAAAAAAAACAGATTTGGGAATCTAAATCTCAATATTTCTTCTGTAAGGATATAAGTAGCTAACTCATTTTGCTGCTTTTTAACCTGGGAGATTATCACTGAAAATGTGTTGCAATTTCTAATAGTCAGCTTAAACTCTCACAAATCACTCTCTCATCATAAATTAGCATCAAATATCAAATTTAAAAGGTATTGCCATTGGTTCTTGAAATTTACAGAAAATCAAAGAACATTTCCAATAACGAAACAATGGAGTACTTTTTTTTTCATTTCATCCTATTAAAGGCATGAATACTGACAGATTTAAACTATTTCATTTTTTCAAAATGTAAAGAATAATGTAATCAACTCTTCTACTTTAGAAAATTTGATCATTTATTTCTGGATTGTGGTTATCCTTTTTAAATACCCCTAAATATATATTTTTTTCTTTCTTTTTCTTTCTTTTCTTATTTTGGGGTTGAATATGTGAGAACATATATAAATATAAATTTGAATGCTTCTAAAAGAGATGTTTAAATATTTTGTAGGCTGTGTCATTCTCTTCCATCTTTCTAAGCACTGGGAAAATGAATGAAAATAGATCTTTTTTTAGCTCACTTCCTGGAATCCCCCAGGATTCAAAGATGGATAAATAGGAGAACTGGTAGGTAACATACCTTTCATATGCTTTCTTTATGATCTTTATGATCCCCAATGCATTCTCTGGCCCACCATTGTTCATACCTGCTGTGATCTATGTGTATATATGAAAAAAATATTGTCAGCTGAGGGCCAGCCTTGGAGTCAGAATCCAGATTCAAATACTTCTCAGGTACTGAAGTACACAGCACTTGTTGTGTGACTTTGGGTAAGTCACTTAACTACTCAGTGACCCCAGCCAATTCTATTAATATTAAGTTATAAATGAGTTGTATACCTGCCCCCAGAGAAGGGAACATTGATGTTAGGGAGATTCCCACAGCAATAAAATCATGACTCTGGATGTTCCAGTCTCCATCCAAAAAAAAAAAAAAAAAAAAAAAAAAGGTGTTTGTGAATATGTAAAGGAAGTCTTTAACTCTTTGTTGTATAATTATTGTCTTCCTGCCTCAACTGAGTGTTGAGGGTTTGGGATGTAGGGAGAGAAAGGTGATGACAAATAGGATGAGGAATAAACTGACCTTATTTTAAGTTTGATTTTTAAAACTTAATTCCTTTACAAGTGGTTAGAGAGCTGAGACACTTGATTCTTCTCTCCCTCTATAGGACTATTGCCTATTGAAACTCCAGGAATGTTAAATGGTGCATTGTGAGTCGTTTCAGTATTATGACATACATATATACATACTATATTAAAACCACATTTGTGATGATTTGTATGCCCTTTTACAAAATAGTTTGGATCCTTCATAATTCTTGGAAATGTTGTATACTTAGTGTCAGTATTTTAAACTATACCTAAAATATGTAAGATTTTAAAGTTAGTAAAGTAGTTTTGGTATTGGGCTATAAACCCAGTATTTTATTTTTTTTTATAATTCACAACTTTTAGAATAATGGGATCATCTTTAATGGGTTTGTGACTTTTATTCTGGTTCTGATTAATTTATTTATGTAAAATTATTACATATTCTAAGCACATAAAGAGAAACATCTTCTGAAATTAAATTTTACTTGTGAGATTCATCATCATTAAACCACCATTATTAAAAACTACTGCCATTATTAGCAGTGAGCTTCATAAAAATACAACATGATTCATAAACATATATGCATATATACACATATGTATTCCATAGTTAAGTATATTGGGATTTTTTTATATAGCCACTGACATATATACATATTTATAGGTATTTTAAAAAACTTGAAAGTTCTGGCAAATTATTCTACTAAGTATATATACATTCTGAAACTTTTAGCCATTAAACAAAAGCTTTAATGTAATGTTTGTATAGATAGTTGTCAGTAATGATTTTCTACTGATTTTAAATATACATATATATGTATAAACTAATGCTTACATGTAGCAAATGTCACTGAATTCTTCAATAGCAAGGTTGGAGGCGTATGTGTAACAAAGTCACTATTAGGAAACAGAATAATAAAAATATAGACTTTTGTTTTATCACTGACCATTTTATTATTCTGAGAATGATAGAAGTAACCACATGTACTTTCTAATAATACTTTGTTTTCCTAAACAACTAAAAAAATCCAAGAGCCTCTTGACCTAGCCTTTTGACAGTGGTCATCAAGGCTAGTAGGTCTTTTCAAAACTTTTCTTAAATTTAAGATTTCTCAATATTGTGCCAGTAATATTGTTTACCAAACTTTGACACATCCATGAAAAATAACAAATGTTACACAAATTAGGGTATATGGCATGTTTTAGGAAGGTAACATTGCTAAAACATTGCATTTTAAAAACATGTTATAACTTTTTAAAAAGTGGTGGCAATGGAAAATTATGCATTCAAATATAATTATATCAGCATTATTTGTCATTGCAAAAACATACATACCAACTGGAACCAACTAAAATGTCCAATAATTGACAGTGGGCTACATAAAATTATGTATGGTATATAATTATGTAATGATATATTGTGATTCAAATCAATATACATAAGGGATATAAAGATATTTAGAAAAATAGATATGAAAAAAAACCACAAAGAAGGCCAAATAAGAAAAAGAAAGCCTTACTGACTATAACCATGTAAAAGTCAAAATGAGAAGTAGACACAAAATGAATAATTGACACATACGTTGTTATGGACATTTAATAAGCTGAAATTCATGTATTCAACTTTGAATAGTTATAAATTATTTCAATTGGCTTCATTGACATTTGAAGTAAATGATAAATCATCAAGCTAAAAACTGTAATGTGGAAACTATCTTACAAAGAGCTAAAAATGTTCTCTAACAAATATAAAGAAATAAACTAAGGAATTCCTTCTCTGTAATAGATATCATCTACAGTATAAAACCAATAATGCTCTAATTCCTCATTTTATCTCCCTTTGCCTCTGTCTTCCTTTAGTAAGCTGAAACTGTTCCTAGAACATAAATTATGCTTTAAAGAACTGTAGGAGGCAATGTATCTATATATACACCCACATATATCTCTCTTAATTTCAAGGAGGGCACTAGATAGCAAGAAGATTTGAGAATTTATATTTTTAACTGACCAAAATGGAAAATATATTAGAAGACATTTCCAAATACCCGGCAAAGTTATTGGAAATTTTTCTTCGATCGATGTGAAAACATGAAAAATTGAGGAAGCAGAAGTTTGTTATTGTTGACATTTCCTGGTCTGTAAACATTTAGCTTATGAAAGAGGTTATCAGTTATATTTTTGTACTTCAGATTGAATTTATGATAGAAACTTTATGGTTTAAACCATGGTATTTCCTTAATTTTGGCATGATACCATTATTCACTAATTTTAAAACTACTTTAAAGAGTCTTATGATGATAATGCAAATATTATCTGTTGTCTCTTCCATTAGATTGTGATTTTCTTGAGGTCAGGGACTGTCTTTTTATATTTCCGGGGCTTAGCATAGTGCTTTACACATAAATCCCTGTGCTTAATAAATATTTATTGATTAATCATGGCAAAATTGGCTTTCATAAGAAGTGAAATCATGTTGCTAGATGCTACTCTGTATGCCCAAACTTTGACACATACTAATATGTATATCTTTAAAAAAACAAACAAACAATCCTGATCTGTGGAAATTCCAAGTGAATTATTTCCTTTATCAATGTAGTTTGGGTCCTTCTGTGCAGCTTAGCAATTTTAGAGAATATTTGGGGCACTGGCATGTTCACTGGATTGCCAAGAGTTAGGAGACTTCTATGTGTCTAAGGTGAGATGTAATTCCAGTTCTTAATGATTATAGTCTGTCTCTCTTTCCACTACCCTCCCATTGCCTCTCATGTACAGTGAAATTTTGTTATTTATGATAATTATATATGGATTTCATAGATGAGATAACATGAATAAACAGCTAAAAATCTACCACTATCTTGGAAGTAGGAAGTTGCTTTTAAAAAAGAGAAATAAGCAAGAGGCTAGGGGACAAGATAATTTAAGAGCTTGAGCTGTTTTTTTCAGAATAATTTTAACATGAATTATTTGTATAAAAAAGATAACAATTATAAATGTCATCTGTTCATTGAAGCAGAACCTCATCTTCTAAAATTTTTGTTGGTAGTTAATTATAAGAAAGCATTCCAAGGATATAAAGTATTTCTTTTCAAATGTCTTATAATTAGGATGCTTCTCTTATTAAGGACAGGTTTCTCTAAGAAAAGAACAATTTTCCCTTATTTTTCATATTATTTACATGTTTAACTTCCTATTATAATTGAACAGTAATAAAGATATCTATTTTTCTTAATCATCAAAATGTTGATGGAGGTATGATAATATATTATATTTCTATTACAGCATTTTTTCCAAGTTAAAGTTTAGCTTAGTCAGCTTGTGAGGCTATATAGATGAATGCGTTTGCTTGAGTTAATACATGATTGGTAGTCCAATTTAAAGGTGGGGTAAAATAAAGAAGAGAAAGAAAATGGTTTTTAACTTATGTTTCAAAATTTAGTTTTAAAAACAAACAAAAAGCTATTCTTCTCTTTTTATGTATATCGGGGGATAAATTTATGGGAGGCCAGGTTATTCTCCAGATGAGATAGAATGTTTCTAGGCCAAGGTTGGGTCAACAAGGTAACACCCTTCCAATATACTGATCATGTGTAGCCCTGTATAGTACTGTTCCATGGTAGTCATTCATGACCAAAAGGTATCTTTTTGGGGGAGAAGGTTATCTTGTTTGTGATTTAGTGTCAATAATCTTATTAAAAATATACATTGGACATTTTTAAATGTTCTGCCTATGCACTAACATTTAATTAAGCAAAAATCTTATTTTAAAGTTATTTAAAGTTAAAGCTGAACCCTTTCCTTTGTAATACAAATCTGATTTTCATTATTCTGGGTCTGTATGTAAAATATATGTATGTATACATATTTATATGTGTGTATATGTATACATATATATGTGTCTTTCTATATAAATTTAACTAAATGCCTTTTTTTATTTTGAGGATATGTTATTGACAATTAATTTTCCTCCATATGAGATGTTGAGTTATCAGTAAGGATGTATATATTCATACATAAGATATTCTAATACCAAATGACCATTACCCATTCAATGCTTTTTTGCTCACTTTGTGTATGTTTTTTCCTGATGAGATCTCTCCTTGTATAGAAGAGTTGTTGATGTTTCCCTTAAAGAACTGGTCAAGAGCCAAACTGTTAGCTTTGTAGGAGATATTTTGAAAATTAGCAGATTCCTATGGACTTTATCATAATGAAGTGAGTGACTTGATACAATACTCATAAGACATAGATATATTTTCTAAGCTGGATGTGTTATACTTGTACATTCTCAGATGCCCCCATAGCATCTCTTAAGTGTCAGAGATTACTCATGTTCCTTCTTCTTTTAAAATAATTGCTTTGCAGCACAGTTGCATGGTGGCATCATGTATCTATACTGAATGAAGCCAAGAATACTAAGTTTATGAAAGTCTCAGAAAAAATGCTTCAGTTAAACAAGTTATATGTTCAGATAAATATATTTTTTGTAATGCCTCAGTAAATGTGTAGAGGATATGTTCTGCTTTTAAAAAATATTTTTATATATATTCATTTACACCAGGTATTCATTATTTTAAATATTAAATAGCTATATACATAGTGCTTTGTTTTAATACATAAGCATGTTGATATATAATGCTCATAATTTAATAGTAAAATTCATTGAAATATGATGCTAAAGTACCGCATTTTTTGTAAAGTATTAATGTAACATACTTTGATTCACTAACTATTTGGTTTTTATTGGAATTTATCAAAGTTCATCATATTAGATATATCAATTATTATTTTTTTAGTCTACAATAATGACTGGAATAGTAATCTTATGTCATAAAATATTAATAATAAAGTGAAACTTAATGCATAAAATAAAGAGTAAGGAAGCTTATTGACGTGTTTAAATGTGTATGCATGTATGTTGTTCATGCATAAGTGTGTACATGTGTAATTCAACACATATTCAGTTCAAACAAGCATTTATCAGTTAACAGTGAGCCAGACATTTCGGGAATGTAAAGAAAGTCTAGTTCTTTGCCTGTACTCAAAAATGTTTGTAATGTCTGCCATTGGAGAGACAAAATATATAAAAAACTCTTTAACAGTGTAAGGCATAATAAGTATGTAATGGTATATAGAGATAATAATTTGATTTAAAAAAAAAGGTCAAAGAAGTGGGAAATAAGTGGGGAGTAGAGTATTAAGTGGGTCTTCATAGAAAAATATAGGACTCAACTAACATTCTGAATAAACCAATCAACAAATATTCAAATATGCAAGGCTTTGTTCTAGGCACTACATGAGCTACAAAGAAATCAGAAACATATTCCTGTTCTCAAGATGCTTGTAATCTGACAGAAAATTCATCATGATACAGTGGGAAGAGGATCGATTCAATTCCACAGTACTGAAATGAATTAACTTTCAATGACAGGCTTAGTGTAGGCCCTGATAAAAAGTACTAAATATTATACTTTTTTTAAACAATCACAAAATCTACAAACCTAGCACCTTGATTCTATTTACAAAGTGGTGCAATCTACCTCACTCCAAAAGGAAGGTATCTTGCTGAGATGTATAATATATTTTTAAAAAAACACAATTGTAAACAACTTAACATATGTTGTAAGAATTAGAGGGCCTGTGTTCAAATCCCACCTCTGATACTATTTGTGAGATCTTGGATAGGGCAGTTAATCTTTTTGGTCCTCAGTTTCTTTATGTGTAAAATTAAAAGCTTGATGAAAAAACAAGCCCCAAAACCTTTGAGGTCCCTTTCAGTTCTAAATCTAATTCTTTCATACTTTATTAGAAACATAATATTAGTTTTGGTATTCCAAAAATGCATGTTAGAACCCATTATTATTTTCATTCACTCAATGTCCAAACATCAAATGGGGCTCCACCTGGGGCCTATTGTTGGTCAATCAAGGAGAGCCAGGTTCCAGCCTGTAAACCCCAAGATTTTTTGGGAGATAGCAGCCATAAAAATTATATTCCTCTGGGCAGAACACCGCAGGTGAGGTTATAATATATATGAAGAGAGGGAAAGGAAAGGAATGAAAAAGAAAAGAAAAGAAAAAAGGAACGTTGCCCAATTGGTCATTCCCCATTGATTTCCCAGTGGAGTAGCTCTTCCTACTACTCGCAGAGGTTATTTCTCCTTCCTTCACAAGGAATACCATGACATCATGGAGGTGATTCCATGACCTGCAAGCAAATTGGATATATATGTGTGTGAGGGCTGTGCACATCTTCTCTTTCCAGATTGTTATTATTATTTTTTACTAAGTAAAAATGACCTCACTTTTCTCCTTCATTTCTTACCTAGTCTTAATCACTGATTGGTGTTGGCTCAGAGGAACTGAGACCTGTTAAAGATCTTAGCTTTAAAAGATCAAGATCTTCCACTGCATTCAGAACCATCTCCAGTCATCCTGAAATATATCAGGCCACTGGATCCAGAGGGCTCCAAAGGAGAAAGTGAGGCTAGTTATTTTGCACAGCCCTCATACACATATATCGAATTTGCTTGCATGTCATGGAATCTCCTCTCTTATTTCAAGGACAAAAACATCAAGAGAATTAATGGAAAAAAATACAAAAGATGGTAATCTAGCAATACCAGGACTAAAACTATATTATAAAGCAGCAATCATCAAAACCATTTGGTATTGACTAAAAAATAGAGTGATGATCAGTGGAATAGGATAGATACACATGATACAATAAATGACTCCAGCTTCAAGAATAAGAACTCATTATTTCACAAAAATTGCTGGGGATTTGGAAAATAATATGTCAGAAAGTTGGTATAAACCTATATCTCAGATCCCATACCAAAATGAGGTTAAAATGGGAACATGATTTAGACATAAAGAGTAACACTATAAGCAAATTAAAAGAACAAAGGATGTTTTACCTATCATATCTTTGGAGAAGAAAGGAATTTATGACCAAAGAAGAACTAGAGAACATTATAAAATGCAAAATGGAAAATTTTGATTACATTAAAATAAAAGTTTTTGCATAAACAAAACCAACATTAAAAGGGAAGTTTAAGGCTGGGGAAAAATTTAGAGCCAGTATTTCTGATAAAGGGATCATTTCTAAAATATTTAAAGAAATTAATCAAATATAAGAATACAAGTCATTTCCTAATTGATAAATGGTCAAAGAATATGAATAGATCATATTCAGATAATAAAATTAAAGTCCTCTCTAATAATATGCAAAATGTTCTAAATCATTCGATTTAGATTAGAAAAATGTGAAATAAAATAATTCTGAGGTACCACCTCACCCCTCTCAGATTGGCTAAGGTGACAGGAAAAAATAATGATAAATTTTGGAGATGTAGAAAAACTGGGACACTAATTCATTGGTGGAATTATAAAATGATCCCACTATTCTGGAGAGCAATTTGGATCTATGCCCAAAGGATATAAAACTGTGCATAACTTCTGATCCAGCAGTGCTACTACTAGGTCTGTTTCCCAAGGAAATCATAAAGGAGAGAAAAGGACCCAAATGTGCAAAAAAATTTTTGGCATCATTTTTGTAGTAGCAAAGAATTGGAAAATGAATAGATGCCCCTCAGCCCCCTCAATGGCTAAATAAGTTATAGCACATAAAATTAATGGACTATTATTGTTCTGTAAAAAATGATGAACAAGCTGATTTTAGAAAGGCCTGGAAAGATTTACATGAATTGATGCTGAGCAAAGCAAACAGAACCAGGAATATATTGTACATAATAACTGCAAGATTGTGCAATGATCAACTATGAAAAACTTGATTCTTCTCAGTCATTCAATGCTCCAAAGGAATCCCAAGAGACATTGGATAGAAAATGCCATCTGCATCCAGAGAGAGAACTATAGAGACTGAATGTAAATCAACACATGCTATGTTCACTTTTTTCCTTTTTCTTCTTTTTTTTCTCTACCATGGTTTTTCCCTTTTATTCTGATTTTTCGCTCTCAACATATATTCATAAATATATACATAAAATTTATGTGCATGTATAATCAGAAAAAATAAGTAAAAATAATCAAGAAAATAGAAAAACTACAATTGTCAACTATATCATTCACCATTTTAAAATTCAACCATTTAAAACAAAGTTTAAAATATCTGAGAGTATACTTGCTAAAACTGACACAAGAATTATATAAATATAAACATAAAGCACTTGTTATACAAATAAAGTTAAATCGAAATAATTGAAATAATTCTTATTGTTCATGAGTAAGTAAAGCCAACATAATTTTAAAATGAAAATTTTACCTAGTTTATGTAATATTTATATAATGACATCCCAATTAAATCACTAAAAAATAATCTTACTAAGTTGGAAAAATAATAACAAATTTCCTTTAAAAAATTTTGTTCAGGAACTGCAAAGAAACTGGGGAAAAGGATGTAAAGAAAGCAGATTCAATATAGTACCAGATCTTAAAACACATTATAAGATAAAGGCATTGTTAAAGCACAAAATGGATAATTCTGATTATTTTAAATTAAAATTTTCTTTTATGAATAAATCTATGCAACCACAAGTAGAAGGAATGCAGATAACTAGGTTGAAAATTATTTCATAGACAATTTCTTAGAATGTTATTGGGATGGAATATTTCTGTGGTATAGGAAATGATGATGTGGTTGATTTAGAAAAACAGGGAAAGAATTGAACTTATGAAAGGATATAGTATACACCTCCAGAGAAATGGTGACAAGTGGAAATTAGTATGGTCATAAATATATCGATATTTAATATGAGTATATGTATATATATATATATATATGTTTCTAGACATGTATGTATGTATATATATATATATATATATATATGTATGTATGTATATCCATACTTTATTGTAGTCTTCCTGGGGAGTGGGGAGGGAAGGAAAATAAAGTAAAAAGTGCATACCAAAGGAAAAAAGAAAACCCACAAGGAAGCAAAAAAAAAAAAAAATGGACATCTTCAAAAATACTGTATTGTATTAATTATACAAGTTTTCTTGAAATGGAAATTTATTGCTTTATATTGAATCTTCTCTTATGTTTTGCTATATACAAAGGAATATCCCCCCCTTTTCTTATTTTGTACTTACATGAAAAATAATTTTAAAACCTAAAAAAATAAAAGAAAGAGGAGTAGCATTCTTATAAACGTTTACATTTAGAAGTTGAATCCCTTATAAACAGGTTTTCTCTTTAGATGTATTTTATGATTTATAGTACCTTATTGCATTTTAAACCTTGAGTCCAAATTATTATACTGGCCTAATTTGAGTCTGACCCACAATACCATTCATGCTTTCATTGAAACTGGTGCAGGGTCAAGAAAGGATCTCTGGGGAACTCCACAAAATTTCCCCTTTCAGCTGGAGAGAGGAAGCAACAACTGCTTCTGCCAATTTGACATCAAATGCCTTTTTTTTTAAATTATCTCCTTTATGATCTTGGTTTCAATTAGCTCTTAATAATTTTTGTTCTTTTATTTCCAATCCATAGACAATTTTCCTTAGAAGAGAAAACAGACACAAAATAAAGAGTTCCATGAACATTTATCATTGTCCCATTCACCCCCAGCAGCAGTCCCATCCTTTCTTTGTTCCTATTTTTTTCTCAATATAAATAAAAAGGATCCTTGATATTCTTCACTTTCATTGAATTCATCTGCTCAATCAAAGCTTTATCACTCATTCCTAACATCATTTGTACTGTACTTTACTTTTGTGCTTAGATTCTACTATTTGCCATTGCTTCTAATTTCTATAAATATACTTAAAAATCTAAGTTGGTTAAATAATCTCTGAATAACCTGAGAATTATTTGTTCTTGCACCCGCAGAATTTCATATATAATTATGGTCCAGAGAACCAAATCCTAACCCCATCCTTACTCTTCAGGTCTCATTGTTTCTGGTGGTAGCCTTTGTGACCCATTCTTTCATCTAACTGCTGACAGCACATGAATGAGTGAAGATTTATTTATATCTTCATTAATGATGATTTATTCATTTTCCTTTGATGGACACTTAAATAGTTTTCTGCCAAAAAATGAGTTAATGAAGAAAAAAAAGCATTTATTAAGTGCCTGCTCTGTCTGTCTCAGATACTCTACTAAGAATTGGTGATGCAAAGACTAAAATTCTTAAACATTTACATTTTATGGAAAAAATAAGGAAGTGGAAAATAAACATATACAGTATATGTATGTATAAACATATAAATATTTAGTCCTCTTTCAGTCATGTCCAACTCTTTATGAAACTTTTTGGGGTTTTCTTGGCAAAGACATTAGTTTGCTATTTCCTTGTCCAGCTCATTTTGCAGATGAGAAAACTGAGGAAGAGAGGATTAAGTGATTTTCCCAGAATCACACAATGAGGAAGTGTCTGAGGTCAGATTTGAACTAAGTTACTCTTGACTCCAGACCCAGTTGTCTATTTATTGCCCTGAATTACCACTTTATTTTTTTCACCTTTCCTATTTTCTTCCTAAGGCCATTTTTTAAAAAGCTTCTTTCTATTTTCCTGTTTCTCTGGCACTCTTTCTTCATTTAGAAAGAGGTATGAAATAATTGCCAGAAAGGTAATGAAATCTTATTTCTGTACCATGCACTGAAAAAATAAGTGCGTTATCCCCTCTCTATGTACAAAGGAGAGGTATTTAAATAAAACATTCCATTTGGTATGCTTTAATAGACAAGGATGAAGACAGAGGAATCACATAAAGAACAACCATGGGATGGCTAAGGACACATAGGCAATCAATTTTTTAGGAAATATTATGGTCACTAAAAATATATTACTTTTATATCTGAATACACAGTTGACTCATTTCTAAAGATATGCAACTCAGTGCAAGAAACTGAGGATAGATTTATGATTTAACTGCTATAAAGGCAATAACTACCTTTAAAAATGAGAAATGAAGATCTGCACACAAGCATGGCAGTGAATGCATTAAATATTAATTTTTTTAAAATCCGAGGGATAGGAAACTTATAGTAAACATTAGATATCCTGGGAGAGGAGAGAGCCTTTTTCACAGGCTATCCTTATTTTATAAAACATGACAAAATATCCCTGTGTCATTTAAAATTAACTCAGTAATTCTTCTTATTGTTGCTTGTCCTTCCTACTCAAAAAAGACCATGACATCAGGGAGGAGATGCCATGATGTGCAAGTGATTTGGATTTAAGTGAGAGAAGGCTGGACAAGGTCATCTGCCTCACTTTCCCCTCTGGAGCCATCTGAGTAAAGTGGCAAGATATAGATCAAGAAAACTGATATTGTCATGGCGATTATTTATTTAAACTCAAAAGTGAAGATGCCACTTATTTGGGTTACTTTCTTATTTTTCTTTCCTGATCATTGGGATGAAGAAAGTTAAAGGACAAGGACATTGTTCATCTGAAGAGTCATATGTGTCAAGTTACTGGAGTAGGCAGGAGACTCACAAAATAAAAGTCCTATTTTTTTCCAGAGGGAGTTTCCGGAGATTTGATTGGAGAGCTTAGTTTTGTTTCATTTTTTATCTCCATACCCTAGCACAATTCCTGGCATATAGTAATCATAGAATTATACACTTAAAGTTAGAAAAGACTTGAGAGACCATGCAGTTCAATCTCCTCACATTGCAATTGAGGAAACTGAGG
This sequence comes from Sarcophilus harrisii, assembly GCF_902635505.1. Taxonomy (NCBI): domain Eukaryota; kingdom Metazoa; phylum Chordata; class Mammalia; order Dasyuromorphia; family Dasyuridae; genus Sarcophilus; species Sarcophilus harrisii. Next base: position 452,281,019 of record NC_045426.1, on the reverse strand, counting down.
CCTTTTGGCAAAAGGGGACTTTTGCAAGGTCACACAAAGAGCAGCTAAACGGTGCTGTGAATAGAATACCAGGCCTGAAATCAGTTCCTGAATTCAAATCTGACTTGAGACCTTTGACACTTACTAGCTATGTGACCATGAGGAAGTTATTTAAACACCTCCTGTCTGTCCATCTCCCCCCCCCAAAAAAAAAAAAAAAAGTTTGTACTATCAGTAAGTGACAGAATCTAGTTATATTAAATCCCCCAGAACAGGGGTTTATATACATTAAACACCATTTTAGATTAGATATATTAAAATAAAATTAATTTCTATTGCAATCCATGTATTTTATTTTATACATTTAAAAACATTATTCTGAGAAGTACATAGGATTCACTAGACAGATAAAGGGATTAGTGACATTAAAACAAAACAAAACAAAACAAACAAACCTCCTTCTCCAAGTCCTAAACTCTTTCCCCTGTATATTGTCAATGAATTCAACTGATCAACAGTAAATAATTCTTTTTCAAGTCTTATCAAAAGTTACTAAACAGTGCTTAGTTTATAAAGTTTTTTGATTGTTCTTATCAAGTGATGATTGAAATAAGAGTTTTGTCCTCACAATCAAGAAAAGCGATCTTTGTCATGAAAAAGAAAAGCTGAGATTGCAAAGCATTTTCCAAACATCTCTTTAGAGTATCCCAAACAATCCTGTGAGGTATGTGCTTGTTATCATCCCCAACAAAGTGGGGCTCTGGCCACTTGGATCTTTCTTGTCCAAGGTGGGATTTAAATCTACATCCCTCTGACTCCAAGTACATGATATCATGATGCCTCTTTCAAAAAGAAAAAAAAATCTTAATACTCTTATCAATCAGCATTATGACCTAGAGTTAATGAGGCAGTCCAATTTACATGGGATATGTATATATGTATTTTATGTACACATGTTTAAAACGATTACATTTGTATATATACCATGTGTATGTGTGAATGTGTATACATTTGTATATGATTGTTTATATAAATATCCCATTTACTTCCTCCACCATGTGTGTATGTGTGTATATACATATATATACATATATATATATATATATATATATATATATATATATATATATATATGTATATATATTCACACAAATCTGCAACTGTCATTTGGAATGACACAGACATCATTGTTGGAAAGAATGAAAGGAACAGGCTTTCTCAACTGGCCTGTTTTAAAATGGCTTACTTTGTCTCTGTGACATTATTTAGTTTTTTTGTATAGAAGCCAAAATAGGCACCATGCAGAATTTTGCTTGAAAGAAAATGGAAGTACAAGAGCATTGGGTGTCACAGTCAGTTATAGAGACAAGTAGCTGATCCTAGAGACCATGATGAAAAATTACAAAATTAAAGTATATGTAAATTTAACAGTAACAGCTAGTCCCAAATAAAATTCTCTTACTCCATAACCATAATTGAAAATGGGTCATAATTCTTGGTAATAATAGAAACACGTTAAAACATGGGACAGGTCTATTTTTGATAAAACAAAGGGTCTGTGGGGTCATGATAGACCAATTCTTGGAAGGAAGTAGATGAAAGCTAGGGAACTCCCAGAAAAAATCTTACTTGCTAAGAGAATGTGTAAGTATGTGGTATTTTGTAAGGCTAAAGTAAAACTTGAAGGTAAATGTATAACTATATTACTACAAGTACTAGTAACAAAAATTACATGTAGTTATCATCCCCATTTTACAGATGAGGAAATAAATTCAGAGAGATTAAGAGAGGTACCTGACTTCATCATGTTCACATAGTGAAGATCAACTCACTTCTTTTCAATAAGTCTTTTGTTAATTGATTGCCACATGCTAAACCTTGTATTAGGTTCCATAACTATAATAATAAAAACAAGACAATCTTTGCTCTCAAAAAGTAAATGTTCTAATAAAGGAAAAACAAATACATGGGGAGAAAATGAAAAATTTATATAAAATTAATCCAAATTAATTAACTATAAAAGACACATGAAAAAACATTTTCAAGAGAAGAAACTGGTAACTAGAAGCATGTATAGAATAATTATATATATATATATATATATATATATATATACATACATAGATTTACATACACAGACACACACACACACACACACACACACACACATATATATATGTATCAACTTGTCTAATTGGTAGCCCAATTTGTCTTATGGCCCCAATCTTTAGGGTGGGGGGGGGGGAGAGAAGAAAAAAAAAGGAAATTTACATAATTTTGTTGTATATATGAAAAGAATAGCAAGTTATGCATACTGGATTTGCAGTTTCATCTAAAATTGTCTTTTATTTATTTATTAGGGAAATACTTGTTTTATCCCATAAATGAATAATATTTTAAAGTATATTAAAATATTTTAAAAAATATATTATTATATAGGGTGGAAGAGCTTATAACTAGTTGAATTAATAAAGACCTGCTGAAGGAGATGACACACACTGAGCCTTAAAAACAGGTAGGAGTTCCAGGAGGAAGGATTTAAAAGGAGACCATTCCTACAATGGGAGAGAGCCTGTGCAAAGGGATTCCAACCGAAAGGTCTTTCAAATTATAGATTCAACATTATCTACTATAAGAAGAGAATGGTGGTGGAGGGAAAGGTGAATGAGAAATAGACTCACAATTATACCACTGAAGGGAACCTCATGAAATCATGTAGCCCAACACATTCATTTTACAGATAAGGACAGTGGCTCCCAGAGAAATTACTCATGATACCATGGAGTAATTTAAAAGCCGTGGTACAAAACTGGTTAAATAATCACAGCCAATTTGCAGCTATTAATGAGTTGGATTCAGAGAAGGTCTCTACTTAACTAGTATTTGATTCTGCAGGGTTCTGATTTGGTCTGGTTCTCTTCAAAATTCGTATTATTCATTTCCATCAAACAACATTTTATAGAGCATCTGCTATGTTTAAGGATGAAGTAACGGATGAAAATGTATATGAAATTTGAATTTATGGAGATTATCTTGGAAGAGTCATTATTTAATCAATGAAAAATATTCCTGTCAGATCTATGGATTTATAACTAAACAAGAAATAGAGAGAATCATGGGAAGTAAAATAGATAATTATGATTACATGGAAATTAAAAAGATTTTTATACAAGCAAAACAAATGCAGGCAAAATTAGAATGAAAACAGAAAAGTAGGGGAAATTTTAAAGCATATATTATGTTCCAGGTATTGTGCTAACCTCTGAGGATAAAAATAAGAAAATGAAAAGTCCTTTCCCTCAAGGAGCTTATAATCTAATATGGGCAAGGTCATTCAAAATCTCCTGGGGGAAGCCAGCAGAGAAAATGAAATTGAAATCAAGAACAGCTGATGGAAAATGCAAAGTTTAGAAGATGAAGATGTAGTTCACAGCTTCAGTAGCAAGCCTAGGAATCTATAAAATATCTTGGTAGACTGAAAAGACATTCCAAATCTAAAAAGATGAAGTTATATAGATACTTCTATACCTTTTTATACCAATTTCTGGACCTTCGTTTTAATAAACTATTGGAAGTAGGATTTGAACCCAGTTCTTACTTGAAAGTCTTTCTATATTACCATGTTGCTTCCTTATCTTCTGGATTATTTTTTCTTTTTTTTTTGGGAGGGGGATACTTGGTGAATATCAATGTAACACTCATTCAATATAATCAGGCAATCACATTTATAAGTGAACTATGCCCATAACTTCTTATATAATACATATATTAGCCACCATATATGATTCATGAGGCTGATGTGAAACTCAGTTCAATAGCATTTGATCATAATAGTTGCTACCCAACACTAAATTGTTTGCTAAGGCAACTGCAGGCAATGATGAGCTGAAAGCTAGATACAGCAACCTCTCACTGCTTGAGTTCTGTAAGTTATTACTTTTTGTATGGCTTGTGAATGCTATTCTAAATATCCAAATGGCAAATATCTTTGGCAGAAAAAAAAAGTTCCCCACTCCTCTGTTTAAGAATTTGAACCCAGGTTTTCCTGACTCCATATCCAATTTTCTATTTATTATGCCAAAATGTCCCAAAAGAGACTATGCCTTTTGAGAGAATAAAATTATGACATAATGGGCCAGGATATCTCAGTGGAAATTTCTGAGGGAAAAAAAAAAAAAAAAAACTGATCAAATACTTGAAGTCCAGACGTTTCTCAGTGCCTGATGTTATGCATATTTGAACATACCTATGTTCCATTTATTGTGTCTGGATCCAGAATCATGAGAAATGAGGAATAGAAAGGTGTAGTTTATTTGCTCATCCTGTTGGGCTTTGGGTCAGAAGAGCATATGGCCTATATATTCCTGGATTTATTCCCTGGCCTTTATACAAAAGCAAAGATTGAATACTGCAGAATTAAATTCCATAGCAAAAGCTTGAATCACAATACAAGAAACAGAAACATTTGTGACCTTGAGTTTCACTTTCCAAAAGACAGTCACTTACATCTAGAAAGAAATATATCTTCTTACTAAAACTGCCACTGCCCCAAATAAAAGGATGATCAAATGCTATTAAACTGAGTTCTCTCATCAACCTCATGAATCATGTATGGTGGCTAAGAGACATTTTCCACAGCTTTGCTTAAACTCTCAGAGGTGTCTCTCTCTGTTTTCTTCCTCTGTGACTTGATCCTTCAGGTAGTGACAAAGACAAAAAGCTCTTATCAAGATTCATCCTAACTAGAATAAAATCGTTATCCCTAAAACAAATAAAATCATAGATTTTTCTGAGTAGGAAGGCAATTCAGGGGCTGTCTGATCTAGCTTGTACCTGAACAGGAATGTTCTTTGCAATATGCCTAAGGGATTTTTCAGCTTCTACTTGAAGGATTTCACTGATAAAAAAAACAGCACCATATAATCACCAATATGCCTTCATTAAGCACAAACTTAGATCTGGAAATACAAAGAGGCAAAAAACATAAACAAAAACAAAAACAAAATCAATAATCCTCAGCCTCCCCCCCCCAAAAAAAAAAAAATATTTTCCAGGATAGTCAGTCTTTTTGCAAAGCACTTATTTTTAGAAAAAAATTCCTTAGATTGAACTGAAATTTGTCAAGTTCTAGCTTTTATCTATTGGGTCAAAACTCTATTCCCTGGAACCAAACAAACCAAGTTTCACTCTTCTTTTCAATGGTAATTCCTTCAAATTATTAAAGGCCACTGTCATTTCTCTGCAAAATCATATTTCCTTTAGACTAAAAATTCCTAGTTGTTTTAGGCAATCTTATCAAGATTTTGAGGTTCCTTACCAGGCAGCCTTCCTGTAGAATCAAGCAAATGTTTCTCATTTTACAAAGAACATAACACTGTGGTTTTATTAACACTGTAAGGATAAAACAAGCCTACTTCTTCATGTAATCTGACTAATAATTCTTATACTAAGGCAATTTAAAGTCACAGTATCTCACATTGTTGACTCGGATTCAGTTAAGAGTTCAGTAAAGCCGCAGTATAATAATTTACAGTTATACCTTTTCAACTTTGTCTTATTACATTTGAAACATCTTTTCAATCTATCAGCAAACCATTTACATTCTGAAAGTAGCTTGGTAATACACTGGACTGAACATTTGACTTAGAATCAGAAAGACTTAGATTCAAATGTTGCCTCAACCACACACTGTGTGACCCTTGGCAAGTCGTTTATTCGCTGCCTACCTCAGTGTTTCATAAAATAAGGATAATAGGATCTACATCCCATTTTTGTGAGGATCAAATGAGATAATATTAGTAAAGTGTTATATAAATTATAGTTATTGTTTTTATTATATCTCTATTCTCTTACTAAAGCTATGACTTGTCCCTTCTAAATAAATCTCACATATTAATTTGTATTTATATTTTCAGCCAAGTTTCCTCATCTTTAATTGTAGAAGATAGTTAATAAATATTTCTTTAATTGATTTGAATGATAAAAGTATTGTAGAGAATAAAACCGAGTACTGAATCCTGTACTACTCTACTGGAAACTTTCTCTGCTACTATTTCATTAATCATTGCGCTTTGTCTTCAGTAGATTAATTAATTGTGAATATATCTCACATATGATGGCTAAAGATCTTGATCTTTGCAGCATATCGATGCAGATTTTAACAAATGCATGGTAACACCAGGAATACAGAATGGTCCAAAAATCTTAGTGCAGTTTAAATATTTGGAAGTATAAAACAGATGTAAGACTTTTGGAACAACCTGCACTGTGGCTAGAGAATTATTTTGATTTCTCAAATGATTAACTTTCCATCAAAAAAGGAAATGAGGTTACTCTGGCATAATCAACATGGCCTAGATGAATTTATGCTGGTTTTAGGCGATCATTGTTTTATTTTTTATGTTTCTCATTCTGCATTCATTTAGTCATCTGATCCATGTTTTGTGCTAGGAATCAATATCAATTGCATTAACAATAGTGTACAGATTCTGTTTTCCCTTCTTTCGAACATCACCTCTTGGTCTGATTATCTTTTGCTACGCTCCATAATTTCTTAGAGAATCAGGAAACAGTTTGAATAGTTATTAATGACTAAAGCAGGCAGCAAGTTGAGAACAATGAAATAAGGAAAATGACAAATATATCTTCAAGAATGAGGACAAAATAATAAGAATACATAATATCCTTTATATTAATATTAAAATTACTTTTACCAACAATTATAATAACCTATAGCAGTATAGTTTTATAATTATGCAGCAAAAGACAACTATTGGAAGACAGATAGCATGAATTCAAATTAGAGTTTCCACATTTACTAGCTGTGCAGTCACAGATAATTTGCTTACTTCCTCTGAGCCTCAGGTTCCACAGCTGTAAAAGGAGGAAGATGGGGCTTGGATTGTCCACCTTACAGAATAATGAGCAAAGTGTTTTGAAAATTTCAAATCACAATATCAGTATGCATTATTATTGCATCTGATCCTTATTGGATCCTTACAGTACAAATTATCAGGAAGAATGAGAAAGCATTTATTAAGCAAATATCATGTACAAAGCACTGTAAGAAAATGAATCTCAGAAAAGTTGACCTATTTGAGACCACACAACTAGTAGAGATGGAGTAAGGGTTTAAACTTAAAGAGACAACATTGTAAAATCGAAATTTCACCAGACTGGAGGGCAAGAGACCTGAACTATTAATTTGCTATATTATCTTGGACATGACATTTTACTTTTCTGAACCCATGTAATGTTTGCTATACTTCTTCAGAATGGATCAAAGAAGAATTAGCAGAACAGAAGATTGTCAGTAGGAATCATGTCTAATAGGCAGAGTTAAAAGATGCTAAAGCAGCTCAGTTTTTTGAGAACCTACCAACAATTGCCATTCATTGGCTTATGTTACCTGCAAGAAAGAACAGCTAGCTGTTCTATCAGTTTTTATTGGCAACAGATGAGCAAATGTGAGGATGAGAAGGGGTTGGAAGGTACTTCTATGAGATAAGTGAAAGCTTTAAAAACATGGATATCTGTTCCAAGATTTTCATTCTGGGCTTGAGAAAGATCTATTTTTCACTACTTGGGTTTAGTTTGTTGAATTTAATCCTAAATTGGATGTTATTATCCTCTGAGGACCTAACCTGTGATTATGAATACAGGTTGAGGGGAGTAGTACCAGAAAGAGTATATAATCCATGTCTGTAATAGGCTGAAGCTCTTGAGTCATTGCACTGAGGTCCCTAGCACATGAGGCTAAAAAGCAATTGAATGATACTCTATTAATATATGCTTGGAGAAAGAATGGCCCCACCCACTCTCTGTGCAAGTTTTGATGTGTTATATAGAAAATGATGTAGAGATGAATTGGTGGGTGGAGTGAGAGAGGTAAAGGCAGTGCTGGCCAGGTTCATGTGGCGACTGCTCTCACTTCCTATTGCCATTCCCCCTTCACCTCCGCAAAGAATAAAGATCAAGGATTTTCCCTTAACCTGAATTCCTGACTCCGACTGATTTTAAAATACGCGGTCATCACACTTGTCTCTTTATTTATTGTTATTATTATTATTGGTTTTGCTATAACTAGTAACTTCACCACAAACTCACTGTTCATTGATATTGGGTGGCTCTAGTGTGGTATGATTAAACAATATTAGCAAGATTTTTTTTTTTTAAAGGCAGGAAAACTTGTCTATTTCTTGTCGTTCTTACACAAGACAACTGAACATACATATGAACAACATAGATGTGCTGCTAAAGAAAGTTATGGACATTTTCCCAAGGTATATTTTTTAAAAAGGTAAACAAATATATGTCTATATTTGCTTTGTGTTACTCTTACCTTAAACTTAGCACATGAATTTGATGAGGTATAAAAGTTACACTGGTCTTTTATTATGTAAGGGTTGGATTAAGTGACCTCTGATGTTACTGCCAACTCTAAAATCTTCCTCAGATAGCCTATTTTTTCATCCAAGGTAGAACAAAAGCATAATTTATGATGGGAATAGAAGGAGGCAATTATTTATTAAAGATAAGGTGGGAGCAGTCTTGGTACTCTACAAATATACGTATGATACAAAGAAAAACCAAAGAAGACGTCAAACATGTTGAAAACTTTTAGGAAGGCATGTTTAAGACTTATGTGGGATAGCGAACACACAGCAGTTGTGATTGATATCACTTGAAGGAACATCCAAATTGATGAGATCACATATTCATTGCAGATCACTTTTAGGAACAAAAGTTATGATGTCTGTCATAAACTTTTCATAAGAAGGCCTTCTTTTTGTTCACTCATACATTTAGTTTTGCCAAATAATGTCATTTTTAAAAGCCACATGACATTTTATTTAGCATTTGAATTGGTTTTGAATTTCTTCTCTTATCAGACCTCAGTAAGGTATTATGATCATTCATTTTATGCACATCTTATAAATTTGTAAAACTCAAAAATACAAGTTGCTATGCTGCCTATAAGGACATAAATATTAAGTTCCTTTGTGAGGGTATTTAAAATGTCTTCTCAGGTAGAATTGATTATAGGGAAGTGAATAAAGCCATTGTCAGTTGATAAATATGAAGGCAATACATGAAAGGCTCTTATGTAGAGACACAGAAGACAATGTATATTAAACCTATACTTTATTAAATGGCATATATTAAAAATTGACTACAGCAATGGGAATGTAGCATCTTGAGAAACATAACACTGAACTGAGATTTAAGAAACCTAGCTTTAAGGCCAGAGCCAAGATGTTGGAGAGGAGACATATCTTTTTCTGAGTTCTCCCCATATCCCTCAAATTAACAGCAAATTAAGCTTCTGAACTGGTTCTGGAGTGGCAGAATCCACATATATTTGGAGAGTAACAAATTTCCAACAGGAGATAATTTGGAAGCTCTTCAGAATAGGTCTGTTTCAATTGGGCATGGGGCGGGGCCTGCCAAGCACAGGCAGAAACCCTAGTGCAGGCAAATGCAGGGACTCAGGGCCATGTGGGCTTTGCTACCACAAGGAATCTACAGCAGTATTAGTTACTCTGTCCAGGTTGCAAGATTAGCTGATGACATCCAATACAAATACAAAAGGCAAATTGTAAATGGCTGAGCTCAGGAATAACCTGGGACTTAGCCCCAGCACCAGAAGTCAATCAACAGAACTGCCCCAGGGCAAACTAAAGCAGTGTTGCTCCTTTTTTTAAGAGCAGACCTCAAGCCTTTAAAAAATGAGCAAAAAAAAACCCCAAAAAGAACTCTCATCATAGACAGTTTTTATGGAGAGAGAGAACAAATCTCAAATCCTAAGGTTCCTAAAAGCAGATGAAGCCCCAAAGGAAGAGGGGGTCCCAATTTTACAAGGCTTTCTTGGAAGATTTCATAAAGGATCTTAATAGAGAGTTAAAAGAAAAATGGGGAAAGAAAATGAAATCTTTGCAAGAAGGGATGAAAAAGCATATAACTTCCTACAAAATAGATTTGACACAATGGAAAAAGCATGTAACTCCTTTCAAAATAAATATGAAAAAGATACCAATTCATTGAAAAACAAAATTTGTGAAATGGAAAAAAAAAATTAGATGAACAAAAAACAATTCAACTGACTAAATACAAAAGGTGCTAAAAAAAAGGTAAATGAAAAAAGTAATACATTAAAAATTAGAATTGAAAAAAATGGAAGTGAATGACTCAATAAGACTTTAAGAATCAGTCAAGCAAAAACAAAAACCTAAAAAAACAAAAAACAAAAACAAAAAAAAGAAAGAAAAAAATACGAGAAAATATAAAATATCTCTTAGGAAAAATAACTGACCTGGAAAATAGATCTAGGAGAGGCAATATAAGGATTATTGGATTTCCTGAAATCCATGATGAAAAAAAGAATGATATTATCTTACAGGAAATCATAAAAGAAAACTGCCATGATGTCTTAGAATCAGAAGGCAAAATAGCCATTGAAAGAATTCACAAATCACCTGAATACGACTCCAAAATTAAAACCTCAAAAAATATCATGGGTAAATTTCATAACTATTGCACCAAGGAAAAGATATTGCAAGCAGTTAGAAAGAAACAATTCAAATACCAAGGGGCCACAATTTGGATTACCCAGGACTTAACAGCTTCTACCTTAACAGATTAAAGAGCTCAGAATCTGATATTCTGAAAACCAAAGGAACTTGCATTATAGCCAACAATAAGCTATCCAGCTAATTTTAGAGCATGACCTTTCAGGGAAGAAAATGGACATTCAATGACATAGGTGAATTTTATCTATTTCTAAAGAAAAGACCAGAACTGACCAAAAAATGTGATCTCCAAACACAGAACTCAAGAGAAGAATAAAAAGGTAAGAAAGAAATAACTCTTGAGATCTACATTTCTGTTATGGGTATATTTAGAGAATATGGTTATAATTTAATTTTATTGTGATGATATGAAAAATAAACTAGAGGTGAAAAGGGGATCATACTGGAAAAAAGAAGAAAAATAAGTAAAATTAGGGAAATTACATCTCACAAAGAGGCAAAGAAGAACTATTATAATTGAGGGAAAGAAAGGAGGAAGATGAGCATTGTGTGAATCTTACTCTCATCCAATTTTACTCAAAGAAAAAATATCAGATATATTTGGTTTCACAGAAAAACTTGTCTCACTTTGTAAGGAAGTGGAAGAGGAAAGGGTAAAAGAAAGAGAAATAGGAGCGAAAACAAAAGTATTAGGGGAAAGGTATAAAAAGGGGGAGGGACTGTAAAAAGGGAATGCTGTTTGAGGGAGATGGTCATCAAAAGGAAAATATTGGGGAGGAGATAGGAAGGGGGAAAGGAAAAACATAACTTAGAGTAAATAAGATGACAAGAAATATAGAATTAGTTCTTTTAACTTTGAATGTGAATGGGATGAGCTCTTCCACAAAATGAAAATGGATAGTAGACCGGATTAAAAGTCAGAATCCTACAATATGCTATTTACAAGAATCACATTTTAAGCAGAGTGATACATACAGAGTGAAGGTAAAGGGCTGGAGCAGAATCTATTATGTTTCAGGTGAAGTAAAAAAAGCAGAAATAGCAATCCTGATTTCAGATCAAGTAAAAGCAAAGATAGATCTAATCAAAAGAGATAAGAAAGGAAGCTATGTCTTATTAAAGGGTAGCACAGATAATGAAGTAATACCAGTACTAAACAAATATGCACCAATTGGTACAGGATCTAAATTCCTAAAGGAGAACTTAAAAGAGCTGCAAAAAGAAATAGACAGCAAAATTATACTAGTGGGGGATCTCAACCTTCCTCTCTCAAATTAGATAAATCAAACCACAAAATAAATAAGAAAGAAGTTAAGGAAATAAATAGAATTTTAGAAAAGTTAGGCTCTTGGGAGAAAATTGAATGGAGACAGAAAGGTATTTACTTCTTTCTTGGAGATTCATGGAACCTACACAAAAATTGGCCATATATTAGGGCATAAAACCCTGAAAATCAAATGCAAAAAGGCAAAAATAGTAAATGCATTTTTTCAGAGCATGATGCAATAAAAATTATATTCAGTAAAAAGCCAGAGGAAAATAAACCAAAAATTAATTGGAAGTTAAATAATCGAATCCTAAAGAATGAATGGGTAAAACAACAAATCATAGACACAATCAATAATTTCATCCAAAAGAATGACAATAATGCAACAACATACCAAAATTTGTGGGATACAGCCAAAGCAATTATTTGGGGAAATTTTAGATGTCTAGATGCTTACTTGCATAAAATAGAAAGAGAAGATCAATGAATTGGACTTGCAACTGAAAAAGCTAGAAAAAGAGCAAATTAAAAAACCCCCAATTTAATACCAAATATGAAATTGTGAAAATAAAAGGCTAGATTAATAAAATTGAACATAAAAAAGAAACAATTAAATTAACAAGTAAAATTAAGAATTTGTTTTATGAATAAAACAACAAAATAGATAAATGTGAAGTACGAGGCTAGTTCCTTGGAGGGCCTCAGGGTCAGCCAGAGTCAGATAAAGTCCTTGGTCTTTAGGGGGAGAAGTGAAGGAGACAGACAAACTGCCATGAGGCTCCTGGATTCTTGAGTCCAGAACCACCAGCTTCTCTCCTCCTCATCCTGCAGCAAAGTGCCTCTCTGGCTCCTCTCTCTCTCTGCCCACCCCCCTAATCCTTGCCTATTAGTATTTTAACATCAAACATTTAGCAAGCACCCAATGGTGAGAAGAGCCATTTATCCAAAACATATGTTAATAGAGTCATTGTCTCACTGAATAGGTAATTATGCTTAAGTGCTCTCTTGTCTGATTCAAGCATACATTTTCAGAGTTTCAACCCTCTACAGATAAACCTTTAGTTGATTTGATGAGAAAAAGGAAAGAAGAAAATCAAATTGTTGGTCTCAAAAATGATAAGGGAGAACTTTCCAACAATGAAGTGGAAATTAGAGTAATAATTAGGAGTTATTTTGCCCAACTATGTGTCAATAAATTTGTGATAAGCAAATTACAAGAACATAGGATCTCACAAAGAGGTAAAGAATCTGTGAAGAAGGTAGGAATTTGTGATCAAAACAGAACTGGAGCTCATTATTGAACATAAAACAGATTTTGGTTATATTAAGTTAAAAAGTTTTGGTACAAACAAAATTAATGCAGGCAAAATTAAAAAGGAGGCAAAAATTTGGAAAACATTTTTAAATTCAAGGGTTCTGATAAAGGTCTTATTTGTAAAATATATAGAGAATTGATTCAAATTTATAAGAATTCAAGCAACTCTCCATTTGATAAATGACCAAAGGATATGAATAGAAAATTTTCAGTTGAAGAAATTGAAACCATCTCTAGACATAAACCACTATTGATCAGAGAAAAAAAGCAAATTAACACAACTCTGAGGTGCCAGTATACAACTCTCATATTAGCTAAGGTGACCAGAAAAGATAATGATGAATGTTATAGGGGATGTGGTAAAACTGGAACATTAATGCATTTTTGGTGGAATTGTGAACTGATCCAACCATTCTGGAGAGCAATTTGGAACTATGTTCAAAGGACTATCAAACTGTGCATGCCCCTTGATCTAGCAGTGTTCCTATTGGGTTTATATTAAAAAGATATCTTAAAGGAAGCAAAAGGACCCACACATACAAAAATGTTTGTGGCAGCCCTTTTTGTAATGGCAAGAAACTGGAACCTGAATGGATGCCCATCAGTTGGAGAATGGCTGAATAAGTTATGTTATATGAATGTTATGGAATACTATTGTTCTATAAGAAATGATTAGCAGGATGCTTTCAGAGAGGCCTAGAGAGACATACATGAACTGATGTTAAGTGAAATGAGCAGAACCAGGAGATCATTGTACAGAATAACAGCAAGATTATATGATGATCAATTCTGATGGACATGATTTTTCTCCTTTTTTTGTAAATGCTAGTTTTTATTCATTCAAGTTGGTATTGGGATTGAAGAATGGTCCTTTTGGGAACAAGCTTATAGATATAATTTGTCAGTTCTCTTGTTAAATCTTTTTTTTGTTTGTTTGCTCTTTTAAAAAATTATTTTCAAATCATATGCATGGATAATTTTTCAACATTAATCCTTGCAAAATTTTGTGTTCCAATTTTCCTTCCCCTTCCCCTAGATGACAAGTAATCCAATATATGTTAAATATGGTAGAAATATATGCTAAATCCAATGTATGTATTTATATTTATTTACACAATTATCTTGCTGCTCAAGAAAAATCAGAACAGGAAAAAAATGAGAAAGAAAATAAAATATAAGCAAACAACAACAAAAAGAATGAAAATGCTATGTTGTGAACCACACTCAGTTCTCACACTCCTTTCTCTGGATGCAGACGGATTTCTTAATCACAAGATTATTGAAACTTGTCTAAATCATTTCATTGTTGAGAAAAATCATGTCCAGCAGAATTGAACATTGTATAATATTGCTGTTGCCATGTACAGTAATCTCTTGGTTCTGCTCATTTTACTGGGCATCAGTTCATATAAGTCTCTCCAGGCCTCTCTGAAATCATCCTGCAGGTCATTTCTTATAGAACAATAATATTCCATAATATTCATATGCCACAACTCATTCAGCCATTCTCCAATTGATGGGCATCCATTCAGTTTCAAGTTTCTTGTCACTACAAAAAGGGCTACCACTAACATTTTTGCATATATGACTCCTTTTCCCTCCTTTAAGATCTCTTTGGAATATAGGCCCAGTAGAAACACTGCTGCGTCAAAAGGTATGCACAGTTTGATAACTCTCTGAGAAAGTTTCCAAAATGCTCTCCAGAATAGTTAGATCTATTCAAAATTCCACCATTTTATTAGTGTCCCAGTTTTCCCTTGTCCTCTCCAAGATTCATCATTATCTATTTCTGTCATTTTAGCCAATCTGAAAATTGTGTAATGGTATCTCAGAATTATCTTAATTTGTATTTCTCTGATCAAGTGATTTAAAGAATCTTATCATATGACAGAAATGGTTTTAATTTCATATCCTTTGACCATTTATCAATTGAAAAATGAATGGAAATCTTATAAATTTGAATCAATTCTCTATATAGTTTAGAAAAGAGAGCTTTATCAGAACCCTTAAATGTATAAATGTTTTCTCAATTGATTACTTCCCTTCTGTTCTTGTCTGCATTAGTTTTGTTTGCACAAAAACTTTTTAACTTAATATAATCAAAATTATCTATTTGGTATCCGATAATTGAGTTCCTTTACTTTGGTCACAAATCCCTCCCTTCTCCACTGATCTGAGAGGTAAACTATTCTATGTTCTTTTAATTTGTTTATAATATCATTTTTTTATGCCTAAATCATGAACCTATTTTGACTTTATCTTGGTGTAGGGTGAATGTGGCTTTTCTCAATAATGAGATGATTCAGGATAGTTCAAATGATCTTGTGATGATAGAAGCCATATACACCCAGAGAGAGAACTGTGGGAAATGAGTGTGCATCACAACATAGCATTTTCACTTCTTTTGTTGTTGTTTGCTTGAATTTTATTTCCCTACTAATTTTTCTTCCTTTTTGATCTGATTTTTCTTGTACTGCAAGATAATTGTATAAATATGTATAAATATATAAATCGATACCCATATTCGATTTACATTCATTTTTACCATGTTTAAAAAATATGGGATTTCTTGCCATCTTGGGGAGGGATTAGGGAAAAATTGGAACACAAGATTTTGCAGGAGTCAATATTAAAAAATTATCCTTTCATATTGAAAATAAATATCCTTTGCATTTTGAATATCCTTGCATTTTGAAAATAAAAAAAAATAAACCTAGGTAGGAAGTACAGCTCTGCTACTTTTTATTTGTTTAGAAACCTTGGATAAGTATAAGGAAGTTTGTTCCTTTTCTGAATAATCACAAAACTCTAAAATCCCTTTAATTCTAAATTTATGGTCTTATGAAGTATAGGACCATAGTATGTTCTCCTGGAGAAAATTTATAATTAAATCTAGACCAGTTGTTTCTTTTTTATTTTCAGTCTGTTCACATACTCTTACTCTGTACCAGTCACTGAGCTTAGTACTGTGGATATAAAATAAGCAAAAGACAATCCTTGCCCTGAAGCATCTCACAGGGGTGACAACAAGCAAAGAGATATGTGCCAAACATTCTATATATAAGATAAATAGGAAGTAATGAACAGAAGGAAGGCACCAGAATTAGGAGGACTGGAAGAAGGCTTCTCATAGCAGATAGGATTTTAATTTGGACCTAATGGAAGCCAAGAAGAAGAGCTGAGAAGTGAGAGCAACCCAGGCATGGGGAGATAGACTTCAATGATATGGAGAAAGATGGATGAAGAACCTTTCTCTATTGATTAAAATTTGCCTTATAATTTTAGAGTGTTACCCTGAGCCACTGAAAAGTTAAAGTTCATATCTGTGTCTTTCTCTTTAACCATTCAACTACCACCTTAGTTCAGGACTTTTTCACACCTTGTATAGATTATTTCATTAGTCTACAGTCTCCCAAATGCCAGGTCTTTCCCCACTCTAATCCATCTAGTGTCTATGGTGACATAGCCATTAAAGTTATTTTCTATGGTACAGGTTTAAAAATTTAACTTTAATTCTTTTTACCATGCCGCCCTTCTCCCCTCCCCCCGGCCCTGTTTTCAATCAATATATACTTTAGTGAAGTCTTATTGTGTTGAGATGAAACATACACTCCTGTCTTTGGCAGTCAAGGCAAGCACCCATTGTTTTTATAATTTACTCATCTCTATGAACTTCAATCCAACCATGTTTACCTACTTTATCTTTCTTCTCCCTGTATTAGCTGTCTCCTATATCTAGAATACTATTTTCACTATCATCTTATATCATCCTTGGTTTCTTTGAAGATTACTCAAGCGCCATATTTTCCAGGAGAATCTTTTCTGGTCTTCTCAATTGTTAGTGTCTTCTTTTCTTATTCTACATTGTGTGTACATGGTATATATTTTGAATACATACCAGGAAACATATGTACATACAAACATGTATATATGTATATTATCTATCTATATTTATCTAATATCCCCCTACCTATTGAGGAAAGAGACACACAAATTAGGAAGTTTATGTGCAAAAGGTTAGGTTTCTTAAAGGATGAAAAAAGTATTCCATGAGGAAAAAGCAACCCTTTAATCAGAGGTAATTGTTCTATATATTGAGGGGTAAGGAGGAATGACCAAATCAAAGACATGGAGACAGGAGGGATTCAGTGTTTTAGAGGTCAGCTTAACTGAAGAGCATAGGCAGCAAAGTAATATATAATGAGACTGATAGGGTGGAATAAAGTTGTGAAGGTCTTTCAAAACTAAACTGAAAAATTTACATTGTTACAGCTAGGCAATAGGGAACCACTGTAATTTATTGAATAAAGGAAGAATTTGGTCAGATCTGCACTTAAAGAAAATCACTTTGGCAATTGTATTGAAGATGGATCAAAGTGAGAAGGCACTCAATGCTTCCAGATGATTCTGCTTGATTATAGCTATAGAACAATTGCCAATTTCCAATGACAGCAGAAGTTTTCTCACCCATGAATTCTCTAAAGCAATAAAATCACATTTGGACCCAAAAAAGGATGCAACACTGCATCATTCTACTTAAAACACAGTTATTCTGAGACCTATCAAATAATTCTGATATGACACCATTCATAATTTACAATAATTCTGAGTTTGAAAGCAATTGCTTTCTAACATGCTAATCTGTACCTAGCAAATAATTCCTATAAATTATGAGTTTGTAATCCCCATAATCAGAGCCGTAACTAGTCCAAATACTTGGACTCTGGGGAAAAAAGGAACTCATTTGGAGGTTTAGAGGGCCAGAGGAAGTCCCATAGTTGATTGAAGTTCTACTAGGACAGAGGTGACCCTTTCCCCAGAAAGTCAACTTTGATCCATGGATATCTTGCTAGTTAGTTGAAAAAGGTGGGTCCTGGGAAAAGAGCATCATGACAACAGCAACTTTGGTATAGTAGTTTGCAATCAGGCAAGGAAAAAATAATAAGGTGCCGTGCAGAGACAGGGAGAAGAGAATGTAAGATAGGTCTACTTCTCAATTGTCTTTACTTTGAACCAAAAGCGGGTTCTCTGAGCCCAGGTATTCATTCAAAAAAGATAACCCCACCAGAAGCTAGATCTAGAAAGACATGATTAGAGTGTTCTGCTAATCTAATCCAATTAAATACTTACTGTAAGCTGCAGAGATTCCTGATGAGCCCACTACATCTGATTTCCCTGCTGTTCTATGAAGTTAGACACAGCTGCAATAAGAATGTCAGACATTCCGACTCTAGATTTAGTTATATTTGCGACCCTTAAACTTTATCAGAAATTCAGCTTAGGCAGCTTCCGAATCATCTTATGTAAACTTAATCTTTAATATAAAACTGACAGCCCTCAACTTCCCCCCTCAACCCTGTCACAGACTGAAGATATCAGGAAATGCTACAAGAGGATAGATGCCTACAAACAGAAAAGAGGAAAAGAATGTTCTGATTTCTTCCCAATTATCTCCCTCCTAAACTAAGTATTATGGAAAACCAATAGCTGTTTCCAAGTAAGAACACAGCCTAAAACTTTTATATAATAAAGTCTTGCTCTTTTCAGTCTCAAAATATTAGCTGGGTCTGATTCTTATTCTTGCTCTGCAAAACATCCAAATCAACTAAAGGTGTCAAAATTGGAGCCAGTCTAATTATCCACTGCCAATGGAGAATTGTCCATTCTCCTGCTTCACTATTCTTTCCATTGCAGCTTCTGGGCATTGTAGGGAAAGCCACAATTGTACCCTCTTTGCTTGGTTTCCCCATCTCCTTGGCAACTCTTTCCAATCTACATTTATGATTCTTTTTAATGTGAACAAATAGAATTAAAGACTACCTCAAAGACAAATTTATTACAAGGTAAATCCCATTGTTTCATCAATATCATTCAGAATTTCTTGGAAGATATAAAAACAATAGTAATTTTGTACAATGACCCTCTCATTATCATTCAAGGTCTCAGCTATTCCTAAGCCAATCAATCAATAGGTCAGCAAGCATTTTTGAAATACATATAATGTGCCAGGTAATAAGCTAATCACTACTCTATTGGACTTGCTCCATAGAATCCTATTCAATGAACTTTTATTTGCTATAATTCCTTGATTCTACCCTTTCAATTGGCATGATAATATTGGTTTGAGCTTTTAAATATGTTTCTATGTTTTCCCTTCCATATCACTCTACAAAAAGACTCTTCTGAGGAGCTATCCTAAACCTTGATTTTAAGATGGCATAAATGTTACTTCTGCAAGAGTACAGGGAGGCACCTCTTATTACTTTTGAAAGCCATATCTGAAATTTTGTAACATTCATTTCAATTGTTTTATGATGGTTGACTAGGCACAAACAAGCAATAAAAAATAACATTTTTACTTCACTTTTTAAATATTTTATATACTGCAAGGATATATGTTTATAGTCCAACTTCTGGTTAAATTAAGTGCCAAGATATTCCCTTGTCTCTCTTTTTCTATACAGAGATGATATAATATAAGACAGTTTGAAGAATACACCAAATCTGATAATGTACTATTAATTTTTGTACTGAACAATTGTACAAAGTGGTTTCTAGTAGTAGTGATGGTGGTGGTGGTGGTAGTAGTATTAGTAGTAATAGTGGTAGTAGTAGTTGTAGTAATAATAGTAGCAGTAGTTGTAGTAGTAGTAGTAATAGTAGTAGTAGTTGTAGTAGTTGTAATAGTAGTAGTAGTAGTAGTAGTAGTAATAGTAGCAGTACTTGCAGTGATGATGATGATGATGGTAACTAAAATTTATATCACACTTAGTATATTCTGGGCACTGTGCTAAGTGCTTTACAATTGTTATCTCATTTGATCCTCATAACAACCCTTATAAGTAGGTGCTATTGTTGACATTTTAAAGGTAATGTATGAGGTACTTGCAAGCTAACATGTCACCAAGGCAAAGATTTTTGTTATCTAGAAAACAAAGAAACTTTCATGCTCTAATTACCTACATGTCAGGAGGTTGTTATTCACCTTTATACTCTAATTCTTGTTGTTAACAAGAGAGTGTGGGAACATATACCTTAAAATCCTAGAAGTTTCTTCATATCTCTTTCCTTTCTTGTTATGTGGCCATAGCAAAACACATCAATGAAGATTGCTTCTTTGCAAAAGACTGTGGTTTGAATTTATCTAGTCAATCTTTCTGCCAACTTATAGGCTCATGTTTTCACTTGTCTATTGAACATCTTACACAGTATGAAATGAAGACATCTGATACATTCATATCTTAACCTGAATTCATCTTTCCTGCTAAAACTCTCCCCCTTTCCTAATTTTATTTTTATTATTGAGAATATGATCATCCTCCTACTCATCCTCAACTTTTTTTAAACTCTCACTTCATTCCATCTTGAGTCAGATGTCCAGCCCTATCATTTCTATCTTTTAAATATATATATATATATATATATATATATATATATTTAATATTCCTCATTTTCTCTCCTCTGATATTGTGCCAACCTAGAATCATCTGACTCCTGACCTACTGCAATAACCTGCTGGTTGATCTCCATGACTAGTCTCTCCCTGTTATAGTCTAACTCAACTCAGCTCTCAAATTGATCTTCCTAAAGTGTAGTTCTGAACATATCCTCCTATTTAATTAACTTTATTAATTCCCTATTAATGTATCCAGGATCAATATAAAATCCTCTATTTGGTTTCAAGGTCCTTCATAATCTAAACTCTTCTGACCTTTTCAATATTCTAACAGCTTACTCCCTTTTATGTACTCTGCAACCCAGTAACATTGATTTCCTTGCTATGCATACTACAAGATCCTCTAGCTACCAACTCTGTGCATTTTCATTAACTGTCTGCCACTGCAACACTCTCCCTCATTGTCTCTGCCTCCTGGATTCCCTGGCTTCCTTCAAATATCAGCTAAATTGCCTTCAATAAGAAGCATTCTTGATCCTCCTTAATTTTAGCACCACCCTCTGGGACTACTCCCCTTCCCCAATTTATCCTGTATATATATCTTGTTTGTACATAGTTATTTGCATGTCGTTTCCTGTATTAGACAGTAATTTCATTGAAAGCTGGGCCTGTTTTTTGTTTGTTTGTTTGTTTGTTTTTGTTTTTGCTTATTTTGTTCTCTAGCTCTTAACATAATGAAAGGCAAATAGTAGAAAGTTAATAAATGCTTTTGTATTGATCAACTATTCATAGCCCAACATGGTAGAAAAATCTAGGATATTCTCTAACAAAAAGCACAAGAAGCTTCCTAAACTTAGAGGATGTTGATTCCTCAGTTTCTTCCCTTAGAATTCTTCCTTCAAGGTTCAGCTGATGTAGCACATTCTCTGTAAAGAACTTCCTGGAAAAGTTTTATAAAGCATCTTCCTTACAATAAGCCTGGGAGGTAAGTAGTGAAAGCATTAAGATCCTCATTTACTAAATGAACAATCTGTAGCTCAGAAATATTGTAACTTTCCTGAGTTTATATACCTAAAAAGTAAGAGAGCTAAGATGTAATGGGCCGAGGCTTGAGTTGATGCACTGAGGTCCCAAGCACGTGAGGGTAAAGAGTAATATACTCTATTAATATATATGCTTGGAGAAAGAATGGTCCCCGCCCACTCTCTGTGCAAGTCCTGATGTGTTGTATAGGAAATGACAATTTTGGTGGGTGGAGGCACAGGGGCAGGAAGAAAGTCTGAGAGAGATTGCTGGCTGGGTTTGGTTCTGGTGGCTGCTGGTCTCATGGCTTCTGGTCTGGCTAGCTTCTTGACTCAGTTCTCTTTTACCTCTGATCCCCTTCTACCTCCGATTCTTCTTCATCTCTACTAAGAATAAAAGATTGAAGATTTTCCCCTAACTTGAATTCCTGACTCCGACTGATTTTAAAATACACAGTCATCACACTAAGATACTAAAACAGTTCTTCCAGCCTCCAGATAAGTGAAAATAACAACAACAGCAATAGTATGTATATAGTGCTTTAAGGTTTGCAAAACATTTTGTATATATTGTTCTTTTGATCCTAAAAACAATCTTGTGAGGTAAGTGCTATAATTATCCTAATTTAGAGATAAAGAAACTGATACTTAGGTTAAAAGTTTTGCTCAGGATCATATAATTAGTATCTCAGGTGAAATTTGAATTCAGGACTTCCTGATTCCAAATCTAGTAGTCAGATACTCTGCCACCTACTTGCTAATGTATTGATGCTTCACAACTGTCCAAAGGTATGAAATTTGATCATCTCAAATACCTAAAGAGAAATATAATCTCATTAATTTGGTAGTTCTATTCATTGATTCAGTTAACAAGCAACCCATACTTACCTATCCTTTAGGAATCACTGAATTCTTCCAAATATTGAAAAATATTAAATTAGGAATGAGAGATACCTTGTTGTAAATTTGTTGTTGAGGCATAATTTAGTTCTATTAGGTGAATTAAGAAAAACAGCACCAATTAGCACGAGTCCGTATATTCCCTATATTTTCCAGTCAATTGTGAGATGATACAAATATAGTCCATTGTTTATGAAATTTTGTTTGTGAAAGCCTGCTTTTCTCTAATAATAACCCCATCAAAGATGCTTTCATGTTATGCATAGGTAACCCTCATAAAGATTTTGCATAAAGGGGAGAACAAACATATATTTTACTAGTTGTGGGTCACTTTCTTTGATGTCAATAAGGGAGTCTTTGATGTATTTTTTTGCTGTTTTTAGCTATCTCTCCTATGTATATGTATATGTCAACATAGACCTATATGGTATATAAATCTATTACTATATGACAGATGTCATTTAGACATACATAATATGTTTATTTGCTTAAATATAAAAATACCTATATATGTGTACACACATATAAATATGCATATAGTGTATATATGTATATTTATCTATCCATCCATCATCTCTCTATCACTCATTATTATCTGCATGCTAACTCTCACATTAATATGTGAGTTCCTTGAAGGTAGAGACTATTTTTGCCTTCATTTTTATCCTCCACTATCCATTACCCCAGTTCCCAACACATAGTAAATAATAAATGTTTGTGGACATACTGATCTGTCAAAAAAAAAAAAAAAAAAAAAGGAAAATGAAGCAATTCTCATTTTCTTGAATTTTGTTTTTGACTAGTGCTGTGATTTCACCAATGTAGGTAGATCCAGTAAGAAACTTGCTCTATTGACACAGATTGCTACTGTCTCTGCAATTGACAATCTTAGAGAGTTGCCTGGGGCACTGAAAGTGTAAGTGGATTGCCCCGAGTCATCCAGTCTAACGCAAAGGCAAAATTTCAAGCTAGACCTTCCTGTCTTAGAAAATAAATCTTATCTGATATTTTACAGTGTCTCTCTTCTATCATCAGTTATATTCACATATATTATACATATATACAATTGTACAGGTGTTGTATATATGCATGTGGAATATGTGTATGTATATATACATATTTGATGTATATACATACACACATTTATACACAAATGTATTTACAGATATGTAAATGTATAATACATATATAATTATATCTATCTTTAGATAGGCTATACATCTTTCATTTCTGATATTTCTTTTTCATACATTAATCTAATCCCAAAGCCTTTCTCTCCCCTTTTATTTTTATTTTTCCAGATCCTATGAGAGTGATACTGAATCCTTCATGGCTCTCCCTCACTGATATGATCCATTCTCTTAATTACAGTAACAATAATCTGTCATGATCTTTTATAAGAAATTCTGTTCTCTCATTATACTTCACTTACTTTCTTCTATCCTTTTCTAGGATATTTTGGAAACCATTCCCAGGATCCAGTCTTATTCTTTTATTCTTCCCTTCTTGATTTTCCCCTTTGATATTGTAGCCTTCTTCTTTTAAAATTGTCCTCTTCATTCACCCTAGGAGATCTATCACTTCTTTTCCCCTAGTGGGAATTAGTATTGAGAAGCACGTGACTAGTTTGGAGAGAGAGAATTCCTAATTTATCCAAAACTCTGTGACAAAGCCTATCAAAGGCCTCTACCTCACTAATATGGAAACATTTCACGATGCTTCCAATGAAGCCTTTCTCTCAGCAAGACCAAATTCCCAGTTCTCCCTCTGATTCCCACTTGTCTCTTCCTCATGTTCTATCCTTAATCTCTTAATCACTGCAAATGCCTGCGGGAAAATGACAATTTATTTTATATTATCTTTTGATCAGTTCTTCTGTAATATCACATCAAAGAAATTCTTCTGTATTATTTCACCATTAACAATTGTGATCTACTAACCAAAGACTTTGACTTGTGGTCCCAGAAATATGATTTAACTTTTTTTTTTTTGGTGATTTTTGCCCTCTTCTCATAAACTACTGTTCTTTCAAATTTATTTCTTTAAATTGAGTAATAATATCCTCACAATAACCAAAAGCATTTACCTTTGGTATCATCATTTACTCTTGATAATCATTCTCATCACATACCTAATTAACTATCAAATATTGTTTGTTTGATCTATACAAAATCTCTCATATATAGTTTTCCTTCCTTTTCACTTACAAAACTGCAATTCTAATTCAGGCCCTCATAATCTCTGTTCTGAACTATTGCAATATCTTTCTATTTGGTCTCCCTGTCTCATCCAAATTACCACTTGAATTCAGACTCCAAACCAATTTTGTTAAAGTACAGATTATATTATCACACCTTGCTTAATGAATATCAGTGACTCTCTATTACTTCAAAGAACAAACTATCTCTATTTGACATATATGCTTTTTATATAGTTTCCTTTAAACCTTTTCAATTCTTTTTTTTTAAAGAAAAACTCCTTTTAAAAAATTTAATATTCAACTTTTTGTATCATGTCAAAGTTTTCACCTTCCTTCTCATAGTTATCTGTATCTTGTTCCTTGAACATTAAAATGTGAGTTCCTTGAAGGTAGAGAATATTTTTACCTTCATTTTGATCCTCCAATATCCATTGCCCCTGTACTTATAGGAACATATAGGACATAGGAAATATAGTCATGTAATACATATTTATATGTTAGCCATATTGCAAAAAAAATCTTTGAATTCTTAAGCCTATTGATGCTCTTTTTCTATTCTCAATATATCTCATATAATATAAAGTCATGTACAATATATTTATATTCTATATAATATTCCATATTGCAGAAAAATTTTGAATTCTTAAGCCTGTTAATGTTCTTTTTTTCTACTTTCAACATATCTCAGAAAATATAATCTATTTTTTGTTGTTTTGGGTTTTTTTAATTTTTAATTTAAAAAAAAATTATTTGATTTGAAAAAAACCGGAGTAAGAAAAAAGAAAAACAGAACAGGAATACAAAACAAAATAAAGCAAAATGAAGAACACTGTCATGTGCCCTGAAGAATATCAGGGAGGATTCAAATATATAACAACAAATTACTAGATCAAGAAAGTATATATATTAATAGAAGAAATTGTATTAATGAATGTATGTTATTCTTTACTTCTTTGTAAATTATTCTATGGTTCTTTGCTGTATATCTTATTTACTTTATGCTTTTTTTCCCTTTTCATCATCCCTACCACTACCAAGCAAGTGTGTAATTAAGAAAATATACATTTATATATATAGCTATGTAGATACACACACACACACACACACACACACACACCTACCACATACACACACATCTGTCCTATCCCTGCTGATTCTTTAATTAAATTTTGCTCTATAACTTGCCTTATTATTACTTAACTTCCCCCACCTAAGGATCACTTCCTTGTCTTCTTTCCTCACCTTTTGACCATTCCTCCCCCCTTATTTCTTTATAGATTTTGAAGGGTGTTACATCCTTCATGGTATGTATATAGTATTGCCTATTGAACCTAGTCCCAATATGAGATTTTCAGAACTATGAGCCCTACTCCTCCCTATAGAATATTTTTCTTCCTCTGCAACTCATTTATATAACATGATTACTCTTTTTATCTTAACTCTGCCAATCTTTCTTTTGAGCCACCCTATTGATAATGGGAATCTTAAACATGTAATATACATGTCCCATGTTTAAAAAAAAATTGTCCATGTTTAAACAGTTTGTCCATGTTGATTTCTTTGAAACTGATCTTTGTTAGTGACTCTTATGTGTTAAATTGTCTTTTAAGTTTAGGTTTGATTGAAAGAAAATCCTGAAAATCTGCAAGTTCATTGAAGATCCATTTTTTTCTCATTCAAAATTATAGATAATTTTGCTGGATATGATATTTTTGGCCACAGACCTAGACCTAGTTCTTTCGGGTTTCAGAACATGTGGTCTTTTATTGTAGCTGCTGATAAATCTTGTACAATTCCAATTGTAGCTCTAGCATATTTGATTTTTTTCTTGTTTCTTGCAACATTTTCTCTTTGATCTCAGGTTTTGAAATTTGGCAATAATATTCCTGTGTGTTTTTCACAGAAGATCTCTTTGAGGTGATAATTGGTAGATTTTTTTCTATTTCTACTTTCTCCTCATGTTCTATCACTCCAGGATAATTTTCTTGGATTCTTTTCCATGCATTATTGTGTAAGGTTTTCTTTTTGGTCACAACTTTCTGACGGTCCAATTATTCTTATATTTTCTTACTTGATCTGTTTTTTAGATTTGTCATTTTTCTTATGTTTTGCATTCTGTTCTAGTTTCACATTTTTATAATGTTTTGTTATTTCCTGATCTCTTGTCACTGGCTTCCCCTTGCCCAATTCTAATTTTTCAAAGAATTATTTTCATCTTTGAAACTCTGTACCTCCTTTTCTAGTTGCTTAACTCATTTTTCATAATCTTCTTGCTTTTCTTGAATGGCTTTTTATCTATTAATCTTCAAAAGTTTTTCCTCAATGTTTCTCATTTGATTTTTAAATTATTTTTAAGATATTTTATAATTTCTCTTTGGGCAGGGAATCATTTCACATTATTCTTTGGGGTAGAAGCTTTTTGTTTTACTAAAATGTTCTCCTCTGAAGATGAACCCCAGTCTTCTCTGTTCCCATAATATGTTTTAATGATGGCATTCTTTCTTTTTTTGCTGGTCCATTGTTTTAAGGGCAGGTATTAGTGTAAACATCTCCAATCACGGGTGGGGGGTTAGTACCTCAAGTTTCTCTTCTGCTGTCCATTCTGAGCAGGAACCCCAAACCAAGAGTTCCACCCTCTGCAAATGCCCACAGCCCAGCATCCCTGCCCCATTGCTTCTGCACTCATCTAGAACAAGTAGCTCCTTGCCCAGGGCTATGTCTCAGCAGCATGGCAGAGCCTAGTATTCCCAATCAGTCAAGGGAAGTCTGGGAAGTTTCTGGGGAGCTAACCTGGAGATGTTTGCACTTCAAACAGGTTAATTCCCAGCCTGGGGTTTTTCTTCAGATATTCTGCAGTTGTACCTGACTGAACTCTGTTTTGTCCCAAGTCTTCTTGATTTTTTACCAGTCTATGTTCATCTTGAGGTGCAAATTTGTTCTCTTTGTGGGGGAAAATGAGAGAGCTTGAAATTTTCCAACCTACTCCACCATCTTTCTAGAATCCTCCTGATTTTTTTTAAATAAAATTTCAATGGAAAAGAAAACAAACAAGATGTCAGAACAAAGGTCTCAATGTAGCTGAACTCTCCCAATGTTCCCTTCCAAAAAAAAAATTTAAATAATGCCTTAAATCAAATTCTGGAATGTCAAAGACAGCAAAGGGTTGGAGTGAAACATGTTTTTAGCCCAAGACACTTTAGGACATCTGCAGGAAAGCTCATCAGCTTAGAGCACAGTACACACTAGCAACATGCCTTGGAGGCAATTGCAACACCATGTTTGGGAACTAGCTGCCCAGAGATGCTAAAGGGGTCAGACATCTGGTCAGAAAGATTACAGAAAAAACTTTATTGGCACTAGGTACAAGACCTAGTTGTGTTGCCTATATGTAGTTTGAGGATCACAGTCCCTGAGGAAAGAAGAGTACTGTGTGCTTTGAAGCCATAGGGGAGCAGAGCCCTCCACATTTAAGATGACATTTTATGGCCTATTTTAAAAAGATTTTTAATATTTTACATTTAAATATTAATCCAGAAATAATGGTTTGCCTTAACTTTAAGAATATGTAAAAGATACTTGATCATGGTTGTTCATCAGAGTTCTTGATTCTGCAGTTACTTAAGAAACTCTCCCTGAATACTGCTTCTAAAAAATAAATATATCTGTAATTAAAAAGATACTAAATATGAAAGGAGGCTTATTTATTTACTTTGAAATATTAGTTTACTGATATAGGTCTTCAACTGTTCTGTCCTTGATTACTTCTAGGCTTTTTTTGTGCCTCCATTCTCCATCACCTAATTAACTGATAAGTTTTATTGAGTTTTCATTTTCCCCATCTTTCATAAAGATCCTCTTTTTTCTATTCACAGTCTCTACAGTAGTTCAAGTCTTACTCATCTCATAGTTGTACATCTGTAATAGCTTCATCAGCTTATAATGCTGGTTTCCGCCTTTCCTCCCTTCACTCCATTCTTCACACAGTGGCCACATGAATCTTCCTGAGACTCGACAAGATCATACTATAGTTATACACAGAAACCTTTAGTGATTTCTAGTAATTATAGACTATAAAATGATCTCCTGAGCTTGGAATTTAAATCTATACACAGTCTACATCTTAACTCCTTTTCAGGTTGTGTTTCATACAACTTCTCTTTCTCAACTCTGATACAAGAAAATTGGACTACTACTCTATTTCCTGAACCTGATATTGCATCTTCTGTCTCCATATAGTTGAAGAAATCATCCTCCATATCTGAGATTCACTCTTACCTCATTTTGACATTTGAGAGTACTTGACTTCCTTCAAATTCTACATCTTCCAAGTAATTCTACCTTCCCCCCTAATGTAAGTATTTCTTCTTTAATTTCATTTATAATACATATATGTGCATACATGTTATAGCTACTCAATAGAATATAAGATTGGGGTGGCAAGGATTATTTTTGTATTTGTTTTTCTATCCTCAGTTTTTTGCACAGTGTCTGTATATAGTATCATTGAATTATATTCATAAGAGTTGTTTGACATCATCTAGTCCAACTATTTCTTTTTCTAGATGAGAAAACTGAGGTTTAGAGAGATTAGGTGATTTAAGGTTAAATAGGTCATATTATAAGTGGCAGATCTGGAATTTGAATGTAGGTCCTCTGACTCTAAAACCAGAGTAGGCATATAACAAATGTTTAATTGAATTAAATAGGAAACTAGGTAGGGAATAAAATCCAGGGAGGAAAAGGAAGGACCAGAAGAGAACAAAGAATAACAGTTTTTAATATTCCTTTTTAATGACCAGAAATTGTATTCCACAATGCATGTAGACATTCATTTTATGCTTCTGAATTGTGTGTTTTTCAGTAAAGACTCAAAGCTTGTGATGGGTGGTAACACACAGGGGGTATGATTTCCAAATGAAGAAGCCAGTAATTTGAAAACCTTGCCTGGGGCACACCATTGTATAGAATGTTATTTTATTTTCTGTAAATTTGTTGCTCTCTGTCCCAGCTCACATAATTGCTGTATGAATCTAATGAAAGTTTATAGAAGAAAATATAGAGCAGCTGGAAACCCGAGAAAACTTTTGTTTTGTTTGTGAAAGTCAGAAATTTAGAACAAATGATGTGAAAGGTAGAGGGTCTAGTAATTGTTTCACCAACAACTCTCCAAAACAAATGAACAAAACAAACAATAAATGTGTGGGACATACTTTTAAGTTTAATTTGCATTATTAGCATTTTTCTCCATTTCATTCTTAAATCTGGAAAACAATAAACAATAAATCAAATCCTAATTTGTAATATTTGCTGATTTTGGAGGTATAAATGCTCATGATGAAAAATTAACCATTAGCACTCAGAAATCCATAAAAGCTGAATTCAGCATGTCCCAGGTAGAGGGCAATTACCTTTCAGAGACTCAAAATACCAAGTATTCTTGTTTTCTTTTGCCTCTTGGGCCTGAAAAAAGGCTGGTGATCTTTCCTTGAGCTATGATCCCTAGGACTAAGTGGATTGGGACCCGAGGCACCTATTTAAGAAGAATATGAGCAACAGGTAGGGAAACAGGGTAACAACAATAAGTTAATGAATGTAGCTTTCTGCCAGGTATAGTTGGGCATCTTAATAGGAAAGATGTTTCAGAGTTGACCCTTGTGGTCTTTCTGACACAAAGACTAGCTCCCTATTTACTATGCCACAATGACTTGCTATGGTGTAGAGGGCTGAAACTATTGGGTCAATGCACTGAGGTTAGGACTGCTGAGCACTTGAGGGTAACTACCGATTGGACAATACTCCATGGGTATATGCTTGGAAAATGGTCCTTTCCACTATCTGTACTGGCTCAATGATTGGTGTATAGAGGATTGTAGGAGGGACTAGGGGGTGGAGTAAAGCTAGCCAGGGATACCCACTCTTGGTGGTGGATGAGGAGGAAGGGGGTCAAGGAGAGTCTGCTTCCATCCTGTTCAATCCTGAGTCTTAGACCAAGAATAAAGACGGACTTTTGCTTATCCTGACTCTGGCTGATTCTGGGGTGTCCTGGGTGCTAGTGTGGTCATTACACTATGGTAAAACTTCTTCTTCTTTTTTTTTTAACTTTATTTTTTTATTATAGCTTTTTATTTACAAGATATATGCATGGGTAATTTTTGAGCATTGGCAGTTGCAAAATCTTTTGTTCCAAGTTTTCCCTTCCTTCTCCCCTCCCCCCTCCCCCAGATGGCAGGTTAACCAATATATGTTAAATATGTTAAAGTATAAGTTAAATATAATTATATGTATACATATCCATACAGTTGTTTTGCTGTACAAAAAGAATCAGATTCTGAAATAGTGTACAATTAGCCTGTGAAGGAAATAAAAAATGCCGGCGGATAAAAATAGAGGGATTGGGAATTCTATGTAGTGGTTCATACTCATCTCCCAGAGTTATTTTGCTGGGTGTAGCTGGTTCATTTCATTACTTCTCTATTGGAACTTATTTGGTTCATCTTATTACTGAAGATGGTCACATCCATTACAATTGATCATCATATAGTATTGTTGAAGTACATAATGATCTCCTGATCCTGTTCATTTCACTCAGCATCAGTTATGATAAAACTTCTAAAAACATTTTCATATGCATTTGGCAATCTGAATTTCTACAAAGAAGTATTCACAAGGGGACTGTTTTTCTAACAAATTTATACCAAAACAGACCACAGATGTCAGGACTGAGGATTAGCTGGGAGCAAGAAGGATAAGTCCATGATGACTGGCATCTGGTATCAAGATAAGCTTATTAGAATCTCTCAATCTAAGATACTAAGATCTTGAAAGCAGACAGATCAGAGCAAATCTCTGTTGGGAAAAACAACATACCATTGCCTGTCAGACAGCCACAGGTAGAAGTCCTTTGTAGTAGGAGAATGGTTCATATTGTCAGGGAAATCTGACTGCAGGTGACAAATAGAAGTTCAGGAGGAAAGTACTTGTCGTAGGGTGGCAGTGGGGAGTGTCTGACTGGGAGTACAGGCAGATGTCCCAGCAGATGAGTAAAATACAGACTCAAAGCAATAAGAAAGAGGCAGAGTTGTCATGAAGGCATGTCTAATATTCCCAAGAAAATGACTTTCCTAAATCCTCACCCATTTTTTCTACCTTCCCCCCACCAGCTATTTGCATGCTCTTTTCCCCCATCTTTCCCATGAAGTTACCAACTGTATCAATCAAGTACATGCACTAAGTCTTTGTTGTAACTCTGCTTTACTCTCCATGACAATGTTGTCCTGGCATCATTTGTTTTCCTTTCAGTCCTAAAACTGAAAGCTCAAGCAGTCTAAAGAATTAAGAACTCTTCAAGTTCTTAAATCCTTCAGAAATCTATACTTCCAAGCCCCAAAATGACTACTTAAATTCCTCATAAATCCTTTCCTCATCCATTCTTAGCTTTCGCACAGTTATACCAATTATACCTTTCTTCATTATTTCCTTTTTATACTATCCTAAATAAGTGATTTTGGCTCAGAAATCTCCCAGTTGTAACTAGTAGTAGAAGGTTTAGGAAAAAGCTCAAAGTGCTCCATATGCAAGTGCTTAATATTTTCCTTTCATTTTTGTTGGGTTCAGTCAATTATAAGTACTATCTGTTCTCAAGCTCTCTCTTCAGAACTTGAGAATTGATTGCATGGCATGGAAGACATGAACACAATACCACTCAGTACAGGATGCCTTTATGAGAGAAAGGATTGTGCTTTATGAGAAAAGTAGAACTAAAGGAGCTCAAAAAAAATGTGAGATGTGTAAAGTTAGAGAAACTACCTCAAATGTTCATAGAAACTTTTTGTGCCTGACTTGTGCTAGAGCATTCTCAGATCATATTGGTCTGATCACCCACAGTTTTGACATGTGAATTGACTAACAGAGGGATGTCATTTTGGTCTTCTTCAAGAATGAAAGCCAGCAACCAACAAGCCAGTTATCAATCACTTTCTCTGCCTGTCTTCTATGATTAATTCCTCCAAAGCCTACCACTGAAACTCTGTCCAAAGTTGGCCTTCTTATACTTTCCATTCTACTCTGGAAGTGATCTCTTAAAAATACCCAAGGCTGTTAGCATCAGACCTTGGAATTGCCTATAGCTTAAAGGAAGATTAATCAATTACCAGAGAAAACTACGTATCCTTTTATATTTCTCTTTTTAGCATCTAGCACAGAAGGCTAAGAAAGTAGATAGTAAGTATCAGGTAGATCTAGCCCTAAGTACAAATTTTGAGGACTGAGGTTGGAGCAGCAGTGTGGAGTGAAAAGAGTGGCTTGGGGTCAGAAAAACATAGGCTCAAACCTTATCTTCCCAGTTTACTAGCTGTGCATCTCTGGGTAAACTACTTATCTTGTCTGGCCCTCAACTATAAGAAAGAAAGTTGAACTTAATGGTCTTTATGATCCATTTTGGCTAAAAATCTATGAATTCTATGACTGTGATACTTAAAATGACTGACAGGCAAGGTAGATCTGGACTCTTATTTAAGGGAAAAAAAGACAGAGACCCATATATGAGAGAACAAAACAGAGGCATTAATATTTGGGTCTAGCAATGCTTGTAGCTGGGTGGTCCAGTGGATAGATCATTGGGACTGGAATTAGGAAGAATTACTTTTGTGAGTTCAAATCTGGCCTTAAACATTTATTAGTCGTGTGACCTTGGGCAAGTAACTTAAACCTGTTTGTCTCAGTTTCATCATCTTTAAAATGAATTGGAGAAAGAAATGGCAAACCACTTCAGTATTGTTGCCAAGAAAATCCCAAATGGAGTCATGAAGAGAAAGATGTGACAATAACTAACCAACAATTAGAATTGAGAAAAAAGTTAGAATGTGAACAACAGTAACATAAAAGAAAAATATTTTTTATTTTGTCAAATATTTCCCAATTATAAGTTCCCTTTTACATTCTTTTTTAAAAATTTGCATTCCAAATTCTTTCCCTTTCTTCTCTCTCTCCCTCTCTCTTTAAGACGTTAAATTTGTGATATCGATTTGACATGTGAAATCATGCAAAACACACTTCAATATTAGCTCTGTTGCAAAAGAAAATAATATATACAAAACAAAAACAAGAAAAGAAGAAAATGGGAAAAAATGTTCTTCAATCTCTACTCAGAGTTCATTAGTTCTCTCCTTGCATGTGAATAGCATTTTTTACCATGGGTCCTTTGGAATTTGTCTTGATGAAAATAGCTATGTTTTTCACAGCTGATCATCATTACAATATTGTAGTGGTGGCAAATGCTCATGCCTTAAGGGATAATTTGATTTTTAGAAATTAATGTTAATTAGTGTGAGTTTCCAGAATACTTTTTTTTCAAATAGTCTTGTGAGCAAGATAATACAAATATTCACATCATAGTGTAACTAATGAGAAAAAATAATATTTGAGGTGACTTCCACATAAATCCAAAAGTGGGAAGTATCCCAAGCAGGATTCTAACTGAGGTCTCTTGATTCCCTTGTCCACTACCATCCAAAACACTATCCTCTTCCTAGTCAAAGGTCATTCAGAGAAAAATATGATAAATGCTGTATGCGATATCACTAAAATAGTGATGCAATAAAATATGAGGCAATGTCATTATTTTGTTTTCCTTTTTCAGTGATTTTAAGCAATTTTGACAGAGTTTCTCCAAGAGGTTGTGTTAACAAAATTGTTGAAATAATCATATTGTCCTGAAGGTAACTACTTTGGAATCACAAAATTGTTGGCTTATACAGAACTTTCAAGGTGATTTTGCCCAAATCCCTAGCTAATGTATTCAATCTTTATTTGAGCAACCTTTGTAAGATAAGGTTCACTACTTTTCAAAGTATTTTATCTCATTTTCAGACAATGATAATTGTTAAAATTCTTTATATAGGGTATATGGGATATTTAAGGAGGACTAGCATCTCTGACATGAGAGCTTATTTAGTTCTTTTTACTGTTTCTCTTTCACCTTTGTTGTACACTTTCACCAGTGCTCACCTGTGGCTTCTAGAAGCTGTAGTATGTGCAGCTGTCACATCCTGGCAAACTGTCTTGCTGAACAAGCTAAACCAGGTTAAGGATAACCAATAAGCCTCAAACCTATCAGTGAGTTAAGGGGATGTCTACCCCGAGCATAGGAAGAATTACCCCAGAACACTAGACAGATAAGAGCAATTTTTCTGGCTAAAACAGGTATTGTGGAGTGTTTAGAGCTTGGTCAGACATTAAAGCTAACCAAGGTCATCCACTACATATGACTCAACACAGTAGTCTCACTTTCATTTTTCCATTGGACTTTAATGTCTCTGGAAGAGAGAATAAGAGTGATGATTTTGCACAATTCTGCCTCATTTAAATACAATTCATACACAAGTCAATGCATCACTCGTGTTATTAGTCCTCTTCAAAAATGCAGGATGAACAACATTTCTTATATTGATTTAGCATAAATATTCCTATAGTTAATACATGGATTTTTTGGTTAGAATCATAGACTTTTAGAACCAGACAGAATCATAAAAATCCATCTAATCTAAATACCTTATTTTATTGTTGAGGAAATCAAGGACCAAAAATGTCAAGTGATTCAATAGCGATCATACAACTCATTAGCAGCATAGTCAGTCTAGAATCCTGAGTCATAGTTCAGCCTTTTTCAGTCTATTCCATTGCCCAATCATCGTTTTCAAAGACCATTTCCTCTAGCTTGGTGATGTGAAATCAGTCTAGTTATCTTCCAGAGGCCATTTATAAGGATTATTTCATAGGTTAAGTTTTAATATGACCTGTATTATAGGCTTTGGAGTCCAGTTTTCTAGTCCCCTTTGGATTCATAGGCAAATTCTAGATTGGTTTTACCCATAAGATTTTATGAAAATTGAAATATCTTTAGGTTATTGCCATTAAAATACCTAATAAAGTTCCTTTTATGTTGATTTATGAATAAAGACTCATAAACTATATTTCTGAGACTAGCACAACCCTTTCTTTGCTTTATTCACTTTCATTTCTCAGTATATTCACAGGAAACATTTAATATGTCAGCATTTTATAATCATTATGGAAAAGGTGATGAGTTTTTCTTTGGTTCTCCATAAGTGATTCTAATGCCTATTTCAAGTGATAGATTTACACCACACTTGGATATAAAACTATTATCCTACTCATTTGAAAGTTTGGATTTAATTTTTATTTAACCTTGAAAAATGACCCATTAGAGCACTTTAGATATTCTTTCTATACATTCTTGTAAAATTTTATGATTCTGAGTGAACACAAGAAAAAATAAAGGTTGAAACATTGGTCCTAGGCAAAACTGAGAAACCATCAAATGTTTATAAAATTATATATCACCCTTGTGTGAAAAAACCTACATGAAAAACCTAAATCATTTTGGGGATTTATCATTTCTGGATAATTGTGCCCATTCATGAAACTGAGAAAATACCATATGAGAGACCAGGATATGGTCACTATTTTCCCTTTAAATCACAGAGTTGACAAAATTCAAAGAAGTAGATTTACACTTACAAGTTGAAGAAAACACCCTGAATGCTAATTGAACTCATATAAAATAATGCTGTCACACAGTGATTATTCTTTCTTAGCAAAGTGTATGACTATAGTTATTCGAGGTTATATATTAGGTAGATAGATCTTTCATCATTAATCTTATCTAATAGCTTCCTTAGAATGAGATTCCTCCTATAATTCTAGATGCCTTCACAAGTACTATTGGTGAGCAATTCCCATTCTTATTCTTGACATTTTCATAGTTGCAGGGAGATAAAGTATGTGCCAGTCTCTGTTGTCATTTCTAAATTTTTCTGGTGATTTTGAACACTTTCACATCAGTCCCCCAATAGTATTCCATAATAGATGACATTGCTAACCTTCTTTCCTAGACAAACTTTTACAAAACTTCATACTAATAAATAAATAGACATTTCTAAGTGTTTATTATATGATTGTTAAGCAACTAGATGGTGCAGTAGACAGAGTGCCAACCCTGAAGTCCAAAGGACCAGAGGTGGCCTGTATCTGTGTGACTCTGTCACTTAACCTTGCTTGCATCAGTTTTTCTTCTATAAGATGAGCTGGAGAAGAAAATGGTAAATAATTGTAGTATCTTTGTCCAGAAAGCCTCAAAAGGAGTTGTGAAAGGTTGGATATTACTGAAAATGATTGAACAAAGTGGAGCATGTTTGATGTTAGGGATACAGATCAGAGACACAAAGATAGCTTCTGCCTTTGATGACCTTAAACTCTAATGGAAGAAATAACATATAGAGCAAACAAGGGAATAATAAAAGAGAGGGATATTTTGATTTGAAATTTTTATAGTCAAGATTAGGTTATCAAAAAGATATAGACTGATTACTCTTTACCAGAAGCAATGATTTAATGACAGTTCCTAGACTTGTAAGTAAGAATACCTGTAAATTGGGAAGTGGCTAGGGATTAAAGGGAAGCATGACAGGAACATCCTAATTGTAGTGGGCCATATGAAGCCTTCATTAATTAGGATAATGGGGACCACAGGATTGGAGTTACAGAGTTGAAAATATAGTTTCAATCATGAATACCATTCCATCTAATCCAATTGTACTTTTATGGTAATTCCCCAAAGTGGCAAAGTAGCCTTATTTTTTAACCTAAAGAACTCTACCTAAAGAGCATCATCATATACTTACTGTTGTATGTATATAACACTAATACCTAAATTTTCCTTCCATCATCAAGTCTAAACTTGCCATTATTTTTAGCTTTTCTCTTTGAGAGCAAAACTAACTTTTATCTCTCTTCCACATAACAGCTTTACTTGAAGACAGGGAGAATTTTTACCCAAGACTTCTCTTCTCTAGGCTAAATATTTATAGTTTCTTCATCCATTCACTTGTGGTATGAACTTGTGGTCCTTCAACATCCTTATTTCCCGCATATACATACTTTCTATTATTATTAATCTTTTTCCCAGAATTGAACATAAAATCCATGTGTGGTCTTGCCAGGATAGAGTATGGTCAGATTAACATCTTAGCTTTGGATATCATTTCTCTGTTAATGAAGGTTGTTTGAATTAATTTTTTTGGCTATTGTTTCAAACTATGTATTTATATTTAATTTGAAATCATTAAAAAACCCAATATTTTTTCAGACAAATTTATATTTTTATGTTGTCTCCTCCCTACCTTACATTGATGAATTTGATTTTTATACTCCACATGATTTCACATTAACTCCCATTAATTTTCATCTTAATAAATTCAGTGCACTTTTCTACCTATGATTGTCAAGATACATTTGTACTCTGTAATCCAGTTTGTTATCTATTCATCATTGCTTTATGTTATCAGAAAATTATATCTGGAAATTGCAAATCTTTGAGATATTCTTTTGGAGATGTTTTTGCCCCAAAATTTATAAGAAGCCTTTAATTATTGCTCTTGGGATGTGGTCGTTAAATTAGTTTTAAATCCACTTAATGATGTTATCATCTCTCCATCTTTTCCTTAAGAATAGTATGGAAGATTTTGCCAAATGCTTGGCTAAAATCTAGGGAAATTGTATATATTGAATTCCTTTCATTAATCAATCCAGTAATGCTATATAAAAGCAGAATGAGTTGAATCTAGAATGTTATCAACTTAATTATCCTGGCTTTAAAAAAAATAATTCTCCTTTTTCTTTCCTAAGAATCATTGAGCATTTCTTTAATCTTTTATTATACACAGTTGTAAGGAATGGAAATAAACCTCAATTGTTTAAAATTCTTCTCCTTCCCTTCCCTTTTCTGAAAGTCAGTAAAAAATGTCTTATATTTCTGTTGAGATTCAAAAGGAGACCTCAAAAGTTTGGGGTTGCAGTCCAGTGTCACAAGATGTCTCAAAAGAATTTGCAGACTTGAACTTATCTCCAAGTAAAGGG
Source organism: Sarcophilus harrisii (assembly GCF_902635505.1). Taxonomy (NCBI): domain Eukaryota; kingdom Metazoa; phylum Chordata; class Mammalia; order Dasyuromorphia; family Dasyuridae; genus Sarcophilus; species Sarcophilus harrisii. The sequence goes on along the minus strand of NC_045426.1, from coordinate 452,242,476 downwards.
GCAAGGTTTATTATAATTGTCATGCCATTTGAAGCAGGTTAATTTTCAAAAGGATTTAGCAAAGAACCAGAAGCAAGAAGATAAATTTATAAGAAAAGACAGAGAGATCTGGCTCTTCATGTCACTGATATGCTAATTTTATGGCTTAGAGGTAGAACTGAGGAGGAGTCATTTGTCTCAGAAATCCCTGTCATCACTGACCAACAGATTGTTATCTGGCAGTTAGCAATGTTTTCTAAGATTAGGAAACTTTAGAATCATTGTTAAAACAAGAGCTCTCCTAAGATTTGGGGCCCTTAGATTACTGCTGTGTTTCTCCTGGAAGCTACACCCTATCATTCCTGTAGTATCTCATCTTTTCTTGGAGGTCCTTCAGAGATCTCTGACAGCATCTGACAATTGACAATTCTTTCCATACCCTATGATATAGTTCATCTTGGCCAAATAACTTGAATGCATCAAGAACGTTAGGTGCACTTTCACTATACACCTACTTCTCTTGTATATGAATTTCCTATTAGTCCCTTTTCTTCTTATGTTTTTTCCAATCCAAAAATCATTCTATGTGACTGAGAAAACAGAAGCAAAATGATATCTGAAGAGATTTGTTTTTTCTCTGTAATCAGTGATTATAGTCACATCTACTCCAAATAGTATTCCTGTCTTATAGGAAACCTCTTCTTTTCCCCAGTATGACTTTAAAAATACAAACTCTTTTTTAAAAAAAATCTTAATTTTCCTGGACTTTTCCAATTTATTCTGATCATTAGGACTCCTGAAACTATTTTTACAGGATTGTACCATACTTTGATATTCATTCTCAAAAGACCAATCAACAGACAGACATATACAGCACAGATATATGCAGCAGTCATTTTTGAAAACACTTACTTTGTGTCAGTTACTGTGGCCACCACTTGAGATACAAATACAACAGTCTCTGCCCTCAAGGAGTTTATGTGGCAGATGAGTAAAACAACACATAAAAAGATACTGTAAAGAATGGGAGGTAAGAGACCATGTTAAAGATAAGCACAGTAATGAGTTGGTGGCCCAGTTCCCAGAATAAGGCAAAAAAAAATTCATGATATAAGTGTCTTATTTGTTTTTGCTTTCATTTTCTATCAATGTCTTTTTTCAAATCTCAATTGTTGGTGACTTCCTTGTGTATATACAATAATCTTGTAGTCAATTGCTTCTTTTCCTTTGATCAATAAACAACACTTATTAAATTATAATAAGTGCTAAGCACAAGGCTAAATCCTGGGAATAAAATGACAAAAGTGAAATAGCTTCTACTTTCAGGGAGCTTACATTCTAATAGGGGGAGATAACAGGAATATTTGTAAGGATATACATAATAGATCCCAAATGAATACAAAGAAGTTATAGAATATGATGCACTAGTAACTGGGTTGGAAATAGGAAAACTTCATTCATAAATTGATCCTTGCATTGTTTTCAAGGAAGTCAGGAATTATAAGAATTGGGAGTATTATGCCAAAAATAGAAAAGAGGTCCATATGACTAGACAAAGTACAAAGTAAATAGCAATGTGTAAGAGGACTGAGGAAGAGGACTGAGAAGATAGCAAAAGAAGAGGTTGTGAAGGAATTTAAATATCCTAGAAGCAATAATGAGTCACTGGAATTTATTGAGCAAAGGATGAGTTGATCATATCTGTGCTTTTGGAAATTCATTTTGGCATTTGTGTGGAGTCTAAATTAGAATTGGAAGAGTCATGGATACCAAATAGACTATTACAATAGTGTAGTGAGATGATGAGGAACTGAAAGAAAAAGATATCTGCATAAATGGAGAAGAAAAGACATTTGTGAGAGATATTGTGACAATAGAACTGATAAGATAGGGCAAATGATTATAGATAGAGACTGAAAAAGAATGAGGAGTCAAAAATAAAATTAACATTGTGAACCATGGCTGACTGGAAGGATAGTGGTACACTTGATGAGTTTGAGTTGACTATGATAGATCCAGTTGGAAATAGACAAGTAGTTAAAACTGGTAATGAAAGCCTGGTGCTCAGGGGAGACAAATGTTTGATATATTGATCTGTGAGGAAACTTCATAGGGATGGTAATTAAACCCATGGGTTATACTTTTTTATCTTCAGTCTTCTGAGCTGACTGCTGCTGAATATAATCCTATGATCCTATGTAAACAGGATAAGTTGAGGGAATAACTCTCATCATAATGTGGGGTCTTGACATATGCCTTAAGTGTGACTTGAGATTTTACAAAAATAAATTGAGCTTATAGCTAAAATCTGTAAGTGGTTCATTAGCTAAGATAAGCAAACATTTCCCTTCTGTCTCCCCCCTCCCCCCCACACACACACCTTTTCATTAGCATTTAAGTACCTACTAGGTAAAATGTGTTCTGGGATCAATATTTAGTTTCTGAGTAAATTAGAACTTGCCACCCAGTGGAAGAAAAAATCAGAAGCTGAGGTTGGGGCTTCTGGTTAGGGGCTTTGTCATCTTGTGTTTTGTACTTTGCACTTCTAGTGGTACCTTATCTGTTAGGAGTTACCCTTTTATTTGTGATTGAAATAAATCCCTTTTTGGTTTTTACCTTTAGAGTCTCTGATTTTAATTTGAGTTGGACTCATAGCTATCCCACACAGTGTTGGGGGCTTGTCCAGGGTATTTCCTGTTCATGAGGGGTTTCTCCCATACTGAATCCTTGAACAGGGGCCCTCCATAGTATTATCTACTGGTCTACAGTGGCTGGCTCTGGAAATCTATCTAGTGCCCTGTGATGATAGCCCTTTAGGAAGAATTTGGATGAAGTACCAAAATGTATAGGGATTAAATACTGTTGTTTTGTTTGGGCAGGTGCTGTGCTTTCTCAGAGGAAGTCTCAATCCTACAGAATGGGTATAAATTCAAAGGAACCTTCAATACCTAGCTGGCTAGCTCCTAAATCTTTGGCTCCAGAGACTCTCCTCCTCACTTCCATCCCAAAGTTGAGCTGAGAATAGGAGCTTGATTGATTTAAAAAATCAATTTGTATTTGTGCATATGAGCCTGTGTTTTGTCTTCTGGATTTCTCTCAATCAGCCAAATTACAAAGGAAAAGATCTGGCTATTTGAGATTTAAAAAACAGTTAAAGATGTTTTTTGGAGGAGAGATTAATTGTGCTTAATTTTAACAATATTGGGGTTGTGCCTGTTATTTATGCTTCCAGAAAAGTTTATATTGATTCCTTGATTGGAGGAAGTTGAATTAAGATTTTTTGATGAAGATATTATTTATGTAAATTAATGTGAAATTAGGACAGTATATTCTTTATTCCATGTGAGTTTTAGTTGCTTGTATTGGTTCCTTTAAAACTCTTTCCATTGTTTAGGGAGATTCTGAGAACAGTGGTCTATGTCTCTGTATTCCTGGCTAATAACTGAACATGTTTTGATATAGATTGGTTATCTAGAATCTTAAAGTAAAATACTTTGTGTAAAGCTGGATTTAAAATCCATATACTTAGATATAAAAATAAGCTATGGACTTTCTAGGATGAATCTCTTACTGTCAGCAATGTGAGATTATAGTCAAAATTTATTTAGGACATGTGATCCTTGAAAGCTGAATTCACCTGAACCTTTGATTAATGAGACTTGCTGTTAGAGATGAAATCTCTTGGATTTTAGCTGATATTATTCGATTATTTGGAGTTTTGAATTCAAGTATGATTAATGGATCATCAAGCCATTAATCCACCATCTGAAAATCAAATGCTACAAGCTATTCAGAGGAATGTGATCCTGAATTGTTGCAGGTATTTGGGCAAGAGTTGGGAGGACAATCTTGACCTCTGCTTTAGATGGGATATTTTTGACTCAGTTTCTCAATGGCATTCCTTTGAACAAGGATCCATCTGATTATTCCTGAGTCTAGCTATGATGTGAAATTGTTATGGCATACAATTACTTAAAGTCAAACTAAGCTAAGGATGCTTTATCCTGTCATATATGTGCTCTCAGGCTGATTCCTGAAGAAACAGTTTTTTAATTATAATCACTTCTCTACTTTTTCATCTTACAGCATATTTCTATAATCAGGGCAAGAGATCAGGAGAAGCTATAAGCACAAGTCAAATACATAAGATGTACAATCTTGCAGTTTCCTATCTGAAAATATTTAGTCATTATATCCTAAATAAGTAGGTAAGTGAGTATTTGGCCTAGTCATTTACCTGTTGCTAGATGCATATGTCTGTTTATTTCTTTTAACATTTCAGTTGTTGCTGACTTTTTTGATAGGCATCTTTATTCAGGAAGAGTTATCTACTCTACTGGAGACACAAATAGTTGGGGTGATGGATGGTCCCAGATGGGAGTTGGGGGCACAGAATCCTAATTTGTATGCTGAATAAGCTCTTTAGATTCCAGGTCATAGTCAAAATAATTACTAACCAGACAACAAAGACACTAGATGTGTTAGCAGATCAGGCCACTTAGACTAGATTAGCAGTACTCCAGGACAGATTGGTATTAGGCTACTTGTTGGCTGAAGGAGATAGAGTGTGTGGGAAATTAATTTTTTTGTTTCCATCTGAAAATTTAGGGTAATGGATAAGTAGTGAATAAAATTGCCAAAGACATCAAAATTGGCCATTCTAGATCTGGTTCCCTTGGTGATGTTGGCCTGGAGGCAGCTAGTGAAAACAGGTTTTTGGTTCCTGGTGACAGCTTTAAGTAGAATCATACTATTGCCTCCCTGTGTGATATAGCTTATTACAAGACATTGCTGATCAGGATAGCAAAGATTGAACAGCCTGGAGGGAGCACTTCAGTTAGACTTGGAGTATTGAAAAGATGAGGTTGGACCACAGTAGAGGAGAAGGATTAAGCAGGTTCAGAGGGATTGGAGCATGAGAACAAAGAATAATAAATAAAGAATAAGGACTGAATGGGATAAACTGAGTGAAGACCTCTCATAAGAGTATGGCTTAGACTTATGCCCTAATTTTGACTTGAGACATTTCAATAATAACTTGAGCTATAGCTAAAAGCTGCAAAACTTTAGATAAACAAATATTTCCCTTCTGTCTCTCCCCCCCCCCCAACCTTTTCATTAGCATTAAAGTACCTAAAAATTAAAGTGTATTTGGGGTCAATATTTAGTCTCTGGGTAAATTAGTACTTGCCAGCCAATGGCGAAAAGGGTCAGAAAGGGGGTAGGGGTTTCTGGTTAAAGTTTATATAATCTTGTGTTTTGCACTTTGTGCTCTTACTGACAACTTATCTGTTGGGAGTTGCCGTTTTAGTTTTTTACCTTGATAATCTCTGATCTTAATTTGGATTGGGATCATATCTGTCCCACACACTATATATTTGTTCTCTGAACCCACTGAACTAATCTTTTCTAATATCTGAGAAGGATTTTTGATACTTACATCTTTGCCCTATTTTTCAATCACAATACTATATAAAATGATCGATTCCCATTAATATTCCATAATTTCTATCACAACAGTTTCTTATCTTTTGTGTATGCATGTGTATATAAGTGTGAATAAGTTTTAGAACAGAATTCCTCTTTGATGGTTCCTGTAACATTTGTAGGATGAAATTATAATTAAGGCAAGTCATTAAATTATTAGCTGCTCTACTTTTGGCAAAGAGAGAGTCCTAGCAGATGCTTGGATTATTGAAGTACTCCAACACAATTATAACTTGCTTCTGTGCTAGGCTTGTGATCTCTTCTGCAAATACTTCATCTCTTTCCTCTTTCTGTCTAGGTGGTCTACAATGCACTGAAAAATCAATATATACTTTTTTCTCTCTTTACTGATCTTTAATCTTTGCCCAAATTCTCTTCCCATTATAGTTCTTCAATTTCCTCAAATAAAGATATATTCTTAATATATACCACTCTTATAACTCCCCCATGCCTTTAATCCATTTTGTTATATATAATATATATATGTGTGTGTATATGCATATACATATATGTCTATTTACATACACATATATACTCATGTGTTTTAAATGTATATGTGCATCTATTTACCTATCTAGATAATAAGGATGATGATGATGATAGTTCATATTGTATAATGCTTTAAGGTTTTGCAAAGTGCTTTACAAATGTGATCTCATTTGATTATTATAACAACTTTGAAAGTTATATGCTATTAGTATCCTCATTTTTTAGTTGAGGAAATAGAGGCAAATAAAATTGACTTGCCTGGAGTCATATTGCTAGTAAGTGTCTGAAACTAGATTTGAACTTGTCTTATTGGCTCCAAATCTAACATTCTATTCACTGGTGCTACCTAACTGCTCCATACTCCAAATACCATTTATGTATCTCATTTTATCAAATCTCAATGATATCTGAGGTCATTTGAAGCATCAATACTCCAGACACTATTCTTACAAGTCTCTGACACACTTCTATATTCATCCTCTTTAAAATCTGAGTTGGTAGATGATTTCCCTATGATTCCCCAGCCATGTTTTAAAAAAAAAATTCCTTTTCCTCTTCACTGAAGTTGTTTCATTTTATGTAATCAAAATTTCATTTTTGATAATTTCCATTTCTTTTATTTCTTGGGCCTTAAAAATCTTACTAGTTTCTCTCTGAATTGTTCAAAATATGATGATGTCTAGCTCTGCGAACTTTATCACAAGTTTTAAAATTTCAAGATTCTTAGTCTTCATAACCTAAAAGCCATTCCTTGCTTATTAGTCAGAAACTATACTGCCTTTATTAATTTTCTTTGTTTTTAAGTTCTTGGGTAAAACTATGGAATTATTAGAAGGTCTTCTGGCAGTAAAGAAGTACAGCAACAAAGATGTCCAGATAATTGGAACTTCCTATCATTTCTATTGTGTGGTGCTGGCCTTGTATCTTTTCTCTAATTTATTCTATTTTTTTTGTTCAGGTCTTCAAATTTTGTTACTATTTGGAGGCCCATCTCAATACTGCAGAGTAGAGTGCTTTAGGGTGTCCTTGTTTTGGCATTACATTATTTCTACCTTTGTTATTGACCTAACATAATGCCAAACAATCTGGTCTATGCTCAGCACCATTTCTTTTGAATTACCCAAAGTTAATCAAGTAGAAAGAATGAGTAATTGGGAGGTTGGTGATGCCTTTGACAGTAATAGAAAAGTTAAGAAGAAGGGAATGTTTTTCTGAGTGAAGAATGGATGGGATGAGGAAGAAAATAAGCTCAATTTTGAATATTTTGAATTTAAAATGTCTATAAAAGACCTAGTTCAAGATGTCCAGTAGGCAATTGTAAATTTGATTTCAGAATTACATCTCCCAGATTTAGGGAGATGTTAAGATTGCAAAAATATATAGGATCACTATATGAAGCTGATAGTTGAACCCCTTACAGCTGGTAATGTCATAAAGGAAAATGATATAGAAGAAGAAGAAAAGGATAGTCCTGAGGACATCCAGTTATTTGGTATGACCCAGAATATATGCTCATCTTCTACAGGCTCACTGAAAACAACTTTGGAACAATTCCTGTGGCAATCAAGATGTATATATTTCATCTTGTTCTCACATGGATTTGCTTTCTTCTAGGTCTATTTTTTCAAAACTTTTCCTTACATGCAGGATGGATACTTCAAGCATCTAATGGAGTTACATATATTAAAATATTCTTGCTATTGATTAATATAATTATCATTATAAGCCAATACTAAGTAAAGTTTTTCTACTGCATTTACATGAATATTCTCTAGGATTCCATTCATTCGATATTTTTATAAAAAGTATTCTTTCCCTCAGAAAATCACCCTCAAAGTCACCCAGGATGCAATGGAATCCAATGGAAGAAACAATAAGAATTGATGCTTTTCCCCAGCATTTCAGCAGCTTATTGATAGACATATTTCTACTTCTAATCAGACGTAATTTCTTAGCCCCAGTTACGTGTATAAAGTTAGTTAACTTCAGTTAAAGTTAAGTATAATGAAGTTCAGGCATCACATCCGACTTGCTATCCATTATAATGCTAATATGTGTATTTCAGCAGTCACCTTTAAATTGGTATAACTTCTTTTCTCCCTCACATGAATTACTGGTCACTTAAATAGTCATGGACTCAGCAGAATATTTAGGGTGCATAATAAGTAAATTGAAGGCTGCATTCCAGTAAATAATTAAGTCAATAACAAATGATAATTAGTCAATTAATGCTTATTAGATGTAATTACCTAATTCAGGCTTTGCTGTTTCAACTTTTTGAAAATATTTCATGCTAAGTAAGAAAAGGGAGTCTTTTCTATCCCAAAGAAATCTTAAAGAAGGGAAAGGGATATATATGTGCAAAAATGTTTGTGGCAGCCCTCTTTGTAGTAGCTAGAAACTAGAAACTGAGTGGACACCCATCAATTGGAGAATGGCTGAATAAATTGTGGTATATGAATGTTATGGAATATTATTGTTCTGTAAGAAATGACTAACAAGATGATTTAAGAAAGGCCTGGAGAGACTTAAATGAACTGATGCTGAGTGAAATGAGCAGGACAGGAGATCATTATATACTTCAACAACAATACTATATGATGATCAACTCTGATGGACATGGCCATCTTCAACAAGGAGATGAATCAAATCAGTTCCATTTGTTCAAAATGAATAGAACCAGCTACACCCAGTGACAGAACTCTGGGAAATGAGTGTGAATCACTATATAGAATTCCCAATCCCTCTGTTTTTGTCCGCTTGCATTTTTTATTTCCTTCACAGGTTAATTGTACACTATTTCAAAGTCCGATTCTTCTTGTGCAACAAAATAACTGTATGGGCATATATACATATATTGTATTTAACATATACTTTAACATATTTAACATGTTTTGGTCTACCTGCCATCTGGGGGAGCGGGTGGGGGGAAGGAGGGGAAAAATTGAAACAGAAGGTTTTGCAATTGTCAATGCAGAAAAATTACCCATGCATATATATTTTTAAATAAAAAGCTATAATTAAAAAAAAGAAAAGGGATTCTTAATTTATGGCTACTTGGGAAGAGAAAGTTAAGTTCTTGCTATGACCCAGTCAAGTAACACATGTAGCTGTCTAGATTTAGCTATATGAAAGTGAAGCTGAACATTAAGCAAGTGACACATGTGTTTGGTGAAATTGAAAAGATGGTAATGATGACTGCATTTCCCCTATAATTGGCATTATAAATGCCAAGGATACCGAATTCCTGACTAGTTGTCATTCCTCTTACAACAATGGAGAGCTATGGATAGTTCCTGATTTTCTGAGTAGTCCTATTCCCCTGAAAAAAGATAAGGACAGCAGTGACATTTTAAGAGTTGTATTTACTTAAGCTGATGACAGTAAGCTAGAGCCAGCACATTTGTTTAAAAAAAATCATATAAATTTGCTTCTTTCAGTTAACTTGCTTGGACTGGGTGCTGTGTCATCTTTCTTGCCTGAAGGGTAAAAATGAAAAAAAAAAAAAAAAGATTCAATTAATGTCAATGAAGCTATGTCAGTTAAAGGCTGTTTGCAAAGCTAGTGAGATTGCACTTTAGCTAGCGGCAAAATATCCAACAGTTGAATTTAAAGAATAGATTAATTTTGTTATTCCATGGGTAATATGGGGGCAGTGGAAAGCTAGTGGGTGCAGGCTTCAGATACAAAATATGTAGTTTTGTTTCTCTCTCCAAGAATAACCATTAGTATCATCATTAACAGTAATAGTGCCCATTTACAAAACACTCTAAATTTACTAAATTTATTCAAAGCAATGCCTTCAGGTAAGTTGTAGATGTGTTATACCCATTTGGCAGGAGAGGAAATGCAAATACCTAATCCAAGGGTTTTCCATTAATAAATGGAAGATGCTGCATTTTTAGTGCAAGATTTATAGCCTGAATTCAAACCCAATAATTGTATTTATCAGTCTTGTACTGTTGGAATACATGGGAGAGCTGTTGAAATACACAGGAGTCACCTGACAGTGGCTGCTTGGAGATCCAACTCAAAATGGATATCCTCTTGTGAGAGGATGATACAAGGAGACTGAGAGGCAATTGCCATTCTCTGACCTCTCTAAGAGGCTGTTACATCGTCTGATCTCTCTCCTCTTTTCTCTGCCTCCAGTTTATCTCATTCCAAGTCCGTAATACCTGTGTCAGCAAAGACTGCCTTGTTGCTCCTTCACATGTTATGATCTACAGCTGTGGAGGCTCTCAGAAAATTGACCTGTCCCTTAACAATTCCCCGGTTTTTGTTTTGCTGTTATTCCTTCCTCCCTCTCCCCCCAAACACACACATACACAGAGCATGGTCCACCCACTGAGGAATGCAAGCAGCATTATCACTTCTGGATGGTTGTAGCAGGTGTTGATCGAGGCAAACTTTCAAATGTTTATAAAGAAGAGGACTGTGGTCAGAACAGGCATTTAAGTCTCTCATCAGTCTCCTGGTAAAACAATAATTTTCCATAACATTCATTCTCCAATTCATGGGCATCCACACAGTTTCCAGTTCCTTTGTTTCTACAAATAGAACAACCTAAATTAAATTAAATAGCACAACCTAAATTATTTAATTCAGCATATATGGATATAGTACTTCTTGCATTAGTCACTTGAATTTATGAAAGTTAGACAGATAATTCTATATCATTTCTTCACCTGTTGCTGGTTTTACCCATTTGTGGACAAATTTTTAAAATACTAACTATATTTAACTGTTAATAACAATAATAAAATAAACAACTATTTTAGCCCATAAACAAATGTTTAGCCCATTATGTGGCAAACCTACACAGTTAGATAACAATAGGATAATATGATCTAGTCATTGATAAATTGCAGTATTTTGTCATTTTCTTTATAAACGTTGTTTCTGTGCAATCAGATCATTGTGCATGTGTATGTATTTCATTTCCCCCCAATTACATGTCAAAACAATTTTTTAAACTTTCTTTTTAGTTTTGAGTTCCAAATTCTATTCCTCTCTCTCTCTTCTTTCTTTCTCCCCTCCTTGATATGGTGAACAATGAGATATAGAATACACAAGTGCAATCATGTAAAACATTTTCATATATACTTATCAGATTTGCTACAATGCCAAAAAAAAGAAAGTGATGGATGTTGGAAGAGATGTGGGAAAACTGGTACAGTAATGTACTGATGTTTGAGTTGTGAAATAATTCAACTATTCTGCAGAGTAATTTGGAATTACGCTCAAAGGTCTATAAAACTATGCCCCCTTAAATCAGTGGTAGATCTATATTCCAATGACAAAAACAATTGCCTGAGTTTTACACTTAGCACTGACTTCTGCTGAAAGAGTTGATATCTCCTAGTGTTAAGGGAAGACTATTGCATGTAGTAGAACTTTAGGAAAATAAATTATGAAAATAGTCTGTTTTAGGAGAAACAGAAGGGAGAGAGAGAGAGAAAGAAAGAGAGAGGGAAAGAGAAGTAGAGAGAGGGGAGAGGAGAGAAAAGGGGGAAAGAGAAAGAGGGAGGGGAAAGGAGAGACAGAGGAGAAGGGTAGAGAGGGAATGGAAAGGAGAGGAGAGGGGGAGAGGGAGAAAGAAAGGCTGGAGAGAGGGTAGAGATGGGGAAGTAGGGATAAAGAGGAAGGAGAGGGGGGAGAAAGTGTGAAAAGGGAGAGAAAAGGGGGAGAGAGGGAAAGAGGAAGGAAAGAGAAAAGTGGGGAAAGGGGAAAGAAAAGGGAGAGAAATCTGGGTTATAAGAGATGTAGGGAAATATCAGCAAGGAAATATTCTACCAATGCATATTGGCATGTATTTTCCAAATTATAGACTTAGACATATTTGGGATGTTGTAAGACCAAGTAACTTACTCAGAATCATACAGGCAATGAGATGTAATATTTGAATACTAGTCTTCCAGATCCTACAGTCAACTCTCCACCATCATGTCATAACGTCCCTTCTTATTTATTATAGAGAGGGATTCAATGCAACCTTTATTTAGCTTTGTGTATTAGGTTTGTGAGCATGCATTTGATTTAATTTAACTTTTTTTTAAATGCTAGATTCAGATAAACTTTTAAAACATGATTTTGTCTATATTCTTTCCAAGTAGTGTTACAATGATTTTTTTTTTCTTTTGCTCTCCACAAGTATTAAAATAAAACAAACTTTTGTTTTATTCATGTTTTGGTTTTCCTAGTAAAGTTGGTACATGGCAGTAGATTTCTGCCTATAGGCAGTGCTTCCTAGGATGAATGTTTGCTAAAACAGAGCTAAAAGTTAGTTAGAGATATCTCTTAGAGTAATTTACTAAATTTACATGCAATATTCTGACTGACAAGCAAGTCAAAATCCAAATAAAAAAATCAAAGAGCTAAAGGAATAACCAGAATTGTTCTTTATGAAGGAAACAATATGCAAACGTATTATCAAATATAGATAAAGCTAAAGAGAATGGTGTGGTACTCTAGAAATGGTGCTGACTTTGTTGGCAGAGAATGTTGTCTTAAATCTTGGTTCTGTCATTTGCTAATTGCATATCCCTGGATAAATTACTTAACCTTTGTATACCTCATTTTCCTTGTCCCTAAAATAAAAGGGAGAGACCAAGATAGTCTGTAAAGGCACTTTCACCTATAATTCTATCATCCTATGAGGAGGAGTGACATATATTTTGAGGTACAAGATGATTATTTCATTCTATTAACTCATACTTTTACTTTTACTAGCAGGTCCATGCAAATGTTTTCTATTTCCATCTGCTGCCACTTGGCCTCTCTATTTTCAGTTCCAAGTTTTGCTCAAAGAAAAGACAAAGACCACCTCTGTCCTAATTATCCTTCACCCTGCTCTGAAATGTAACGTATCATTTTTCTTTTAGATATTTTAAAGGGTTTTAATTTTTGCAAATACAGGGAAATAGAGAGTTACAATAACAGATCTCTTTTCAGTTATACATAGCTAGCTGTCTGATGAACTAAGATAATTGTACTTAAGATATAACTCTTATGGACAGTGATAATTTATCCAAATTCATTTTTCTATGACTAACATAATTCCACTTTGTCATAGCCTCACCATCCCAGTGCCATTTTTCAAATCCCATTCTCCATACCTCATTGACTATTCTCTTATTCTCTCTCCCTTCAATTCAAATCCACTAATGTTCCTCTCTAAAGCTACCCAAAGAACTGTGCTCTTTAGAATGCCTATTCTCTAGCTTTTTCTTAAAAGGAAAAAAGTAACAAACTAGATTTTTTTTTTCTTTTCCTTCTTGTTTCCTCTACCTTTTTTACTCTCATTGAGCCTTGATTCCTTCGACACACTTATTGCTATCCTCCACCCCACCCCTTTTTAAAGCAATGATTGCATTCATACTGTCCCACTCACTGGTCAACTGGGGAAGTTGGAATACCCCTAGCTCCCTGTTATCATTTCTAGGCTGCCTCTCTACAACCCTAACTCAGTAATCTTTATTTCTTTGAATTTCATTCAATTCTTATTTATCATCCAATCAAGATTTTGGTAATTCAAACCTCATCTTTCTTGATTATTTTTTATCCATTGATATTATTGATCACCATTTTGACTTGATCATCTCTTCTTTCTACATTTCTGGGATAGTTTGTTCCCAGATTGTTGGGATACAATCTAATACCTCCTCAATTTCCTTCACAGGATCTTCATCTAAGTCTTATCTATTAGCAGGATACTTTCCCCAGGGCTCTGTTCTGAACCTTCTTCCCTTCTTCGATTATATAGTTTACTTAGCAATCTAATTAACCCCCATGGGATAATTTTTGTTTTAACAAATTAAATTTTGTTTCTATGCTGATGATCTACTAATGCATTCCTAACCTCTCTTCTAATTTTCTTCATTACAAATTGCCTAATGGCCATCTTAAATTGAACATCTTATAGACATTTCATATTTAATATAACTTCATTATCTTTCCTTCAGAAACCTTCTCTATCTTCTTAGTTGCCCAGATTCACAACATAGGTATCATCTTTGATCACCATTAATATAGGCCCTCAAAACCTCATACTTGGATAATTAAGTAGCGTGATGGTCTCTCTGTCTCTGTGCTCTGTATTTAAGTGATTCATATATTCAGTTGTTAACCTCATCTACTTAAAGTATACATTTGACCATATAATCTTCTTTTTTTTATTAAAGCTTTTTATTTTCAAAACATATGCATGGATAATTTTTCAACATTAACCCTTGCAAAACCTTGTGTTCCAATTCCCCCCATTCTCCCCATACCCTCCCGTAGATGGCAAGTAATCCATTATATGTAAAAAATATGTTAAATCCAACATATGCATACATATATATATATATATACAATTATCTTGCTGCACACACACACAAAAAACAAATCAAAAAGAAAAAAAATGAGAAAAAAAGGCAAGCAAACACCAACAAAAAGAGTAAAAATGCTATATTGTGATCCATACTCAGTTCCCAAAATCCTTTCTCTGGTATACATGGCTTCCTTCTCACAAGAACATTGGAACTGGTCTGAATCACCTCACTGTTGGAAAGAGCTACTGCACTCATCAGAATTGATCATTGTATAATCTTGTTGTTGCCATGTACAATGATGTCCTGGTTCTGCTCATTTCACTTAGAATCAGTTTATGTAAGTCTCTCCAGGCGTCTCTGAAATCTCCTGCTGGTCATTTCTTATACAACAATAATATTCCATAATAGTCATATACCATAACTTATTCAGATGTTATCCAACTGATGAGTATCCACTCAATTTTCAGTTTCTTGCCACTACAAAAAGGGCTGCCACAAACATTTTTGCACATGTGAGTCTTTTTCCCTCCTTTAAGATCTCTTTGGGATATAAGCCCAGGAGAAATACTGCTGGATCAAAAGGTGTGCAGATTTTCATAGCCCTTTGGGCATAGTTCCAAATTGATTTCCAAAATGGCTGTATCTGTTCACAATTCCACTAACAATGTATTAGTGTCTCAGTTTTCCCACATCCCCTCCAACATCTGTCATTATCGTTTTCTGTCATCTTAGCCAATCTGAGAGATGTAGTAGTATCTCAGAGTTGTCTTAATTTACATTTCTCTGATCGATAGTAATTTAGAGCACTTTTTCATATGACTAGAAATAGTTTTAATTTCTTCATCTGAAAATTGTCTGTTCATATCCTTTGACCACTTGTCAGTTGCATTATAAATTTGAGTCAATTTTCTATATATTTTAGAAATGAGGCCTTTATCAGAACCCTTAAATGTAAAAATGTTTTCTCAATTTATTGCTTCCCTTCTAATCTTGTCTACATTAGTTTGGTTTGTACAAAAACTTTTTAACTTAATATAATCAAAATTATCTATTTGCCATTCAGTAATGATCTCTAATTCTTCTTTGGTCACAAATTCCTTCCTTCTCCACAAATTGGAGAGGTAAACTATCTTTTGTTCTTCTAATTTGCTTATAATATTATTCTTTATTTCTAGATCATGAACCCATTTTGACCTTATCTTGTTATATGGTGTTAGGTGCAGGTCAATGACTAGTTTCTGCCATACTGGTTTCCAGTTTTCCCAGCAGTTTTTGTCAAATAGTGAGTTCGTAACACAAAAGCTGGAGTCTTTAGGCTTTTCAAACATTAGATTGCTATAGTCATTGACTATTTTGTCAATCTAATCTATTCCATTGATTGACTGCTTCACTTCTTAGCCAGTACCAAATGGGTTTGATGACTGCTGCTTTGTAATATAGTTTTAGATCTGGCACAGCTAAGTCACCTTCATATGGAATTTTTTCATTAATTCCTTTGAAATTTTTGACGTTTTGTTCTTCCAGATGAATTTTGTTACTATTTTTTTCTGTAAAATAATTTCTTGGGAGTTTTGATTGGTATGACAGTGACATATTATCTTCTTTTCAACAAATTCCAGTGACTTTTTATCAAGTCCTAAATCAAATACAAAATTTCCTATTTGATGTTCCTTATATATCTTGGCCTCCTCATGTCCTTCCAGCCCTCTTATACTTTACTCTTCTCCACATGCTTGAATCCAGTGACACTGATTCTCTTGCTGGTATTTACATACTCCATTTCCATCCCCCATGTTCAAGCATTTTATTGGCTATCTTTATTTCTGCCTTCTAACTTCCTTCAATTTTTTAAAAGTTTCCTATAATAGAGGCAGCTAGATGGTGCAGTGGATAGAGCAGTGGTCCTGAAATTAGGAGAACATTAGTTCAAATCCAGCCTCAGGCACTTCCTAGCAGCGTGATCCTAGGCAAGTCACAACCCCAATTGCCTTGGCAAATATTATATATATATATATGATGAAAAAAACTATTCCTACATATTTTTGCCATGCCTCTGAATCTATCTTCAGTTTATTTTGTATATATTATTCATACATAATTGTTTGCATGCTATCTTTCACATTAGATTATGAGATCCCTAGGGATAGAAACCAGTTCCCCCCCCCCGCCCCTTTCTTTGCATCCTTAATACTCAGCACAGTACCTTGCAATAAGTGCCAATATGTGCTTATTGATTGACTTACTGACCAAAAAAAATCACATTCCCCACTCTGTACCCCCAAATTATCAGCAAATTACAATAATAAAAGTATACTTGCCAGGAAATAGGACCTTTTTTATTTTTAGTTGCTCCCCTTGTAACTGACAATAGACTTCTTTCTTAAACTCACTGATGTGAGTATTCTCACTTCTCCTAAGCTGCGATATATAAATGTGGGAATATCAGAGCAGGATATTTTCAGTTAAAATTGACTTTGGTGTAGTCTGAACCTCTATTTAAGAAGTTAAAAACAATGAACCATAATCCAATAGGTTCAATTCAGTTGTCTGATTCCATTTTGACAGATGTATAAATCCTAATTTTTTAATAGATGTCCATTCTCCCAAACAAACATGAACAAAATATACTTCTTTGGAATTAGACTCAAATGATCTGTATCTCACAGACTGTACATGTTCTGTCTCTATTTCTCTTCATTGGTTGTTCTCCATGGCAAGAATATATTCCCTCCCCATCTCTTTTTACACAAGGAAGCTAATACACTTCTATAAAAACTATTTCCTGATGCTGTCAAGTGCTAGTGGACAACTACTCTGTGTTTAACTTTCATTTATTTTCACTTATTTTGCATGCATGTGTTTATGTGTATGTGAAAATATGCACATAGTCTTTTTGAATAAGAAGCATACTCATTGAAAGTAGGGATTATATTAACTTTGGTGTTTATATCCTTAGTACATTGTACACTGTCTGTAATGTAGTGGATGGTTAATAAATACTTATTGAATGATTGAAAAAAAAAGAAGATTCTTCTATGTTTATTGATCATAAAAAGTACTTGTTTTAGTAGGGCAAAATGTCTTAAAAAGAATTTCTTCTCAAAAAGTACCTCCTAATTATACATTAAAATCATTCAAATATTCCATGTACTATACCACAACAGAAATTACCTTGTTCAGTATGCTGATAAGTATCAGGTGATTCATAAAATAGGGAAATCTAAAATTTACCAAAATCATTCACCAGTCGATACTGGAAATTCAACATAGAATCCAAGTTGATGAGAAATTCTTTGTGTATGATGGTTTTTTTTAGATGCTCCTGTTTGTATATGACATGCACTGTGCAGGTTGTATCAAGTCCTGGCCTAGAATATTGCAAAGATACCCAGATGAAATATTTAGATACGCAAAGGAGAAAAATAAACTGAATGAAGATGATCTATTAATCATTTTACAACATAAAATCAGATAGATAATTTGTAAAATTGATTCATATGCATATATGTTTATATATGCATTAAATGTTTATGTGTACATATGTATGCATATTTACACATATGTATAATGTGTTTTGCATATATTATATAAGTGTATATTATGTGTACATATGGCAGACAGGGCAAACAGATCATGAAGTAGCCTTGGAATTAATATTAAACAAAAGAATGAAAATAAATTTGAATCCTCAAGGAGATTACAATGCTTCTTTAATGACCCCAAAATTCTACTAAAAAGACACATCTTTATAATCCTAAAATTCTTTCAGTGTTGTATAACCCTGAAATGTGAATTACAAAGGTGAGTGAAGAATTTCATATTGGTCCTTAGAAAGTTGCATGATAGCTGTGAGCAGACTGCAATATAAAATAAATAAGGAACTTCAAAGAATAGCAATAAAGAATCATATCTTAGAAATGCATCTTAGAGGAGGGGCCGGTCATATGGCAAGAATGATGATTGACAAGTGGACCATCTAAGCTCTCCATTAATGCCTCACAATATATCAGGAAAATGTAAGGGACTCCAGCATTTTGTATGGACTCCCTGTCATTAATAAACTTATGGGAAGACCTGAAACATGGTTTTGTTAAAGTTTTGTTAAAAGTTATATAGTTGAATATCAAAATTGATAAGATGAGAACCACCTGATTATTTGACTATGAATATCTTTTGCTCTGCTTTTAGCTGTTAGAGAAGTCCATCAAATTTTCATATACTGGATTTTGCTCATCAATAAGTTTTCATGAATCTAGTCTGGATTTTTAATTCCTGAATTCATCATCCATTTCCTCCTTCTGTTTGAGTAGTTAGCATATCCTGACTAGGTTTTTCTTTTTTCTTCTTTGTGCTCATACAGTTTGGTTCCTTGAATTCCTTGTGACTAAATGTTTTTTAAGTACACAATTCTATCCCATCACTGCTTTTTATCTATTGTTTTTTTCAGTAAGATGACAATATTTTCCTTTTGAGTCTCATTGCATTAAGTTTCAGTGATAGATGCCAATGAGATCTCCAGTTCATCTTGTTAAATATTTATACTAAGTACATTTATGATTAGATAGCTGAAACCACAGGACTTATGATTGCCATTATTCTTGAAAACAGTTTCAGTAGGATTGCAATATTTCCTGATTCTCTTCCTTTGTGAGACCTATCACTCTCTTTTGTATCCATTAACATAGGCATTTTCCCCCTTCTCCCATGATATTCACTTTAAATCTCTCTCTTTTTTTAAAGATCTTGAAGTTTCCAGGCCAAGATATTTTTGCCATCTCTCATTAAATATATTCCAACACTGGTAAAGAATCCTTATACCTAAATATTAGCTGATGGTCTACAAAGTCAAGCATTGTTTTTGGATACAACCTTCTTAACATGTTCATTTCTCAAATCCCTCTTTTTATTGATTCAGAAACAGTGAAGAAAATATTACCCTTGTCCCAGTGGTCATCAGTAACATGAAAAATATTATCTATAAAAATTGCTTCTAGCTTCTTTTTATTGAGACTTTGTAGTCTTCTAATAAAGCACTGGAAGGACATCATGATGATTCCTAAGATCAGATTTATCATATTGTGAGACATTTTTGTGCACATCTTCAAACTTATTCCTCAGAGTCTTTATTGTATCTCTTCCTTTTTCCTATGCTGATCATGATATCTTGAGAACATTATAAGTGTTTGATAATTTTTTCTTATTAAATTGCTGAATGTATAAATAGGGCATAAACAGTCTGTTTCAGAAATAATGTCAATGAAGCTATACTAAAATATGAAAAAAATAATGATGTATTGGATAGTTTGCATTTTACAGGATTATTGGTGTTCATTAGAGAAAATGGCCTGGATCCTGGGAAGTTTTCTGCATTAGCAAGCTTCCAAATAGGACCACTCAAAGTTCTGGGCTCTTTTCCAAAATTATGCCATGGTACATATTCACTCAGTCACGCACAGAACAGCTGCTTGATCCTGGATCTCTATTATAAACACATTTTGCAATATGTTCTGATTTTTGCTCCAAATCCAACGTGTCTGAAGGTTGCCAAAATGGGGGGAAATATTTTAAGTTCAGGTAAGAAATATCTGAAAACTGAGCAAGGAGAAGTATTAGTTCAGTATAATAAAATCAAATAAAAGGGTCTGTATAACTGTAATTATTTCAGTGAACCAAAACCAAACAAATACCTGAAAGACAAAGATGATTTGTTTATTAACAAAGAGTTCATTGCATCACTGATATATTCCTATTGTCATATATAATGAGTAGTGAACAGTTAACATTATGAATTAAGATTCTAAAACACAATTGAAACTGAAAGATTTCTAAAATGTAATTTAATTATCTTTTAATGTTTGTAAATTGGGAAAGGAAATCTCTGTGTAAACCAAGATAATTATTTTATTTCAATCTCAAACATATATTCTTTTTTATCAAGCAACCTCAAAGTCCTAAATTGAATTTAATGATATAATGGTCATAAAACTAGATAAGAAAATCTATTGATTGTGCCAATTAATGCTTTTTGTGAAGTGGAATTTTTAAGAACAGTTAAGTCACAAAATGTGAAAATGTTATTGAAAATATCTAGGCACTTAAATTGTGAAATTGAACAATATAAAACAATCTAATAATCTTGGTTTTACTTAAATGTTTGAGTTCTCAATTTTGATTGATAGTGAAGGAAAATTAAGTTCACCTTTATTTATGTAGATTTAATTGGCATAACCTTTTTTCTACTTTAAAGCAGTTGCTCCTGACTTTTTCTTAAGTGAGATTGTGATCTCTGTATGTTATTGCTGAGATACCTAGAATTTTTCTTAGGACTTTTGGGAAATTTGGTTCATTTAAAGAAAAATATTACAGTTCTGGAGAAAATGAAACTCCGTTCTTGGTAATTTTTCTAACACTATTAGAGCTGATTCAACTTGAGATATGGTAAAATCTATCTTTATAAAGTGATGAAACTTAATAAGCCATCTTTGCCTGATCATTCAGTACAACTCTCATTTATGTCCTCCCCTTCTTTAAATTTGTTGCCAAAAATAGCCCCTGAACTGGAGAATTTCCTTGCATTCTTTTCACATTAAGTGGATAGCAATGAAGTAGAAGTGCTGCCTATCAATTATTCCTCACCCTACCTATTCGTCACCATACCTAATGGATCATCTTCCTTCCTCCCATTCATATTTTTTTCTTTATGATAATCTAGATAACATTTCTTCTTGGGTATTATTTATTTGAGATATGTGATAGCTTGTTCAAGCTATTATTGTTAGCCTTTCGATTGCCTTTTGGTTGATGTTTAACTTCATTTCCTCCAGGATTCAACTTAATGAGCTAACAAAGTATAATAGATGCATGTTCCCTATTTGTCTTTCTAGGGAATAAACGTCATCTAGATTAGGATAATATTTCTACTTTCCCACTAGTATTATTGTATAGCATTTTCATTAACATTTGCCTCCTTTACTCTCTTCTTTCCCTCCTACTTTTCTCTAAATCTGTTTTGCTTGCCTTGAAATAATGAACCAGAAGTTGTCAAATGTCTGTTATGTGACAGGAATTGTGATTGATGCTATAATAATGACAATGATGATGATAATGATAATAATAATAACAAGCACATGTCTTGCTTTAAAGTTTGCAAAGAACTTTGCACATATTTTGTAAATAAATTTTATCCTTTCCACATCTCTGTAAGGTGAATGCTATTATTCCTTCTGTTTTACAGGTAAGGAAACTAAGGATTATTGGAGGTTACATGACTTGCCCAAGGTCACATAGCTAATAAATGAAGATTCCTCAAACCACTAGGCCTCCATGTTAAGTATGGATTCAAAGACAAGAATAAAATAATACTTGCCTTCAAAAATCATAAAATAATATATTTGAAACCACACTAAACCTTAGAGATCCATTAATCCAGCGCCCTCATTTTACAGATGAAAAAACTCTGACATTGAGTTCTTATGTGATTTGGCTAGGGTCACATAGAAAATATCTGCAGTAGAATTTTAACTCATCACTTTCAGATTCCAAGTTCTATGGCTACACCTTGTTGCTTCTCCTATGTGAAGAGATTATATTCATTTGTGAGACAATGCATACACATACACAAAAAAATAAACATAAGCTAATTTATTTGGAGTGAGTACTCATTGTTAGGAAAGAAGGGGCACCAGGAAAGGTCTAATGTAATAGTTATATTTTCAATTATGCCATAAAGCAATTTTAAGAGGTTGAGGTCAAGAAATGCGTTCCAGACAAGGAAAAGAGTCCATACAAAGACACAAAGATGGGAGATTGAATGTCATGTTTTAGGATGAATAAAACCATAGATAAATCAATTATGATAGAGTTGTGAATTCTTATATAAGATTATACATGGTTTGTATAACCAAAGTTCTGTCTTTTTTACATATTAATTATTCAATTTGACTAAGGTCAAATAGGTTTGAGACACAAATATAGCTATCTATTCTTATTTCTCCACTTATTCTATTCAGTCCTCAAACATTTTACAATCTAAGTTTCAACTTCATTATTCAAGTGAAATTATTCTCTCTAAATTCCCACAGATTCTTTAACTGCAAACTCCAATGGCCTTTTCTCAATCCTCATCTTTCTTTCTTGCCTCCTATGTAGCTTTGACACTTGATCACTCTCTCCTTTTGGAAACTCTTTACTTTCTCTTCTTTGGATTTCATGACACTGATCTATTCTGAATCTCCTTCTACTTGACTGATTGCTCCATTCTAGTTTCCTTTGATGCATCATCATTTATATCCTACCCCCAATTATGTCTATTCCCTAAGGCTCTGTCATCAATCCATTCAGACTTTTTCTCAACACGTTCTTGGTGATCAATTTCCATTATCCTAAATATAATCTCTATGTGGATGATAACTAACTTTTAAGTTTATTTCCAACCCTATTGTCTTTGTTTTAAGAGCTTTGATTTTTATCATCAAATATCTATTAGACATCTTGAAGCAGATATCATATAAACATCTCAAACTCAATTTATTCAAAATAGAATTCTTTTTTTCCTTTCAAACTCACTTCTCCTCTGAACTTTTTCATTTCTATTGAAGGTAACACCATCCTGCCAGTCGTTCCATTTTATAACTAGGGCATCCTCAAATTTCCAATCCTCTGCACCTCACGTATTTAAAAGAATGGACTTCATCAATTCTACCTTCAAACAATTTCTCACACCTGTCCCCTTATATTCACTCATAGGGCACAACCATAACTCCTGGCCTCTCACCTAGATATTATGATAGCCTCCCAAATGTTCCACCTGCCTCAAATCTCATCTCTCTAAATCACACAGCTTCCAAAGTGCTTTTCTTAAGGCATGGATCTAATCATGTCACTCCCTTGCTCCATAAACTCTGGAAGCCCTCAATCCCACTGCCTAATACCTCTATGACAAATTATAACTAAACAGCCATTTAAATCCCTTCACAGCCTAGTTCTAATCACCTTGCCAGCACTCATTATATATCATTCTCTATCACAAACTGCAGTCTTGCCAAACTTGCCTTATTGTTCCCTAGAGAAGCTTGGAATATACTTACTACATATTTACAAATCTTAGAATCTTTAGGGCTTTTAAGCTTTTCTAACCTTTAAAATTTTTCTAACCTTTAGTTTTTTATTATCATTGTTCCAGAAACTAGCACACTGCAAATATATGTGTATGTGTGTGTGTATGTGTATGTGTGTACATATGTGTATATACATATCTAAAATACTAGCTTTTAACTATAGAGAGAAAATTCCAGCTCCAAACAATATTTACAGGATGGTCCAAGTCTTGTATATGAAGGAGAAAAAGCTGGGTTGTCCCTTCTTTTCAAGCAAAACCATTTAATTTAAATACACACAAAAGAAAGCTTGTCTTTGTCATCATGATGGATTTGGGTTTTGAGCAAGGCAAATGGGTAATGAGGTATAATGTTAGGTATCAATACTGATTGAAAAGAATTGGCAAAGGAAAGAAATATACTTTCTAAATGAAACTGCCTAATGAATGTAATAATTAATGAACAGAAGAGATTCAAATGAACCTTGAGAACATAAATCATTTAAGAGCTTTCAGTGCTTCTTTTCAGTCATTAATTTCTTCTTTTTTCTCTCTGTTTTCTCTGGCATCATCTCCTGGCTTTGAGCCATCCATGAAAGTGAGAAATTTTATTAAGAAAATTTCGCCTAAAAGTACTTACCATTTTAGGAATTTAGGAGCTAAGTCACAAACTTCCCCTTTAACATGCTTCAAAATTGAGTAGCTTCTGATTCTGGGACTACTGCTGGTTCTAGTGTGAGGTTCCTTATTGCATACATTTTCAGTATAGGTTTGAATTACAAAGCTAAAATTTTCATCTGACATCCTCCAGTGGAACTTGCGTATTGGTTAAGGAAAGAAAATACAGTATGCAATGAAGAGATCATTTTCAGCATAGGCATAATCTAGTTATTTGATTGTTGTTGATAATTGACAGGTAGCCACAGATCCATAAAGATATTAGGAAATTTTATCAATTAGCAGAAAGGGATCTTTCAGACTGTAGCTTTATGCACTCTTTCTAGGTAATAGTTTAGTAAATATATATTGAATGACTACTATGTGCCAGAAGCTGAGATGAGTACTGCTGATATAAAAACAAAAACTGAAATTGTCCATGACCTTGAGGAATTTAGGTTATTTTGGGGGACATATGTAAATTATATAACTAAATTATAAACCTAATGTATATAAAATAGATACTGTTTTAGTGTACCTATTTTTTCTCATCTTCTCCAACACTTATTTTTCTTTATTAGCCACTATGATATGTGTAAGGTGATAATTGTTTTAATTTTCATTTCCCTAAGTTTAGTGATCTAGATCATTTTATATCATATACCACATCTATATTGATAGGTTTGATTTCTTCTGAAAACTTCCTGTTTTCTTTTGATCATTTATCAATTTAGAAATTTGGCTTTGATTTTTATAAAATGGGCTCAATTTCCTATATATTAGAGAAATTAGACTTTTATCACTGAAAATTCCTGCAAATTCTTTCTCTCTCTCATGTACTGTTTTCTTTCTAATTTTGGTTATATTAGCTTTATTTACACCAAAAATTTTAATTTAATGCAATCAAAACTACCTCCAGTGATTTCCTCTCTCTTGATTGGTCATAAATTCTTTCCTTATCTATATATCTGGTGGAAAATTTTCCATGGTCCCCTAATTTTTCATTGACATTGCCCTTTATATCTAAATCCTGTGCCCATCTTGATCTTATCTTGGCATATGGTATGAGTCTATGGTATATGGAGTGTGGTATGAGGTATATAAATCTAGGCCTAATTTCTGTCAGACTGCTTTCCAGTTTTCCCAGCAGTTTTGTCAGATAGTAAGTTCTTGCCCCTAAAACTGGTGTCTTTGGATTATCAAATACTAGAGTACTATAGGTATTTATTTTTGTATATTGTGTACTTTCCTCTATCTCTCAAAGGATCTCACAGCAAAATGAAATTCTTAACCAGTATTGTTAAGATTATGACATACTCAATTCTCTGGTTTAGAGTAAATTTTATACCGTGCTTCTTAGGAACTGGTTTGGCTATAAATCTCAGAAAATGTATTGATAGGAATCAATGTTTTGCAAAGCACACTTACATTTATAATGAATATGGAATCAAAACAGCACAAAACTGTTATGGTGAATCTAAAGACCATGGAAATAAAATAGCTTATCATTGGTGGTAAAACAAGAAAACTACACTATAGTTCTTGTGTTGTCTTTGTTACCTTTCTGTCCCTGTGTCTCTTTCTGTATGTACATAGATATATGTATACATATCTACTATCTATCCACACATTTCTATAAAACACACATGTTGGGGCAGCTAGGTGGTGCAGTGGATAGAACACCAGCCCTGAAATCAGGAGGACCTGAGTTCAAATCTGGCCTCAGACACTAAACACTTCCTAGCTGTGTGACCCTGGGCAAGTCATTTAACCTCAATTGCCTCAGGAAAAAAATGAATGAATGAATAAATGAATAAGTAAATTAAAAAACAAAGAAAGAAATAGATAAATGAATAAATGAATAAAAATAAAACACCTCTATCATCTATCTATCTGAGTGAGGAGGGGGGCTTATGATTTCATCAGTTTAGGAAGAAATTCTTATAATAATGCAGATCAAGACCTTACACCTTTTTAAGTCTTAGAAAGTTGCCAGAGACACTTAGATAGTAAGCAATTTGTCCATGACAATGTAGCCAATATATGTCAGAGAAAGGTCCTGACATTGGGATCAAAGATCTCTACTACACCATGATTCCCCTTAGTGTGGCATTATTTTTAGCAACTTTAATCTCATTTTGCTCATATAAGGTTTGTCTATATGTCTATGCCGCTGTTCCTATCTATTACAGTAAATTTCTTTTTGTTCAAATATATTAAAACTCAAATGAATGAATTTTTTTTATATTCCATCTGTATGAAAAAGAAAATAGTTTTTAAAAGAATTAGTTTTACAGAAACATATATTGATAACCAAAGTTCACAGTTTGTAGTATTCACTGAACCACTAATAATATTACTTAGTAAAACTTTATTTTTATTGCATTTATGTTTCATTCTAGTGTTTTGAATATTGGTAATTTAAGAATGGTGTACATTATGTGTCACGCTCTTAGTCTAGGCTGAACTCTGCCTCCATTGCCAGACTTGGCCCTAGAGGGCTGTTAGCATTATCCATCATCAAAGCAGAATAGCATAGTGTAATGAAAATAACACTAAATTGGAATAAGAGAACTTGGATTTAAATCCTGGCTATGATATTTATTAGTTGCATGATCTTGAGCAGATCACATAAATCTCTGAACCTTGGTTTTGCTACCTATAAAATGTTAATAATACTTATACTACCTACCTCATGAGGCTATTGTAACAAAAAGAAAAGCTGTGTAAATCTGCCATTACTCTTACTGAAAAGGATGGCCATTCTTGAGAAGTCCACAATCTGGCCAGGGGACATAAACTTTATGTTTATGTCCCATGGGAAATAGAGAGTGAATGTTTTAAGAGATTGTGGATGACTTCATTACTCCATAGATAATAAAATAATAATCTAAAAATGGATGATCTCCCTTCAATGAAATTCAAAGAATTACATAGACACAGTTTTTCTTTGTCTCTGTCTCTCCCTCTTTGTCTGCCTCTGTCTTTTTGCTTTTGTATATATGTCATATACATGTTATTTCCCTATGTATCCCATATATAGATATACACATGTACCTATATGTATACATGTATACACACATTAATATATGTATATGTGTATACACACACACATACACACACACACACACACACACACACACACACACACTTCTTTCTACTGTACCACACCACATCGATACAGATATCAATTATCTCCCCTGAGTTAGAGAACTCTGGTTCAAATGTTTCCTCTGCTTCCTGTGGAACTTTGGGGAAATCAGAATTTCCCTTAGCTTCAGTTTCTGCAACTGTAAAGTAAGATTAATTTCAAAGTCTAGATCTAAGAGTTTATGAGACAAGATCTTAGGACTTTTATATATTAAATACAATAAGTGGTTTCACTCTTACTGAACTATCCAGAATTCTGGGCTGAAGCGCTATTATCCCTGGTCTGTTGCCTCTGCCTCTCTTGCCATAGTTTTCTAGGCTATGTTTACCTTAATAATAGGCAATTGCCCTCATTTATGCTTGATTTTTACTAATACTTTTCCATGTAGTCTCTTAAGTTTACTGATCTCCTTGAATTGGGACTTAGTACTTCACACTCCTACCTTTAAGCTCATCTCTCTCCCATTTCCCACTTCCAGCACTCAGACTAATCTTATTTCTGAGGTCTACAACCTCTTCATCAGTTCTTCAATTTAGTACTATATCATGTTACTATTGGACCCACTTTTCCACATTCCCTTTTAGTTATTAGGGCCTGGATTCTTAGATTATCCTTTCATTCTACCTATGCTTTGAGTTCCTTCTTTATACTTATATTTCTAGTATCTAGATTTCTTGCCTTAGCACTCCACCCTCCATGTAAATGGATCCCTGGTATTTGCCACTTTATAATGGCAAATTATACTCCCATGAACCATCCAATTAACTCATTGGGACACATAATATTGAGGTTAGTTTGGGCCATTTTCTTCATGTTACATGAAGTCTGCTTGTCCTTTCTCCTTCTGACTGATTCTAACCTATGTTCAGATATTTGACTCTCAAATAATTTACCTGTAACCTAATTCTAGAGAATGGCAAGAACTCCCAATCACAACCTTATTCCTATCTGCCACTATTCAAGTCCTAATCACAACACTACTTAAATTATCTAAGCCTTGGACCAATGATCCAGTACCCCTGCTGAGCTTCTGACAAAGCCAATTTAGTTAAAGAAAACATCAAATGAATCTGAGAACTCCATTCTTAAATCATTCTGTACAAATATTACTTAGGCATTGAATCCAGGATTCAATGTTCAAAGCTTCTTTTTGTTGGTTTCTGAATGGGTTTGTGGATGGGAATGTGATTTGATATATTATAAGGAATTATTAAAAATCTACAAAACAACTTGTGGAATCTATTGCAGACTAAGTAACCTTAGTTAACCCAAGCTTTTCACCTCAGTGATATGATATTTATGGTCTGAATTTGGGTTATCATGTAATTGCTTCTAGATTTTATAATCGAGTATTTCTCTTTTCTTCTATGATTTCCAATGTTTCCTCTTACTAGCTTTTTTACTCTAGAGAAACATATACATTTTATTTGTATAATATCTTCATTTTATTTGTATTAAGAGATCACATTATTGATGTGACCCATTTCTTTCTATCCTTTCAAAAAGGCTATTTTAATTCAAATTCAGAGGTTTAAGCTAAGAGAAACTATCTTTGGCCTTGATGATTTACAATCATCTTCTTTTTTCTTGCTTCATGTTTACTCCATGCTGCAATTATATTTACCAACTTCTTTAGACTTTTGTACATTGTCTAGTTATCTCTAATCCATCTTGTTTCTTAAAGATAAAGATTAGTTTGTTATTATTTTGACATAATGTTAATTGTTCTCTAACTTTAACTTAACTGATCACATATAAATCATATAACAATATTGTTGAAATTTTAAAGTAAGTTATTTTAATTTTTAGAAAATTATATTTCACAATTTGTCATAAAAATGACCTTAAAACATTATGTAAAATTCCTTTTAAGCACTTTTGGCATTTCTGAATTATTTAAAAAAAAAAAAACACAAGCAAGCTATTGAGCTAAAGATTTTATTCTGTGGCTGAGGGGAAAAATTCATCATGGCCTTAATTACTGCATTCTGTGTCAATATTTTTTATTATTACTTTTGTCAATATAAACAATTAAGACTAGGCAACTTATTCCATTAAACCCTTCCCCCAACAGTGTCATAGGGGACCGTCATAATACCACAGTAGAATTTCAGTATTGTCTTACATGCATCTGTCTGAAAGCATTCTCTTTATAGGTCAGTGCTTAAAGAATAAGAAATCAGCTTCTTGGTGTTCTGTCATTATTGGTGGTCTTCATTTTCTCAGTTGGATTTCATGTTTCTGGCAATTCAATTTGAAATTAGCTTTTATACTCCATTAATATTTGTGCTAGATTTGCTGGGATCATTGTGCATATGTGTGTATGTATTTGATATTGCTCTCTGAACATTTTAAATTTGATTTCATTAAGATCGCTGCTGTCTTCGATTTGTATTTTATTCATGATTAAGCTTCATTTATTGGACCAGTACCAACCTGGCCTGAGAATTCATTTCACATTTGCTTATGAAAACAATTTGATTTATATACAGTAGCCCTCAAATATTATTGATTCATAATAACTCAAAATGCTTATTAATTTGGTAATGCTAGATGAAACGCTGTGACCAAAGATGAATTTTTAACATATTGATCATTTCTTTATTTTTCAAATGTGTCTAGAAAGTTGACTCTCAAAATCAAGATGAAATCGGTTAAGTCAATATGAACAAGAAGCTTTGGGCTCTGTGTATGTGAATGATAAAAGCTGATTTCTTATTCTATGGTACACAATTTAGAAGTTCAAATATTGACTAAGTTTAAAAATGCACTCATCCAATCCACTGAAGGAATGAAGAAAAGATGCAATGACCCTCCATGTTTATATTTACCAATTTAAGTAGGATGGAAAGTACAGTGTATTGCAAGTTTGATTGTGGGAACCAAGCAAATCAATAAACAATTTTTATGAAAAAATATATTAACTTTTTAATCTGCATTCTTAGTTTTTGCCTATGGAATTACTGTAAGCTCCATAAGCTTAAAGGATTTCTATAAATATGTACCAGACATTAGGCTAAAGACAAACAATCATACCAATAGTCACAAGGAAATATTTTACAACACCCCCTAAACACATGGAATAATAACTGATTTAGTTTTGCAGCATTCTAGGAGAGAAAACTGGCCACTTTTTTCCCCCTTTTACCACTCTACTAGTTCTGAGATTTAGATAGGAAGAATTTTGACTTAATCCTTACATAATAATAAAAGATAGTTATATATAGATTCAGCTATATAATATATATATCCTTTCTTAATATAGCCTGCTTGGGGGTAGTGGTAGGGGATGAAAAGGGGAAAAAAAGAATAAAGTAAAAAAATTACCCAGCAGAGAACAAAAGAATAATTTACAAGGAAATAAAGAAAAGAGAATATAAGTATATATATATATGGAATTATATATGGAATTTATATATATATATACATATATATATATATATATATATATATATATATATATATATACATTATATATGCTTCTAGCTGGCCAGGTATTTATAGGTAATTCCTATTTTATACATGAGGAAAAATTGACATACAGAGATAATATAGTGTATAACTGCTGTTGATGAAGAAGCAACTAGAAGAAAGATCTTCTGACACTATAGAGAAGGATCCAAGAATTGAAAGAGATCACAGAAGGACATTAGTCTCATATCGGCAGGAAAGATGTTAACTATAGCTCTGATCAATGGTATTACTGCCCCAACTTGAAGACCTCCACTGATAAGGAAGGCTGTTTCCTGAAGTAGCTTATTCTACTGTCAATAACACTCTTAGTCCACTTTTTAATCTTCAGTTTTAGAGGACATTATTCTCTCTTGATTCATTTCCAGCAAATTTGACCACTTCTTAGTCTCCATTGCTGAATCTTTATCCACTACACACATACTAAATGTAGGTATTATGTAAGGCTCTTTGCTGGGTCTTCCTCTCTTCTCCTTCTATACTATTTTGCTTGGTGATTTCATTGGTTACTATGAATTCAATTATAATCTTAAATGGTACTCTAATCAATACGCCCAGTCTTAACATGTCTCCTGATATATTTCACATCAGAAACTGGATTCCCATCCTCATCTCAAACTCACCATGTACAAAAGAGAACTCAATAGCTTTCCTAATTAAACTTCCTCATTAAACATCCCTATTATTATTGAATGTTGCATTTTCCCAATCAGACTTATAACCTCGGTGTTATAATTGATTCCTCACCTTCACTCACTACACATATTCAATCTGTTGCCAAGTCTTTTATATCCCTTTATATATAATAATTTATATTATATCTTTTATAGCATTTAGGATAGTGACTGACACACATTTAAATTTTAACAAATGTTTGCTGGCAAATTTCTCCTAATTACAGAACATAATATAAAGAAGAGAGACACACAGAGAGAGACAAAGGAAAAAGAGAGTGAGACAGACATACAGATACACAGAAAGGAGGAGGAGGAGAGAAAGGGGGAGGAAGAAAGGAAGGGGGAGGAGGAGAGGAGAGGGAGGATGATGAGGGAAAAGGGAGGAAAAAAATTCACAGAAAGACTGAGAAAGAATGAAATATATTGAAAAGGGGTAAAGAAAAATAAAATTTTCAATAGTCTTATGTAAAAATACTCCAACTCACTAGTGATTAGAGAAATACAAATTAAAATTCATTCAAGGAACCACCTGAGGCTTATCAAATTGTCTAATAGGAAAAAGGAAAATGACAAATGTTGGAGGAGATGTAAGAAAATTGGGGCACTGATGTTGATTGATTTGTAAACTTATTCACCATCTAGAGAGCAATGCCCAAAAAGCTATTAAACCATGTATACCACAGTTTTTGACCCAGTAATACCAACCTTAAGTCTGTACCCCAAAGACATAGAAGGAAAAGTATACAAATGGACAAGATATTTGTTTCAGTTCTTTTTGTAGTAATAAAGAATTAGAAATTGGGGAGACACCAATCAACTGGGGAATTGAACATGTTGCAGCATATGATTGTGATGGAATACATGATAAGCAGGATGCTTTCAGAAAAACTTGGGAAGTTTTATATGAGCTAATGAAAAGTGAAATGAATAGTATCAGAAGAACAATGTACACAGTAACAGCAATATTGTACAATGATAAATGATAGATTCACCTATTCTCATCAATACAATAACCCAAAACAATCCAAAGAATTTATGATTAAAAAAAAAAGTACCCACCTCTAGAGAAAGATTACTTCTAGAAATCAAGGTAAATTGAAGCATGCTTTTAAAAAGTATCTTTATTATTCTTAAGATTTTTTGTGGGGTTTTTTTTGGTCTATTCTCTTTTGCAATATGGCTAATATGAAAATGTTTTGCATGTCTGCATATGTACATATATATCTTTTTCAAAGATAGATTAGGGAAGGAAGAGAGAGATTAAGAGAATTTGAAACTCAAAATTTAAAAAAATGAATTTTTAAAATGTTATCACATGTAATTGAAAAATAAAATTGAATGTAAATGCAAAAAGTAAATGGAAAAATGAAATATTAAAATTGAAAAAAATATACAAATGTAAATGATTAGTATCATATCATATATAAGTACCAATCAAGTATCCTATTTAACTTTTTTTATAATCTTATAGATGACTCTTGTATATTTAAAATTGTCATTATGCCAGATCTTTCTTACATCAAATCTTGTTTTATATATATTAGATTTATATTTCTTAATATTCTCCTAAAAATCCTCTGGAAATACAATGAAGACTTATTTTCTCAACTTCTACTTTCCTACTTCTCATACCACTTTTCCTTAAGGAAAATAATCTCTCCCCTCCTTCCTCACCATCTTTTTCTCTTGGAACTTATTTTCTAAAAACTGTCTGTTAATATTCTTTGACCATTAATCAATTAAGTTATGGCTCATATTCTTACAAATTTGACACAGTTCTCCATATATCTAAGACATGATGATTTGCTAGAATTTTGTTTTATTTTTCCTGCTTCCCTTCTAATCTTGATTACATTGATTTTGTTTGTGAAAAAAAAAAAACTTTAATTTAATGTAATTAAAATTATATAATTTTTATATTTTGTATTTCTCTGTGTTTGGGCATAACTTCTTTTTTTTTATTTAATAGCCTTTTATTTACAGGATTTATACATGGGTAACTTTACAGAATTAACAATTTGGGCATAACTTCTTACCTTATCCACAATTCTGACAGGTAAAATATTCTACATTCCCCTCATTTGCTTATAATATCAGCCTTGATGTCTAAATCACATACTTCACCTCAATACGCCATGTGAGATGTTAGTCTATACCTAGTTTCTGACAAACTATTTTCAGTTTTCCCAGCAATTTTTGTCAAATATTGATTTTCTGTCCCTAAATCTTGGATCTTTGGGTTTGTGAGACATTTAATTAATATAGTCATTTTCTACTATGTACTTTATCAATACACTTAATCTACCACTTTTTTTTTTTTGGCTGAGGCAATTGGGATTAGGTGACTTGCCCAAGGTCACACAGCTAGGAAGTGTTAAGTGTCTGACAACAGATTTGAACTTCAGGGCTGGTGCTCTATACACTGTACCATCTCCCTGCCCTTACCACTCTTTTTTTTTAAAGAAAATATCCAATTTTTTTGATGCTCACCACTTTGCAATATAGTTTCTGACATGGTATTGCTAAACTACCTTTCTTTGCTTTTGTAAAATTGGTTCTTTTAATACTCTCAACTTTTTATTTTTCCAGATGAATTTTACTATTATTTTTCTAGCTCTATAAAATAAGTCTTGTATCATTTGATTGGCATGTTAATGAATAAGCTAATTAATACAAGTAGAATCATTTTTTTATTATATTTGCTTGATTTAATCCCTGAGCAGTTTATTTCTGCCTTTATTTGTATGAAAAAGTATTCTTTTATTATGTTCATATTGTTCCTGGTAATGTCTTGGCAGGTAGATTTCCAAGTACTTTATATTGTCTGCTTAACTTAAATGAAATTTCCTTGTCTAGTTCTTGGTTCTAAAGTTTGTTAATAATAAATAGAGATGTTGATGATTTATGTGGGTTTATTTTGAATTCTGCAATTTTGCTAAATTTGTTTCAATGAGTTTTTTTATCTGATTGTACAGGTTTCTCTAAAAATGTCACCAAATTATCTGCAGAGAGCAAGGGTTTTGTTTCCTTGTTGCCTATTTTAAGTCCTTAACTTTTTTTTTTCTTCTCTTATTGCTATACCTGGAATTTAAAACAATATTGAATAAAAGTGTTGATAATGGGCATCCTTGCTTCATCCCTGATCTTAGAAGGAAGTTTTTAACTTATCACCTTAAAGATGATTCTTGCTAAGTTTTAGATACTACTTATTTTAAGGAAATCTCCTATGTTTTCTAGTGTTTTTAATAGGAACCAGTAGTATCAAAAGCCTTTTCTGCATTCATGGAGATAATCATATGATTTTTTTTTGCTATTGATATGGTTAATTATGTTGATAGTTTTTGTCATTTTAAGCTAGTCCTACATTCCTAGTATAAATTCCAATTGGTCATTATGTAACAGTTTATTCTCACTACTAACAATGCTGTGAGGTAAATTTTTATCCCCAGTTTACAACTGAGGAAATTTTAGGGGAGGTCATGCAACTTGTTCAAAGTCATATAACTAATAAATATCTGAACCTAGATTTGTACTCTTTCCTGCTTCTAGATCGAGTGCTAGATCTACTGCATTACCTAGGTGTATGAATATTTTACATAATTCAACGTTGCAATAGAAAACACATTCTATATGTGAGGAATACAATCGTGATTCTAAGAAAAAGAAAAGGAATTTCAGAGAGTTCAAAGAAAGCAGGAACAAAATTATTAAAAGCCAGGGAATTTAGGGGAAGAAGGCTAGACAATGATTAATGAGGAAAACTGGCCAGTGTCATAATAGTCATTTGGTGTACAGGAAAAAAATATTGAGCAGTGTAATATCTGGGCTACTCTCTGGAGGGCCTCAGGATTAATCAGAGCCAGGATCAGTCAAAGTCCTTTGTCTTTAGGAGAAGGAGAAAGTGAAGGAGCTAGGCAAGCTGCCACACAGTTCATTAAAGATGAATCCTGGACTCTGGAATCTGGAGCCTGAAGTCTTCCCTGCTGAGGAAACTGAGGCAGAGAGACTCTGACCCTCTTCTTCAACTTTCCAATTCTTGCACCAGTCCTGAGGAGAGCCATCACATCACCATATCATCTAAGTATATGTTTATAGAACCATTATCTCACATTGAGTGGGTACTTAGCCTTAAGTACTCTGTTGTCTTAGATTCAAATACACTTTTTCAGAGTTCCAGCCCTCTGCAATCCTTCCAGCCTCTTACAGAGCAGAAAGAAAGTTGACTAGGAAAGGAAATCAGTGTGATGTCAAAAATTTTAAAATGAAGCCACTTGATAGAAAGATAGTGGTGTAGGTCACAAAATTCCAAGCTCTCTAGATTTCCTGCACAAACAAGACAAAACTGCTCCTCAGTGTGAACATAAACCAACTAAAAACAAATACAAGTTGGGACAGAATAGTGGTCCTCCTGGGAGAACTGGAGAAGATATGAAGAAAAATACCAGATGGAAGTTCAGGCTCCTGTGAAGTATAAACACCTCTAAGTTAATAACACTGAAACAATAAGAGGTGAGCTCTGTGATTGGGAACTAGGTTCAGCCCCAGCCAGAAAAGCTTTCACTTTCCAGACTGTGTGGGATGCTGGGTATCTGAATTGGGGAACACTGAAAGAACCTCTCCTGATAAGGAACAATAGGCCCAACTGTGCTGCTGAGAAAGGGGCCTGGGGAAGAAGGAACACACATAGTCAGTGACTGCAGAAGTAGTATCCCAAAGAAGTTCCTGATGTTAGGCACTTAGAAGAGATTTCTCAATTTGAGATTCCACAGAACAAAAGTAGAACCTGAGGCCAGAGACATTTTCCCTACCCCTTTTCTCATACAGGATGTGAAGTGGCTACACTAGCAAGCTCTTATCATTATTTTTTTTTCATAAACTGGCAAAGAAGAAAGAAAGCGACCATACAAACTTACTACAGGGATAGGAAAGACTGGGCTCATCTTCAGAGGAGGATATTGAAGTTAAAAAAAAAAAAAAAAGTCTTTCCTACCTTCAAAGGGAAATACCAAATGGTTACCTGCTCAAATAGATTTCATAGAACTCATAAAAAACTAAAAATCAAATGAGAGATTGAGGATTTTTTTTTAATCCAAGAAAAACAAGATTTTAGAAAGAAAGTCAGCCAACCAGAAAACAAGATCCAGTCTTTATTTATTTATTTATTTTTAAATAGTATTTTATTTTTTCAAATACATGCAAAAATAGTCCTCAACATCAAATTTGCAATATCCTGTATTCCAATTTTTTCACCCTCTCTCCTTCCTTTCCCTCTCCCCAAGAGAGCAAGCAATCTGATAGAGGCTGAACATGTGCAATTCTTATAAACATACTTCCATATTTGTCATGCTGTGCAAGAAAAATCAGATAAAAGGTCAAAAATGAAAAAGAAAAAAAAAACAAGCAAACAAATAACAAAAACCACAAAGGTCAAAATAACGGCTTCAATCCACATTTGGTCTCCATAGTTCTCTTTCTGTATATGGATGGCATCCTCCATTCCTAGTACACTGGAATTGCTTTGCATTTCCCCATTGTTGAAAACTCCAGCACAGTTGATTATCACATAATCTTGTTACTTTGATGTACAATGTTCTCTTGGTTTTGCTCACTTAATTTAACATCAGTTCATGTAAGACTTTCCAGGCTTTTCTGAAATGAAGCTGCTTATCATTTATTATAGAACAATAATATTCCATTACATTCATATATCATAACTTAATCAGCCATTCTCCAAATGATGAACATGCACTCAATTTCCAGTTTCTTGTCACTGCAGAAAGGGCTGCTACAAACATTTTTACACATGTGAGTCCTTTTCCCTCCTTTATGGAGACTCAGAGTCCTTTTTTCAGCTTATTTTTAAAATTTATCATCTAAAATTATATTTCAAGATTTTTATTTTCAAAACATATGTATAGTAGTTTTAATATTAATCCTTGCAAATTTTTGTATTCTAAATTTTTCCTCCCTTTCTTCCCTTCCACTAGATGGCAAGTTAGACAATATATGTAAAATATATACAATTCATCTACACATTTCCACAATTATCATACTGCTCAAGAAAAATCATATCAAAAAGGGAACAAATTAGAAATCTAAATTCTTTTTTTATTGGATAGCAACAAAAAAGGTGAAAATAACTATATTGTGATACACATTCAGTTCCCATAGTTCTCTCTCTCTCTGGGTGCACATGGCCCTGGAGATTTTTTCTTTGGGAGTTGATAAATAACTTCTTCAATTTCTTTTTCTAAAATGGGACTATTTAAGTAATTTATTTCCTCCTCTTAATTTAGGCAATTGATATTTTTGTTAAGTATTCATCTATTTCACTTAGATTATTAGATTTATTGCATACAGAGGGGGCAAAGCCAAGATGGCGGAGAAGACACACGTGACTTTCTAAGCTCTTCTCTTACCCTCTTTATCAATATTATAGGGCCCAAACCCTTGAAAAACCACCCTAAAGGCTTTAAAACATGAAATAAAAGATGGAAAAAGAACATGACATTCATGAAAAAAGACAGGTCACAAACCTGAAGAGACCCAAAAGCAAAAATGCATAGACTTCCTTTCCTTAATGAGCCCAAAAGAAATCATTAAAATCCCAAAAAGAGTTAAAGATAAATGGGAAAGCTTGGAAAGAGAGCCTTTACAAGAGCAAACAACTTCCCTTTGAAATACCTTTTAATTGAAAAAGTAAAAATCTCAGGAAATTTAAGATTTTGAATTAAAAATAAAGAATTTCAATATAAAGAATTTTTAAATTGGTCTTGAGAAAGACTGCTAAGAAATAATCCAATGAATTTACAAAAACTTGAAAAATAATCTGTGAAAAAAAAATTAAATTCATTTAAAAAAAATTAGTGAAATAAAAAATCCAAACCCAATCTTTTTAAACTTCAATTAGACATATACAGAAGAAGTAAAAAACAATAAAAAATAATTTTAAAAAATTTAGAACTGAACAAATAGAAACTAATATTCTTGAGACAGCAAGAATAGTCAAGCAAAAACAAAATGACAAATTGGAAAACCAGGATTATCTTTACTTGTAAAACGAACAGACTTGAAAAAATAGTCTTGGAAGTAATCTAGGATTATTGGATTTCCTCAAAACTAATGTGAAAAAAGAGCCTAGATAATTTTTTACAAGAAATCACCAAAGAGAACTGCCGAGTAATAAACAGAAGGTAAAATAAGGCATTGAAAGAATCAACAAACACCTTCCTGGGAAGAAACCCTCAAAATAAAACCCCAAGGAATTTGGGCCATTAGAACTTCAGATTAAGGGAAAAATTTTCGGCAGCAGCAAATAAACCATTTAAATACCGAGGTGCCACAAAAGGGGCCCTGGGACTGCTGCCTCCTACATTGGAAGAAGGCCCCTGGATATGATATTCTGAAAGGCACCAAGAACCTGGGGCAGCTCCACAAACCACCCTACCCAGGCTGGAGCATACATTTTCTTCCAGGGAAGATTGGACATTTAATAA
This sequence comes from Sarcophilus harrisii, assembly GCF_902635505.1. Lineage (NCBI taxonomy): Eukaryota > Metazoa > Chordata > Mammalia > Dasyuromorphia > Dasyuridae > Sarcophilus > Sarcophilus harrisii. Next base: position 452,203,660 of record NC_045426.1, on the reverse strand, counting down.
ACAAAATGAACCATTGTTCTTGAAGAAAAAACCAGAACAAACAAAAAGACTCCAACTAAGAACTCAAAATGCAGAAAAGGTAAAACAATCTTAAATTTTATTCTGGAATACAAAAAGAACAGCAATTTAAAACATGAATAAATAAAAAGGAATAGAAGGAAAATATGGCAGAATAAAAGGAATAAAAAGAGGAAACCAATCCCCAAAAGGCAAGAAACTTCTCACCTAAATTTAGAAAGAACATTAAAAATCACCTAAAAGTTGGCCTCAAAAAAATAAGACAATTGTTTAAGAAAACCCTACTCCATTAAAAAACATAAAAAAAGAAAAAAAAAAACAAAAAAAAGGGAAAAACCAAAAAGGAAAAAATAAGCAATCGTAAAAGATAATAATCAAAAAAAACACAAAAAGAAACAAATTCAGTAAAAGATTAGAAAAACAATTTAGTAAAACCATAAAATTGAATAAACCCCATAAAAAGAATACAAACGATCAAAGTCAAACCACAAATGGTTAAACCAAGAAACCCCAAAAACCAGAAACATATAAGAAAAAAAGCCACAGCAAAAACAATTGCTTTCATAAAGTCAAAAAAGCTAGCTCATCCTTATCTCAGACAAGCAAAAAGAAAATGAACCTAATTAAAAGAATTAAGGAAGGAAACCACACCCAAAGGTAATAAAAAGAAGCACATCAAATTAAACATATACAAAAGGATCATCCAAAAATCCAAAGGAAAAAAGAAAAAAAGTTGAAAAGAAATAACAAAAAAAAAATATAAACTCCAAACTGCACCCAAATTAGAAAAATCAAATGAAACAAAACAAATAAAAAAAATTAAAAGTAAAAGAATATTAAAAATTAGATGTTAATCTTAAAAAAAAAGAAAAAAAAACTTTCTTCTCACATTCATGGAACTATTCAAAATTGAAAAAAATATTAACAAAAGACAAAAAAATCAAAAAAGCAGAAATAGTAAAAATCTTCCAGAAAATCAAATTAGAAAATAAAACACATTCAACAAAAATTAAAATAGACAAAAGCAATTAAATAAACAACTCACTAAAGAATATTGAAAACACAAAAGAAATAACAAAATAATTTCACTAAAATAATGACAAATGAACACATTTACCAAAAATTGTGGATGCAGCAAAGTGGAATAAAAATTTTATACCTTAGAATTAAAAAATAAAAACAGAGAAAAAGAAAAGAAACAATCTTCACTAAAAAAAAGACCAAATTAAAAACCCCCTAATCAAAGACTAAAATTAAATTTAAAATTAAAAAAAAAGAAAAAAAAATATTGAATGTAAAAAAACCATAAACAAAAAAAACAAATTTCATGAAAAAGCTAATAAAATAGAAAGCCCTTTTAAATTTTAGAAAAAAGGAAGGAAAAATAAATTATAGTCTTAAAATGAAAAAAAGAACTTTCCAACCAAAAGAAAATTAAGAAAAAATAAGATATTTCCAACTTATCCAATAAAACAAACCTAATGAAAGGATGACTACCCAAAAATAAAAATTCCAGAAAACTAACAGAAAAGAAGTAAATTGTTAATAGTCCCATCAGAAAAAGAAAGAACAGGCAACAAAAACCCCAAAAAAAAAACCTCCACCAAATGGTTTAAACAAAAGGAAAAAATTCTACCAAACATTTAAAAACAAGGCCCCAATGCAAAAAATTAGATAAAAAGGAAAAGAAAGCCTACCAAATCTTTCTATACAAAATTGTACTATACCAAAAAAACCAGAGCAAAACAGAGAAAAAAAATTATAAAATTTAATGAATATATGCTAAAATCTAAAAAGATAAAAGCAAAAACACAGAAAATCATCTCAAGATAAATACACCCTAATCAAAATTTAACCAAATGCACTAACCAACAAGAAAAACATCAAAAATGCCATTTAAAAACAAAAACAAAACCATATAACAATCCTCAAAAAAAATCAGAAAAAATTTGATAAAATCCAACATCATTCTATTAAAACACTTGAGAGAAGGAAAAAAAATTGGACTTTTCCTTAAAAATAATCAGCAGCAACTATAAAACCACAAGAAGCAAACCCATTGAATAACAAACCAAAAACAAACCAAAAACAAAAACAACTTCCCACACACCCAAGCAATTTAATATTGTATTAAAAACGCTAGCCCCTATAGCAATAAACTGAAAAAAATTAGAATAAAATAAGCAAAAAAACCAAAACACTTTGCCATACATGATTATACTAAGAAACCCCGAGATTCCAAAAAAAGTGATTAAAAACCACAAAGCAAATTTTGATAAATAAACCCCCCATGCCATCGCACCAATCCCACAAAAAAATCCAACCGTCAGAACAAAAAAATCCTTTAAAGAACAATTGATAATATAAAATAAACTTGAATTGTCGCCCAAGGAAAATCAAAACTTTAACCAAATTACAAACTTTTCCACAAATTAAGTCTGATCTAACCAAAAAATATTAAAGCTTTGGAAGGCACAAATATAATAAAGATGACAATATTACCTAAACCAATCCATTATTTAGCCGCCTATAAATCAGCTCCCAAAACTTTTTAAACCTGAAAAATAACAACAATTCATGGAAAAACAAAATCCGATTTCAAAATAATGGAAAAAATCAAATGAAGGTGGCTAGGAACTGTCAGATCTAAAATTATATTAGAACGGCAGTTACCAAAACTATTTGGTATTGCTAAAAAATAAGATTAGTTGATCAGTGAATAGATTAGGTTCAAGGATAAAAACAGTCAACAAAATAGCAACCTAGTCTTTGACAAAACCCAAAGATCCCAGCTTTGGATAAGAACTTACTTTTGATAAAAATTGCTGGGAAAATTGGAAACCAATATGCAGAAACTAGGCATTGATCCATACTTAACGCTGTACACCAAGATAAGGTTCAAAATGGGTTCATGACCTAGGCATAAAGAATAAATTATTAATAAATTAGAACACAGATAGTTACCTCGACCTGTGGAAGGAAATCTTTATGACCAAAGCAGAACTAGAATCATACTGTCACAAAATAGAAAAATTTCGATTATACCAAACTGAAAAGTTTTGTACAAACAAAACTAATGCAGACAAGATTAGAAGGAAGCAATAAACTGGGAAAAATTTTTACAGTCAAAGGTTCTGATAAAGGCCTCTTTCCAAAATATAAGAATTAACTCTAATTTATAAAAATCAAGCCATTCTCCAATTGAAAAATGGTCCAAGGATATGAACAGACAGTTCTCAGATGAAGAAATTGAAACTATTTCTAGTCATATGAAAAAGATGCTCCAAGTCATTATTAATCAGAGAAATGCAAATTAAGACAACTCTAAGATACCACTACACACCTGTCGATTGGCTAAGATGACAGGAAAAATAATGATGATTGTTGGAAGGATGCGGAAAACTGGGACATTGATGCATTGTTGGTGGAGTTGGAACAATCCAAACCATTTTGGAGAGAAGTTTGGAACCATGCTCAAAAAGTTATCAAACTGTGCATACTCTTTGATCCAGCAGTGTTACTCTGGGATTATATCCCAAAGAGATTATAAAGAAGGAAAGGGACCTTATGTGCACGAATGTTTGTGGCAGCCCTTTTGTGGTGGAAAACTGAAACTGAATGGATGTCCATCAGTTGGAGAATGGCTGAATAAATTGTGGTATGAAAAATTATGGAATATTACTGTTCTGTAAGAAATGACCAACAGGATAATTTCAGAAAGGCCTGAGAGACTTACACGAACTGGATGCTGAGTGAAATGAGCAGGACCAGGAGATCATTATAACTTCCAACAACAATACTTATGATGACTAGTTCTGATGGACCAGGCCATCCTCAGCAACGAGATCAACCAAATAATTTCTAATGGAGCAGTAATGAACTGAACTAGCTATGCCAGAAAAGAACTCTGGGAGATGACTAAAACCATTACATTGAATTCCCAATCCCTATATTTATGCACACCTGCATTTTTGATTTCCTTCACAAGCTAATTGTACAATATTTCAGAGTCTGATTCTTTTGTACAGCAAAATAACGTTTTGGTCATGTATACTTATTGTGTATCTAATTTATATTTTAATATATTTAACATCTACTGGTCATCCTGCCATCTAGGGGATGGGGTGGGGGGGTAAGAGGTGAAAAATTGGAACAAGAGGTTTGGCAATTGTTAATGCTGTAAAGTTACCCATGTATATATCCTGTAAATAAAAGGCTATTAAATTAAAAAAAAAAGATTTATTGCATACAATGGGGCAAAATAGATACCAATTACTGCTCTAATTTTCTCTTCATTGGTGGAAAGTTCACCCTTTTCATGTATGATAATAACAATTTCATTTTCTTCTTTCCTTTTAACTATTTTGTTTGGTTTTATTTATTGTTGTAGCCATCTTTTAAGAGCTCAAAGCATATGAGCCCTTTGATCTTAGAGGTAAGATGAATGAGGCAAGAGCCTCATAGAGTGTGCAAAGAACTCCAGTTTATTATGCCATACAGCTTTGTTGATATACATTTTTGCAAACGTGATCAGCAGAGAACAGTAGGCAATCTCCCAGTCACCATTTAGAGAAGCAGCTCATGGGCTTTGCGTATGCATGGTATCTACCAATGGGAGGAGAGCCAATCCAGCAATTCAACAACTCACTCAGATGAGAGGCCCTGTCAAGGCATCCCTGCTTATGAGCAACTATACTCTGACCCTCCGGCTCAACAATCATTCCCATGATAACAAATCATTACTCCTTGTTCAACAAGGGCATTTCTGCAATGTGGCAAAAAACTTATTGTGCACCAAAAGTCGAGGTGGCCTCAGAACTCCCTCTCAGAATCCCATAACTCAGCAATCTATTTTGTTGTTTTTTTTCATAAAACTAACTTTTAATTTGTTTATTAATTCAATAGTATTTTTTACTTCCAATTTTATTAATCTCTCCTTTCATTTTCAGAATTTTTTAGTTGCATGCCCAATTCATTGTTTTCTCTTTCTTTATTTTATGGAAGTAAGCATCTAGAAATATAAAATTTCCCCCAAGAACTGCTTTGGCTGCATTCCATAAATTTTGGTATGTTGTCTGATTACTTTCATTCTCTTGGATGAACTTATCAATTATGTCTATGATTAGTTGTTTATATATTTGTATGTAAGTGTATATGTATATGTGTATGTAAGTACATGTATATATTTGTGTATACACACATATGTCTTTGTGTACACACATTACATGCACACACACATGCAACCACACATGATTATATCTGTGCTTAAGTTTGGCCTGTTTGGGAGAAATGAGGGGGAGGAAAGGGGAGAAAAAAATAAAATAAAAACATACAACAGAGAACAAAAGAAAACCTACAGGAAAGCAAAGAATAGATGGACAGTTCTGAACATAATAATAGAATACAATGTATTCTATTATTGTGTATGTTTTCTTGAAATGGAAATTTATTGTTACTTTTTTGAATCTTTTGTAATCTGCTGTACAAATGACAATTTTTTTTCTTTTTTTCTTTTCTATTTTGTACCTAACTCTTAAATAATAAATATATTTTAAAAAATTCTTTTAAATTAAAAAAAAAAGTCTCATTTCAACAATGAGACTGCGGAGAAAAAAGAAAATCAGACTGAGTAATAGAATAAGTATCTGGGTTGTACAATGAAGCATCTAAATATAGTACTGTGGGTACTTTCTTTTCTGATTCAGATTATAATCATTTTCTGACTTCTTATCTGGCCTAAAATAAAATAGATACTGTGCTTGAAGAATTTGGTGATGATGGAGGTAGCCTTTCCAGATTTAACTGGAGTGATCCTTAGACTATAAACACATAACCTACCATGGAACATGTGCTTGCATTCCACTAGCAGAGCCTTTAGATCCAGGAGACATCTCCATTCCATAAAAAGACATCAGGAGAAATGTAGTGGAAAGTATAACAAAAAGTCGCAACATTTAGAGCATAACTAACTAGTCATAGATTCAGAAAGAGCTAGATTTAAGTCTTTCTTCTTGCTGTGTGACATTGGACAAATAATTTAACCTCAGTTCTCTCTAGACAATTTTCTAAGAGTATAAGTTGTAAGACAGTTGCCGTCTATATGGGCATTCCTCATTTGTCATTTCTTGGAACAATGAAATTGAAGATCTAGAAAATATACACTAACACACATATTTGTATTGAGTGAAATATATATATATATATATATATATATATATATATATGTATATGCTTTGCAAAATTTAAAGCTCTGTTTTATCTATTATTAGTTTTATTTCTGTCATATATAATGTACTATATCTATCTATATATAGTATACATTCATATACACATTCCTTTCCTATATAAAAAGCATGTATACATGTTACTTTTTTGCTCATTTGATAATATTGGACTTCAAATAAGGGAAACCTAACTTTGAATACTACTTCAGACATTTAATAAGTTATATATATGAAGTTATATAACTCTGGGGAAGTCACTTTGGTTCTCTAAGACTGAGTTTCCTCATCAGTAAAAGTTGGGATAATAATAGCATTGACTTCTTAGGTCTCTTATGAAGAATAAATGAGATGACATAGGTAAAGCATTTGGCAAATCTTAAAGTGCTATATAAATGTTAATCATACAGTAGGAATAATATATTTTACAAAATATATTGTGTAATAATGCATTACTATAATTGTCTCTTGGGGAACTATCTACCAGGAGACTCAGCCCTTAAAATTCTGTTCTGAAATTCCATCTCTGGTAGACATTGGAGGGGAGAAGTGTGGTAGAGAGGATCTCAGCTCAATTTCCCTCTGATGTTATTTTCTAGGTTAACTTATCAAGTTTCTCCTTCCTTTCTATCCCTAGCCCTAAAAATCAGTTTCAAATATTTCCAACAAGACTTCCCCCCCCCAAGTCTAATGGGTGAACCTAAGTATTCCTAGTCATTTTTCTTTATATAAATTAAAAACAATTATGAATTGATCATGCATAACTTTCTGCAGTATCAGATAACATAAGATATATGACTACCATACTTATATAGTCAATGTTAACAGAATTTTAAAGTAGTCTGGACAGGACCAGTCTCTAATCTAGAAATAGCAAGAAACTAAAAGAGAGCAGGCTAGAGATGGGGGTGTCAGGAATCGAGTAACAGTTTAATTAATTTCACAATTCAAGAAGCCGTTTGCAGACCTTTGAAGTTTTTCTAAAGAGAACTCCACATACTGGAATGGAGGCACAGTTTATGTACATAAATTACAAGTGGGAAAGAGGAAGGAAAGCTGAGTGGTTTCTGACAACAGACCCATGAGTGTAAGACAACATAGGTATTTTTGAATCTTGTGGGAACAGTCCAGAAGTTGATCGTTTCAAGTCTTGGGGATTGTTATCTGTGAGCAAACAGGTTCTGCAGTCTTTGATTCATTTCACTTCATACACAGAGGCACAGTAATGTAGTGATTGTGAGAGCATTCTCAAGAATTAATTAATCACTTCAAGTTGCATTGTGAGTCTCTGACTCCCAAGATAGAATCTGCTGGTGAAATGGGAGCTCTAAAAGAAATCCAAGTTGTTAGTATTTTTATTGAACACATCATAGAAATTATTATAAAAATCATAAATCCATTTCCATTCCTTCATTTTGGTCAAAAGTTGGAAAGACCATGAAAACTAATGAGGAACATTATCTGAAACATGATTTTGATTTTATGTTTAGACAACAAGGAGAGAGCAAAGGAAGTTGAGAGAAAGAGGGACATACTTTAGAATATTTTGGCTCCTATTCCATCAATCTTCCACTTGCTTGTTTAGAGTACTAAGGTCTTCTATTTCAGAGGATTGATTGACATAAAAATAACACCTCTTCGCAATAATGGCATAGCCCCCCTAGCTCCTCCCTTTATCATTAGGGCATCCAGTGCACAATAATTTTGTAATGACATTAGGACAAGTGAATCAACCTGCATTTGGAGGCTGATGACAAGCTTCCCTGTATGTTCTAAGCTCATGATTAATTCTGCCAAGAGGTTTCTAACAGATGGGTACAGCATACCAAAAAGTGATTGCCATACCTGTGAGAGATCCAGTAGATAGCTCTATTACAAAGGGGGGGTAGGGGGGTCATCAGACAACTTTAACTAGAGAAGAACTTCAGCAGAATAGGGTAGGCAAAGGAGGTCTTCCCAGAAGGGAGGGAGTCTGTGATATAGAGTAGAATTACAGAAGAAAAACACTCCTTTGGAAAAAAGTAATTCAATGGCAAAGGTAGTGAGAGAGAAGGGATTAAAAGTTAGATAAATATTTTGGAAAATGAAAGATCAGAGATGGAAATAGTAACAAGAAAAAATAGGCTTAGTTCATAGAAAGAGTAACTACAAACCTCAGGCTACATCCGATTTCTTGGACTGGAGGTTTCTGTCTACTGTTGTCTACTTTTCAGTCTGGGATCTTGGGAATAGTTGTGTATCTCTGGTGGTGGCTCCATCAGACACAGTTTAATTTTTAGGGTCAGGTCATTAATATGTTCCACAATCCATGTGGAAATCATTACTCTTTTGAGATATGACAGGACTCCACTCCCTGGAGTTTGGCTGCAGTGGGGATGATGAGCTGAACTTCAAAAGGTCCTTTCCACCATGGCTCCAAAGAGCGTTTTTGGAGATCGCATTTCCAATAGATCTAGTCACTGGTTTGGATTGGGACTGAATCTTGAATTCTAAAGAATGGAATTTCTAAAGAATGAAACTATGAGATAAACTGACAAGTTTCTGATATTTTCTGAGCCAACCCAATACAGTATTATAGGAGGGAACTTTAGGCTCTTTGCTTCTCACTTACAGGTACAGTGGCATTGGGCTTCCTTTTACTATCTTAAAGGGACTAACCTTGTGAGATCCAAATGATTTAGATCTAAGGCTTAGTAGTACTAAAGGAAGGACTTTGGGCCAGGAGAATTTAGCAAAAAGAGGTTTTAAGTAATCCTTTAATTCTTGAAACCATTCCTGACTACTGGAGGTGATAGGAATGTGTGGGACAGTAGTTAATGAAATTAGATTCAGGGAACCAAAATGATGAGATTAGGATTCCTGGTAGTCAGGGAGTTAAATAATGAGATTAGTGGTAGGTTTGGGGTTCAGGGAACTAAATGAAGAGGTTTGGCTCCCCTAAATCCCCTTAAGACTTGGCACAAGGTATTGGCAAGATCCTGACAGAGAAATAAAGAGATAAAGTCTCATTAGGGAAATAGGTGAGGGAGAGAAAGAGAGGGTAACACTGAAAGAGAATGTTATTTCAGCGGGCAGAGGTTTCCTTGGCATAGCATGGCATAGCATGGCAAGGTATGGCATGGCAAGTTAGGTTCTCTGCAAGGAGTGAGTTTAAAATTGGTTCTCTTTATAACAGAAGCCTTAGTTACAAGCTGAGGTTTTTGCTCTTGATGGCGGCTGAGTTTCAGCTTGAGCTGGAATTGAATAGAAAATCTTAGAATTCAATGGGTGTCTCTTCAATTCAGTAGATTTGGAATTCTCCAGCTCAGGACTCAACTAGCCCCACCTAGATAACAGAATGAAGCTGTTTGTCCTGAGACCAGAGGCCAGAATTTAAGGGGACTTTCTCCTTGAAGGAGTTTTGGAGAGTTTCAGGGCTCCCTCATCATAGTGACCACTATAACAATCAGAAGTCTGAGCAAGAGTGTAGGAAAAAGTTTATTTCTTTCTCATGAGAAAGGGTGTGCAGTCTGACACACATAGCATGATTTTAGATAGAGACACACACACAGGTAAAGAGTGTATCTTTTTTATTCCCTAACACAAGCTCCCCTACTCAACCTTCTAGTTCCCTTTCCCCATTGGCTGACGTTTCTAAGGTGTAGTTTCTTTTTCTTTTTTTTTTCCACTTTTTTATTAAAGCTATTTATTTATTTTCAAAGCATATGCGTGGATAATCTTTCAACATTAACTCTTGATAAAACTTGTGTTCCAAATCTTCCAAACCTTTTCCCCACCCCCTACCCAGTTAGGAAATAATCCAATAAATGTTAAACATGTTAAAATACATGTTAAATCTAATATATGTAAACATATTTTTATAATTCTCTTGCTGCACAAAAGAAATCAGATCAAAAAAAGAAAGTAAATGAGTAAGAAAACTAAATGCAAAGAACAACAACAAATATTATGTTGTGATCCACATTCAGTTCCCATAGTCCTCTCTCTGGATGTAGATGGCTTTCCATAACAAGATCATTGTAACTGGCATTAATCATCTCATTGTTGGAAAGAGTAATGTCCATCAAAATTGGTCGTCATATAATATTGATGTTACCCTGTCCAATATCCCATTCAGTTTCCAGTTTCTTGTCATTATGAAAAGGGCTATCACAACATTTTTGCACATGTGGATCCCTTTCCCTCCTTTAAGATCTCTTTGGAATATAAGCCCAGTAGTAACACTGCTGGATCAAAGGATATGCACAGTTTGATAACTTTTTGAGCATAGTTCCAAATTGCTCTCCAGAATGGTTGGATTCATTCACAATTCCATCAAAAATGTATCAGTGTCCCAGTTTTCTCCCACACCCTCCAACATTCATCATTTTTTTCCTGTCATCTTAGCCAATCTGAAAGGTGTGGAGTGATATAAGGTGTTGTTTCTAAAAATGAGGTGAAAAAAGAAAACCTGAGTCTGTCAAATGCTTAATAGAGCAGGGTGTTTCTACTCAATTTAGTCCCTGCCTCCAAGGAGTTTCCATTCTAGAAGGGGAAGTTAACAATGGAAAGCAGGGAGACAAAGACCAAAAGGTTCTTTTCAAATCTCAGGCCATCACCCTTGATTATAAAATTCAGTTCCTGCTTCTAAGGAGTTTACATCCTTACCTTCTTTTGGGCTAGATTATGTCTACCCCTGACCACTTTGTGGGTTTCAATTTAATTAAAATTTCATTGCTCCAGTTTAATTTTTATACCATGGAAACCAAATTCATTTCTCACAGGTTTTGAGTTATTGTCCAGGATGAAAGCAGATTAGCTAATGAAGCTCTGGTGAAATGAATGCTTACATCACTACATATTTCTTTAGGAACAACCCATAATTGAGTGATTTTTTTTTCCAAGAGGATTTTTGCTACTCTAGAGTCTGTGGCAGTATGATAGTGGTACATTTCCATTTACTGGAGAATATATTGACAACCAAAGCATATTTGTAATCATGGGCAGGTGGCAATTGAAAAATTGACCTTCCAGGTTTCAAAGGGTACATCTGAGAGGAAACTGCCTTATGGCCAGGCTTCAGCGGCTTGGATGCATTGAGCTTGAAGCCAGTGGGACATACATCATAGGTGGTAACAACAGCCCTGTGAAAACTCCCTCACCAATATTTTTCAGGCAAGTTCTACTAGTCTGTCAGGTCCCCAGTGGCTGAATGAATAAAGGAGTTTTATCACAGAGAGGAATATTCTTAGAGAGTACTGTTTGGACCTATTCATGGTCTTATCAAGTTTACACCTGTTTTTCAGAGCTCTTCCAGGCTGTGATAAACCTTCTTTTCTGGGCTAGAGTTATTTCTTCTTTTGGTAAGTTACTTTGGTGGGTCATCAGGTTGACATGATATACTAATATCATGCTAGGGAAGTCATACCCTCAGGAATTTGGGGAGTTAAAGTTGTGCTTTTTGCTTCTTGGTCAGCTAAATAAATTGGGCTTAAATGCTATTTTCTGGCTGTGCCCTGGAAGTTTAATTACTGTTATGGCCTGGGGAAATAGTAAACATTCTAATAGACAGGAAACTTCTTTCTGATATTTAGTGGGCTGTCCTCAGGACGGGATGAAGCCCTAATGTTCTTTAGCATTCCAAAGTCAAATGCCATCCCAAATGCATACCTGCTATCAGTATATATTTTAATCCTTTTTTTCTTCCTTTTCCTAAATCACAAGCTCTATCTACTGCCTCAATTTTGGCTTGTTTTGTCAAATGGGCATCAGATACAGAAGCACACTTCTGTAATTGTAGTGATGCCATTGTTGAGGGATAAGAAGAGATCCAAAAGGGGGACCAGATTCCCTGTATAGGGCCACCAAATGTAGAGTCTCAAAAGGTTGGGGTTGCAGACTGATGTCATAACATGTCTCAAAAGAATTTGCAGGCTCCAGGCAGCTAAGGGGTGCAGTGGATAGAGCACCAGCCCTGGAGTCAGGAGGACTTGAGTTCAAATCTGGTCTCAAACACTTAATACTTCCTAGCTGTGTGACCCTGGGCAAATCACTTAAACACAATTGCCTCAGGGGAAAAAAAATTGTAGGCTTGAACCCACCTCCAAATCAAGGGGTAAAGTTTATTATAATTGTAAGACCAATTGAAGTGGGCAAAATTCCACAAGGATTTAGCAAAGAACAGAGAGAAAAAAGATAAATTTATAGGATAAAGAGAGCCAGAACTTCATGTTATTTATTTGCTAATTTTATGACTTACAGGTAGGTCTGGGGGTGGTCTATTCACTATTGCTTCAGAAATTTGATTATCACTGACCAACAGATTATTTATCTGACCGTAATGTTTATAAGACTATTCTAAGTCTAGAAGTCTTCAGAATCATTTGACAGATAGTTAGAAGAAAAGCACTCTAAGGTCAGGGGACTTCATCACTTCTGTGTTTTCCCTTAAAGCTGTACCTCATCATTTCCCCTCTCAAGCAGTTTGAACCTCAAATTCATTTGGACCAAAAGGACAGAGAACTTATCTTCTGGAATGCTTCAGGTTGATAAAGGGCACAGAGCTGGCCCTACCCAATGGGGTCCAGACTGAGAAGGGGAGACATGTGACTTGTAGATGGCATCAGCAGCATCAGGTGCTGAATGTCAGAATTAGCTATCAGGTGATATTCAGGTTGACCAAGTAGTTGGAATTTCATGGTTTACAATCTGGAAGAAACAACTCTCACAAGTGGCTTAAAAATGCAGGGACCAAAAAAGAAAGAAAGAAAGAAAGAAAGAAAGAAAGAAAGAAAGAAAGAAAGAAAGAAAGAAAGAAAATAAGAAAAGAAAAAAAATTTTAAATGCAGGGACCAAATATGAGCCAAAACAAAACCAAAAAAAAAAAAAAAAAAAAGAATAAACAAAAGCGGAGTTAGTATGGAGATTACTAGGGCCATTAATCAGGAGGGGAGACCATCATGAATGTCTCTCATTCAAACAGCTTTTCCTAGGATAAATACCAAAGAACATTTTCCCCAAATCCCTGCTTTTGTTTCCTCAAAGGAGTAGGGGCAATGGATGGAACAGCAGTGTTATATACAGTGAAAGGAGTGCTTAGGTGGCCTAGGGTGCAAGCACCATAATGTTTAAAAAGCATTAAGCATTGGGTAGAGAGGATAACATGCAAAGTGAAGAAAATAATTAATCTTAAGTGGGCTTGATCTCCCTTAGCAAAACCTCTGAGCCTTATTCAGTCTTATAAGGGAAGGCTTTTACTCAGTTAGTTAAGGTGTCAACAAAAACCAAAAGCAGTTTGAAGCCCCTGCAAGGAACATATGTGTAAAATTTATCATCCAGTCCTCTCCTAAATATGTACCCCTCCTCTGAATGGGGGGAAGTTTAAAAGCCCTTTCAGGATTTATTTGGGCACAAACTGGGCAGGCCTGACAGATCTGTTTGATTGTTTCTCCCAGTTTGTGACCAATGAAAATAGATTTCACAAAAGATTGGAGAACACTTTTTCCGCAGGTAAGTAGCTTGGTGCAGGCCAAAAGGAAGTTTCCACTGGCTGGCCTCTGAGATTAGAAGTTAGCCTGAAGGTGTTTGAAATTACCCAGGAGGAGAAAGGATGTGTCCCCTTTCTTTAGCAAGGGGTTGTTCCTGGCAGCTATATGAGAGAGTGTGGGAGCTGGAGAATTGGGGATTTAAAGGTCCCATGGTGAGTGGCAAGAAGGCAGTATCAGAGGTGGCTGAATCTGCAATTCCCTTGACCTGAAGTCAATCCCCCTTCTGTTGAATTTTACAAAATGTAACAGAAACCTCATGGACAGCTTGTATTAATTGTAGAATTTCCTCTGTATACTTAATGGGGGAATTCATTCATTTGTTCTTTCATTTGTTTATTTATTCATTTTGCTGTTAAAAATTCCCTTTCTTTCCATATAGCCCCCATGAACATGCAAAACATCATATTTGGAGTCAGTATAGACGTTCACTCTCATTCCTTTCCCCAATTCTAAAACTCTAAGAGGGCAAAAATGCTCTGAATCTAGTGGAGGGTTAGAACCTCCACTGGTTGGCCTAGAGTGAGCTTGGAGGCTTTTTCAAAAGGGCTGTAGCAGCTAGCTCTAAGGCAGGAGGGCCACTCCAAAGACACCAAGTTTCATTGAGAAGTAAACAAGAGGACTGAGTCAAGACCCCTAGGACCTGGCCCTGCCTTTTATCACTATACAGAGTAAAAGGCTTTAGGTAGAGCTAAGACCATTTGCTCTGATTATAGAAATTTGCCATAAGAGGAAAAAGCAGGAACATAATTATAACAGCATCAAAATAGAACTTTCAGGTTTCAGTCTGAGAGCACACACATGACAGGATAAAGCATCCCTAGCTCTGTTTGATAACCAATCATGCAGTTACAATTCCACCTCACACCCAGACTCAGGAATAACTAGATAGGAAACAAGGAAACAAAACTGGGAAACTGAGTCAGAAGGATCCAACCTTGAGCAGAGGCTAAGATAGTCCTCCCAGCTCTTGTACAGATAAGGCGTCCACTAATGACAGCTCAGGAAGGCATCCCTCTGATGAACTTAGGGCATTTCTCTCAAATAGTGGGTTACTGACTTAGTGATAAGGCAATCAAATTCAAAACTCAAAAGAATATCAGTTATAGCCTCAAGGGATTTTTTTTCTTAAACAGCAAATTCTACTCATTAAAGCTCAGGGCTAGGTAACATTATTTTTAAAAGTTTACCAGGACTTACACACATAGGATATTTTGTTTAACATCTTTTCTTTTCTTTCCTTTTTCTTGAATTTAAACTCAACCTGGTGCAAAGACCAATCATTAAACAAGCTTATAGATTCTTAATAAAACATTTCTTGTTTAGGAGCTATACATCCTAAATAGGCTCATTTCTCAGGGCTGATGACCTTGCTTATTACCCTAATAATTTCAAGAAAACTGATAAACTTACAAATTAAAGGGAGTTCACAGAGACCTCAGGGAAGGAATTGGGCTTGCTATGGCTCATCCCAATTATTTTTAGTGTTTTCATGGGCTGTGCTCCCCCAACTCTGCAGAAGAAAAAAAAGATGCTGCACAACCTCACACTTGAAAGTGAAATGATAAGACTCACTGTTCCCTCTTTTTCCACACATATTAATTACCAATTTTAGGTTTAATATGATGTCAATAACTCCAAATAACTTAGTTAAAAATTTTAGAATTTTCCTAATAGCCAAATAGTTTTAACTGTAATTTCCTCTTAATTGTCTAGCAAAAGTGAAAAATATCTAATTCCTTAGATTACATTTACAAAGCATTATAAAATGGGATTGGCAAGGCTAAATAAACTTTTCACTTCCTTTTAGTTGTTCAATTTACTCTGTACCCAGGATGTTGCAGCTTTGTAAGTTTCAGGAAGGATTTCTTTTCCCTTAAATAAGTTTTCTTTTTGTTTTAGGAAGAAAACAAGACAATTCTTAAAATTGAGATAGAACAGATTTGAAAACTGACAACTTTAGTTCATGAAATTCCCTAAATTCTAATTAAGTGTTCCAGATAGACTGAATTGCTATTTGGTTATTTTCCAATTCACACAAACCATTTTTATTTTGTGAGCCAGAGGTTTTACTGACAGATCCCTCAAAAACCTAACTCTATGTAACTCAAAAACAGGCTAGTTTTAAAAACAGTAGTGACCTGCTTTTCTGTTTTCCTAAAGTTTCCAAAGTCTTAAGTCTTCTGTTAACACTATTAGTGCTAATAGATTACAATTTACATATCCTTTAAGTGGGCTTTGATTAAAACTCTTTTAAAACTGTTTTTACTGTCATATGTCAAATAACAAATTTCATTGAATTATTTTCTTTCTCCCCCTTTCACACTTTCCTCCATGTATCCCTGTTGCAGTCAGGGAAGGAAAGAAGGGAGAAGAAAGAAGAAAGAGAAAGAGACTTTCTTTCCTTTATGTACTATCCTCCTAGTCCTGGGGAGACCTTAATTTAATTGAATTTGATTCCAAATTCCTTTATACACAAACACAAAAATCATTTATCTCAACACTGATATTGTATATTGGTCACATCTAAAAACCCATGAAAATTAACATATGCAGTAATTATATCCAATAAAGCAGTTAACATTCATGTAGTATTTGTTTTATGCTAAGCACTTTTGCAATCATGTGATCTTCACAAGAACCATTATTATTTCTCTTTCAAATCAGAAAACTGGGAAGAGATAAAATAATTTGCCATAAGTTACATAGTTAATACATAGCTCCAACTGAAACAGAGAATGGTACTCTTACCAAATGCAGAGATTGATTGGGTTTTGTCACCTCACACTTCCATTCTGGGTGCTGCCAGGGGCACCCAGATTCTTTCCAGGCAGTTGCTGGAAAGATCCTGCTGAAGCTGGAGTGACTGGTGCCAGGATTTCCCTTTGATGGTAGTTTCAGGTGCCCGGGCTCAGGGAATGCTACCATAGGCCCTGATCCCATTCTACTCTTACTCCCCCAAACTGGGTTGGGGAGGTATTTGGACAAAGTTATATGAGTCCCAACGACTTCCCCCATTTTTCTGCTTCCCCCATTTTTACAGGTGAGGCAGAATTTGAATTTCTCTACAATTCTTTAGCATCCTCTTTTATAATTCTGATCTGAGATGAGAGATTTTAAGAGATATGGGCTATATTGATCTTGTTAGCAATCCCCACCACTAAGATACCCTCAAGATTCTAGGGATGGAACTTTCTGAGTGATCAGGGTTATGAAGAGGGTCCATTAATATTTTCTGGGGTGCTTTCCCAATGGAGCATAAAGGGACTCCAGACAAGATAGGAGTCAAGGAAGGATTAGCAACAACTTGCTATTTACCTAGTTTGTTTTTTTCTTTTTCTTTTCTTTCAGAATGGAGTAAATTCCTAAAATTATCCTCAGTTTTCCAGGAATTTTTCTTGTAATCTTAAAATGACATTGCCAAACTTCTTAATTATTGCTTTCAAAACATTGAAAATCTACAACATTATTTTAGAGTTCTACAGTTTTAATTAGCTAACTTTGTTTCTGTAGTCTCAGTTTGGCCAGAACTGGAGTCCACAGGAAAAAGATGCGAGTCGAGGATGTTAAGAAATCTTTCCCAGAATTCTAACTACAGCATAGAGATTTTTTTCTTTCTGACTACATTTTAAATCTTTACAGGTGAGAAAATCTAGCTTACAGAACAAATATGACAGACATTCTGCACAGAGATATAGACATGGACAAAAATGACATGGAAGAAGACTGTCCCATCTTTGCCAAAAGCCATAAAATTTCTTTGCCAAAAACTATCTTATAGCAATTTTTTCTCCTCTGGTATACTAGAGAAAGTGGAAAAGTGGCAAGGTTCCCTAGGAACTTTGCTGAAAATTGCAAGAATTTCAAATCTGGGAATCCCCAATCAAGGAAAATTTGCTGAGCATGGAGCTTAAGACAACCCAGCAAGGGAGTGTCCCAGTTATAGGATTGAAGGAGAAAAAATGGGGAGCTTACCTTGACAAGAGTGGGATAAAAACAGGGAAGGACATATTCTGCCTGTACAGGGCCATCAAATGCTGAGGTTCAAAAGAAGACCCCAGGATGTTGGGGATCACAAACCAATATCTCAATGTGTCTCAAAAGAATTTGCAGGCTTGAACCTACCTACAAGTCAAGGGGCGAAATTTATGGCTACTGTAACTCTAATTGAAGTGGACTAAATTCCGAAAGGATTTAGCAAAGGACCAGGAGAAAGAAAATAAGTTTATAGAACAAAGTTAGAGACCAGAGCTTCATGTTACTTATTTGCTAATTTTATGGCTTACAAATAAATCTGAGGGGTGATCTATTATTGTCTCAGGAACTCAGTTAACACTGACCTGTAACCAATTTTCTATCTCACAATCAGTAATGTTTGTAGGACTATTCTAAGGCCAGAAACATTGACAGACAGATTGTTAGAACAAAAGCATTCCAAGGTCAGGGGACCTCATCACTGCTATGTTTCCCCTAAAGCTGTACCCCATCACTATAACTGACAATCAAGTCTTCTTTATCATCCCTAAGGCAAATCCAGGAATATATCAAAGTTTACTTCCTCTAATGGGGTTTCCTTCATGTCTTTCTAGGGAAAAAGCAAGACATTCAGATCAATTACATAGTTATGGTTTAAAGTCTCATTCTCATTTTCCACCTCAGGTACATAATTGGCAGGATTGAGTGTGTTTACACATTTGATGGTTAGATTAGGCTTGCTCTCTTACTAGAAGATACTTAGTATGGTGTGAATTCTGTAGTGTTTCAATGGCCTGGGGCATGTATCATTAAGGGAAAAATCAAGACAAATGTCTTCAGTGTCAAAGATGAGAACAGGTATGACTACTACTGCCTGAAGATAGTATTATCCAAAGTTTTACTATAGTATTCCATGGAACAAAAGTTTTCACCATGTTTTATGTTAGTATACCAACTGCATTCTCTTATTTCTCAGAGATGAATAAATCAAATGGGAAAGAATAATTGGATAGGCCTAAAGTTGGTGTATTAGAGAGCTAAATTCAAAGGATTAAAGGAATTTTGTGCTTCAGGGGAGAGACCCAAAGGTTCAGATATAAAATCCCTTTATGACGTCATAAAAGTGGTGGTTAATACCTGAAAAGTCAAGAATCCAGAGGTGGCAATAGCCTACCAGACAAAAGAAGGCACAGGTGTTTGATGTGGGATAAGGGGAACTGAATGATAATTTTAAGGTGGGAAAAAGCTAGGCAAAGGCCAAAGGTAAAGAGGTGAAGTCCTAGGAACTTTACAGAGGGCAGAGCAAAATGGAATTTGAACCAAGATATCTCATGGTGTCTTATTAGTGAACCATTATAAAGATATACAGAATCTCGAACAAAAAAAATGTTTTGGGAGGGGAACAAAGGAGGAGATTATAAAAATGCTAAAGGACTGTTCAAAGAGATATATGAGATATATGAGATATAAGAGATATAAGAGATCTTATATATAAGATATATATATATAGATATAGATAGATAGATAGATAGATAGATATTAGATCTCTTATAAGAGATATATAATAGATATATATATAGAGAGATATATAGATATATCTATATATCTATATATAGATATATATATATAATAATCTATATGTAAGATCTCTTATATCTATATATATCTATATATAGATATATATATATATACATTACAGAGTTATAAGAGATCTTATATCTGTTATAAGAGATCTTATATCTTATAACTGTTCAAAGATCATGCACAAGTTGCCAACCCTGTTTACCAGGCTTACAGACTGGAAAAATGGCTGTGTTCAAAGAAGAAATACAGGGAATAATGAGGTCCTTAGAGAGATAGGTCAAACCCTTTTAATGGCCTCAGTGCTTAGTGGGTATTGATACTAAGGATTTAGATGAGTCCTAATATGTGGGTCACCGATAACTGACCTGATAGCTGTTGTATTTGAGGCTCACTAGGTAGGAAGAATTCAATTAAAATCAAAAGGAATTAAAGGGAAAAGACCTAAGGGAATGAGGACACTTTCAGTGGTAGAGAGTATTGGGGATAAAAGGTACAAGGAAGGAACACCTTTTAGGTCAAATGAAATCCTAGACAGTTTTTTTGATACCAATTCTTTAGTATCCCCTTTCCTGATCAAGGGAATCTTGAGTTAATATAGCTCCAGATTCCTCAGTCTATATGAATACAAGGTGAGGTGGATCTGCTCCTCAAAGCCTAGGGGATGCTCCCTGGGTTGGGATAATTTATAGAGTAGATTACATCCTAGGAAGTGACAAAGGTCTTCAGGGACCAGGAGAAAAGGATGAAAGACATTGATCCCTAGCATTAAAATGGGAAGTGGTTCTGAGATATGGACTACAATGGTCTTATTAGGAAGCCCCAGGTTTGAGAACTCTGGGGGAAGGAAGTACCAAAGGCAGAGAGGTTTAAAATGAAGAATGTGACACCAGTGTCAAGTAGGGCAGACACCTCTCACCCAGAATGAATAAGGAGACATCTCCATCAGGAATCATGGGGATAATGGGCATAGCTTGTCAGCCATTCCCAGACCCAAGTCATGCTGAATGATATGGATTGGAGGGAAATGCCCGCAATGCCTTTGGGGATACTTTTTCTTTTATTCTCTTTAGCAATTTACATTCTAGCCTTCAGTTTACATTCTTTTCTCCAATGTCTGGTTTGTTTGGGGATTTTTTGCAAGAAAAAGCAAATTCCTGACTTGATTGATTTTGATGGTGGGAAGTAGGGGCGAGAGGACAGTAAGGGGATTGCCTGCTGCAACTGCAGAGGGATTGCAAGAAAAAAAATTCCTTTTCATTTCTCTAAGTTCATTTTTACTAATTTCATTCTCCTCTTCTAGAGTGGCTGCCAGTCATGCTGCAGATTCAATGAGGAACACAATGTCAGTGTTGCCAATTAGAAATAGTCATGTTAATTTGTTTAGAGATGGGTGGGTGAAGATTATTAATGAAGTAGAAAAGAAATGGAACTTGTCCCACTGAACTATTGTGTTTGAGACCAGAGTTAACATCAAAAACTTGGATGCGTCTCTCATAAATCTGAAAGACACATTTCCCAGGGTGCTGTTCAGTATCTTGGATCTTTGTTAAATCAATGCATCAGGGGATATGGCCCGAAGGAGCTTTTTACCAATAACTTGGGCAAGTTGGTAATGCTCTTTACCTTGGCCTTCTATATCCTAATTTATCTTAAGATGCATTTTTGGCCCTTTCCAGCCAGTTTTTTGATAACAATTCTTTAGTCTCCCCTTTCCTGGCCAAGGGAATCATGAATTAATATAGATTTAGGTACCTCAGTCTATATGAATACAGGATGAGGTGGATCTGGCTCAGCAAAACCTATGGGATCCTCCCTGGGTTGGGATACTCCTTGGTAATAGTATGGAATTTTTATACCCAAAGGGCTACTAAATTGTGCATACAGTGTCTCTATTATCTGTATCCCAAAGAGATCACAAAAGAGGAGAAAGTATCCACATGTACAAAAATGTTTGTAGCAGCCCTTTTTGTGGCGTCAAGGAACTGAAAATTGAGTGGATGCCCATCAATGGGGGAATGGTTGAATAAGTTTCGTATATAAATGAATGGTTTATGAATATAAAAATAATATGGAATATTATTCTTCTATAAGAAATGATCAGCAGGATGATTTCAGAAGTAGAATCAGAAGAACATTATACAGGGCAACAACAAGATTATATAACAATCAACTCTGACAGATGTGGCTCTTTCCAACAGCAAGGTGATTCAGGCCAGTTCCAATGATCTTGTAATGAAGAGAGCCATCTTCACCCAAAGAGAGGACTGTGGGGAATGAGTATGGGTCACAACAAAATATTTTCAATTTTTTTGTTGTTTGATTTAATTTTGTTTTCTTTCTCATTTTTACTTTTTGATCTGATTTATTTTGTGCAGCATAATTGTGGAAATATGCATAGAAGAACTGCACATGTTTAACATATTGGATCACTTGCTATCTAAGGGAGAGTGTGGAAGGAAGTGAAGGAAAAACTGGAACACAAGGTTTTGCAAAAGTGAATGTTGAAAGATATCTGCATGTTTGAAAATAAAAAGCTTTAATAAAAAAAAAAGAAATGATGAGCAGGCTGTTTTCAGAAAAGCTTGGAAACTTACATGAACTAATGCTATAAGTGAGCAAAACAGTGAACATTGTACACAACAATAACAAGATTATGTGATGATCAACTGTGATGGACTTGGCTATTTTCAACAATGAGATGATTCAAGTCAATTCCAACAGACTTTTGATGATAAATGCCATCTACAGCCAGAGAGAGAACTATGAGGACTAATGTGAATCAAAGCATAGTATTTTCATCTTTTTGTTGTTATTTGTTTGCTTGGTTTTTTTTCTTTCTCATGTTTTTTCCCCTCTGATCTGATTTTTCTTATGTAACATGACTAATATGGAAATGTATTTAGAAGAACTGCACACATTTAATCTATATCAGTTTAGTTGTTGTCTTGAGGGGAGAAGAGGAAGAAAAATTTGGAACACAAAGTTTTGAAAAAGGTAAATGTTGGAAAACTATCTTTGCATTATTATTACATATTAGGAAAAATAAAATACTATTTTAAAAAATTAGTCTGGAGTTCTCCTCATTGTCAGGACTTGAAACCATAGGTTGTGATCAAGTTACTATTTTCTTTTCTTCTTTTCCTGGAAGAATTTTAGCTTGTACTTTGAAAGGGAGCATAGAAGTTGGGGAGTTGATGGAATATTTTGGTAAAGATGGGTATATTTAGGTCATGGGGTAGTTCATGTTAAATTAAGTTATGGAGTTAGTTTTCAAATGATTTAATCCGTTCATTAATTCTAATTCAAATCTATCTTCTCTTTCACTTGCCTCTAAATACTATTTATTATAGTTGTCCCATTCAAGAGGTTGTTTTCTTATTCTTCAGTTTCTGCCTTAAATACTATAATCTGATTTTTTCAACGATGCCCCCAATGGGGCCAGTGAAGTTTGGGTCATTAGTAGTCAAATCAATCCAATCCTGACAATGAGGGACCGTTGAGGCCATATAATAGCTTTTTTTCTTTTTCAAAATACAAGGAAAGATAGTTTTCAAATTTTGCCTTTGCAAAACCTTCTGTTTCAAAATTTTCTTCCTTTCTTCCCACCTCTGCCCTTCCCTAGACAGCAAACAAATCCAATATAAGTTAAATATGTGCAATTCTTCTAAAGATATTTCCACATTTACTATGCTGAAGAATAAAAATCAAATCAAAAGAGGGAAAATGAGAAAGGAAAAAAAAAAGCTAGAAAGCAAATGACTGCAACAACAAAAAATGAAAACACTATGTTGTGATCCTCATTCAGTTCCCATAATCTTCTCTCTGGATGTGGATGGCTCTATCCATCACAAGACTGTTGGAACTGCTATTGACTTCTGGCCAAGATGGCGGCGAGGAGGCACACAGCTGTGTAAGCTCCGCATTTTCTCTCAGAATCCATCTCATTACAAGCCTCTGAATTAATGCTTGACTGAAAAAAAAAAAAAAAAACCCACAGTTACCAAGAGAAGACATTCTTGAGATTCGCCAGGAAAGGTCTGTTTTTGCTCGAGGGCAGGACAGTTTTAGATTGGGCGCTGGCTGAGGGCAGGCAGCTGCAGCAGTGAGAGCTCGGCAGGCAGCTCACAGCCGAGCAGACTGGAGGGCATTGGGATGTGATCTCAGCCGTCTCTGCGGGGAGAACTTCACTACAGGATTGGATACTTTGCTCAGGCAGCAACTCAGTAACCCAGCAGAGAAGCTAAAAACACCGGGGGTGAAGAATACAACCCCAAACAGCTGGAGTTCCTTGGGACCGGCCACCCTCCCCCACAGCGCCCAGCACGCCTCAGAGTCTCAGAGTGCAGGCGGCCGAGCACAGTCCTGCTAGTGCCTCACTGCTGCCCCCAGTCTGTAGAGAAGCCGAACGCCACCCAGCCCTCCCCCAAAAAGCAGATTCCATTTGTGGTTTTTTTTCCTTTTTTTCTTTTGTTAGTTTGTTCCTGATTCTTCTCTGACAAAATGAGCAAAAAAAAGGACTTAACGATTGACAGCTTTTATACAGACAAGAACAGACTCTAAACCCTGAGGAGACTAAAACAGATTATCTTCAGGTGAACCCTTATTAGGAGGAGATCATCTGTTCCCTCAGCACAGATGAATCCTCATAGAAGAAATTAAAAAGGCTCCTCACAAGAGAGCTAGAAGAAAATGGGAAAAGGAGAGGGAGGCTTGGCAAGAGAGTCTGGAGAAGCATCCCACCCACTTAAAGACAGAATGGATAAAGAAACAAAATCCTTGAAAAATAGGATTAGTGAACTGGAAACAGAAAATAGCTCACTAAAGAATAAAATTGCAAAATGGAAAAACATTCCAAGAACAAATTGACAATTAGAAAAGATATAAAAAGTGAGGAAGGAAAACGCTCATTGAAAATAAGAATAGAACAAATGGAATTGAATGACTTAGGAGACAAGAAGAATCAGTCAACAAGACCAAAAAACCAAACAATGGAGAAAAATATGAAATAACCTTCTGGGAAAACAACAGACCTAGAAAACAGGTCTAGGAGAAACGATCTGAGAATCATTGACCCCAGAAAATACGATGAAAAAAAAGAGCCTGGACACATTTTCCAGGAAATTATCAAAGAGAACTGCCCAGAAGTCATAGAAACAGAGGGTAAAATAGGACATTGAAAGGATTCATTGATCACCCACTGAAAGGGATCCAAAATCAAAACACCAAGAAATATAGTGGCCAAATGCCAGAACCCTCAAATAAAGGAAAAAATACTCCAAGGGCTAGAAAACCCAATCAAAATATAAGAGGAGCCACAAAAGGACACCCAAGATCTAGCAGCATCCACATTAAAACATCGAAGGGCCTGGAAATGATATCTCAAAGGCTAAGAACCTGGATGCAACCAAAAATAACTTCTCAGCAGAATGAGCATCTTTTCCAGGGAAGAAGATGGTCATTCAACGAAAAAAGTGAATTTTACCTATTTTGGTGAAAACCAGAACTTAACAAGAAGTTTGATCTGCAAATAAGAACTCAAGAAAACCTAAAAAAGGTAAAAAGAAATCTTGGGAACTATATTTCTGCTGTAAAGATGTATAAAAAATGCATGTATACCTTTGTTCTAGAAATTAGAGGTGGAAAGGACATTGTATCAGAAAAAGGGTAAAGTGGGGTACTATATCCTGCCAAAGAGGCAAAGGAAACCTATTATATCTGAGAGAAGAATGGAGGAGGATGAATATAGTGGGTATTTTACTGCCAAAGAATTGACTTTATGAAAAATGTTAGACATATTCAATATATGGTGAAACTTCTCCTATCTCATTGAAAAGGAGAAGGGAAAAGTGAAAAGGGAAGGAATAAGCTAAGCAGAAGGGAATACAGAAACCTGAGAGGGAAAGGGAGTAAGATAGGGGAGGAACCCAAGGTGGGGAGGAGGATACTAAAAGGGAGGGCTGTGAGAAGCAAGTGGTGCCTACAAGTTTATACTGGAAGGGGAAGGAGGAAAGAAGGGAGAAAAGCATAAATAGGGGTTAACAAGATCAAGTAATACAGAACTGGTAATTTTAACCATAAATGTGAACGGGGTAAACTCCCCAAAAGAGGAAGGATTAGCAAATGGATTAAAAGCCAGATTCCCACAATATATTGTTTACAGGAAACACACCTGAAGCAGGGAGATACATGCAGAATAAAGGTAAAAGATGGAGCAAAATCTACTATGCTTCAGGTGAAGTCAAAGAGGGTAGCCATCCTGATCTCAGATCAAGCAAAACAAAAATTGATCTAATTAAAAGAGATAAGGAAGGGACTATATCTTGCTAAAGGGAGCATAAATAATGAAGCAATATCAATATTAAAACATATATGCAAACAAGTGGTGTAAGCATCTAAATTTTAAAAGAGAAATTAAGAGAGCTGCAAGAAGAAATAGATAGCAAAACTATAATAGTGGGAGATCTCAACCTTGCACCTCAGAATTAGATAAATCAAATCACAAAATAAATAAGAAAGAAGTCAAAGAGGAAATAGAATACTAGAAAAGTTAGATATGATAGACTCCTGGAGAAAATGAAATGGAGACAGAAAGGAGTACACTTTTTTCAGCAGTTCATGGAACCATAAAAATAGACCATAATTAGGACATAAAACCCAAACTCAAATGTAGTAAGGCAGAAATAGTGAAGCATCCTTTCAGACCATGATGCAATAAAATTACACTCAACAAAAAGCCAGGAAAGTAGACCAAAAATAATTGAAACTAAATAACTCATAATAAAGAATGATTGGGTGAAACAGCAAATCATGACATAATTAATAACTCACCCAAGAAATGACAATAATGAGACATCATATCAAAATGTGTGGATGCAGCCAAAGTGAATAAGGGAAATTTCATATCTCAGAGGCTTACTTGCATAAAGTAAACAAACAAATTGGGCTTACAACTAAAAAATGCTAGAAAAGGAAAAATTAAAACCCCCAGTCAAACACTAAACTTGAAATTCTAAAAATAAAAAGGAGAGATCAATAAATTGAAAGTAAAAAAAACCATTGAATTAATTAATAAAACTAAGAGTTGGTTCTATGAAAAACAAAAAATAGACAAACTTAAAATCTGATTAAAAAACGAAAGAGGAAAATCAAATTGTTACTTTTAAAAATGAAAAGGGAGAACTCGCCACTAATGAAGAGGAAATTAGAGCAATAATTAGAAATTACTTTGCCCAACTTTATGGCAATAAATTCGACAACTTAAATGAAATGGAAGAATACCTTCAAAAATACAGCTTGCCCAGATTAACAGAGGAAGAAGTAAATATTCTAAACAGTCCCATCTTAGAAAAAGAAATAGAAAAGCTTATTAACCAACTCCCTAAGAAAAATCCCCAGGACCAGATGGATTTACATGTGAATTCTACCAAACATTTAAAGAACAATTAACCCCAATGCTATATAAACTATTTGAAAAATAGGGACCAAGGAGTCCTACAACCCTTTTACACAAGACATGGTACTGACAACTAAACCAGGTAGGCTGAAAACAGAGAAAGAAAATTATAGACCAATCTCTTAATGAATATCGATGCTAAAATCTTAAATAAAATATTAGCAAAAAGATTACAGAAAATCATCCACAGGATAATACAACTATGATCAAGTAGGATTTATACCAGGAATGCAGGGGCTGGTTCAATATTAGAAAACTATTAGCATAATGACCATATCAATAAGCAAAATAACAAAACCATATGATCATCCTCAATAGATGCAGAAAAGCATTTGATAAAACCAACATCCATTCCAATAAAAAACACTTGAGAGTATAAATATAAATGGATTTCTAAAATAGTGAGCATATATTTAAACCATCAAGTAATCATATGCAATGGGGAAAAATTGGAATCTTTCCCAGTAAGATCTAGGAAGAAGGTTGCCCACCGTCACCATTATTATTCAAATTGTATTAGAAACACTAGCCTTGGCAATAAGAGTTGAAAAAGAGATTAAAGGAATGAATAGAGTGAGGAAACCAAACCATCACCTTGCAGATGGATATGATGGTATACTTAGAGAACCCTAGAGATTCATGAAAAAGTATTAGAAATAATCCATAATTTAGCAAAGTTGCAGGTTATAAAAAACCCCATAAATCCCTCAGCATTTTTATACATCACCAACAAAATCCAACAGCAAGATATACAAAGAGAAATTCCATTCAGAATAACTGTTGACAGCATAAAATATTTGGGAATCTATCTACCAAAGGAAAGTCAGGAATTATATGAGCTTAAATTACAAAAACTTTCCACACAAATAAAGTCAGACTTAAACAATTGAAAAATATCAATGCTCCTTGGATAGGTCGAGCAAATATAATAAAGATGAAATACTCCTAAACTAATCTATTTATTTAGTGCTATACCAATCAGACTTCTAAGAAAAATATTTTAATGATCTAGAAAAATAACAACAAAATTCATATGGAATAATAAAAAGGTCAAGAATCTCAAAAGAATTAATGAAAAAAAAATCAAATGAAGGTGGCCTAGCTGTACCTGATCTAAAATTATATTATAAAGCAGCAGTCACCCAAACCATTTGATATTGGCTAAGAAATAGATTATTGGATCAGTGGAACAGGTTAGGTTACAAGACGAATAGTCAACTATAGCAATTTAGTTTTGACAAACCCAAAGATCCCAACTTTTGGGATAAGAATCATTATTTGACAGAAACTGCTGGGAAACTGGTAGTATGGCAGAAATTAGGCAGGACCCACACTTAACACCGATACCAAGATAAGATCAAATGGGTCCATGATTTAGACATAAAGAACGAGATTATAAACAAATTGGAGGAACATAGGATAGTTTATCTTCAGACTTGTGGAAGAGGAAGAAATTTGTGACTAAAGATGAACTAAGGATCATTATTGATCACAAAATAGAAAATTTTGATTACATCAAATTAAAAGCTTCTGACAAACAAAAACTAATGTAAACAAGATTAAAAGAAGCAATAAACTGGGAAAACATCTTCACAGTTAAAGGTTCTGATAAAGACCTCATTTCCAAAATATATAGAGAGCTGACTCTAATTTATAAGAAACCAAGCCATTCTCCAATTGATAAATGGTCAAAGGATATGAACAGGCAATTTTCAGATGATGAAATTGAAATCATTACCACTCATATGAAAGTGTTACAGATCATTATTAATCAGAGAAATGCAAATTAAAACAACTCTGAGATACTACTACACACCTGTCAGATTGGCTAAGATGACAGGCAAAATAATGATGAGTGTTGGAGGGGATGCGGGAAAACTGGGACACTGATACATTGTTGGTGGAGCTGTGAACGAATCCAACCATTCTGAAGAGCAATCTGGAATTATGCCCAAAAAGTTATCAAACTGTGCACATCCTTTGATCCAGAGTGTTTCACTGGCTTATACCCCAGAGATACTAAAGAAGGAAAGGGACCAGTATGTCAAATGTTTGTGGAACCCTGTTTGTAGTGGTAGAAGCAGGAAACTGAGTGGATGCCCATCAATTGAGAATGGTTGGGTAAATTGTGGTATATGAATGTTATGGAATATTGTTCTGTAAGAAATGACCAGCAAGATGAAAAGAAGCTTGAGAGAATTACATGAACTGATGCTAAGAAATGAGGAAACCAAGAGATCATTATATATGTCAACAACGAAGATGTAATCTGATGGAAGTGCATTTCTTTGACAAAGAGACCTAATTCAGTTTCAATTGATCAATGATGGACAGAATCAGCTACACCCAAAGAAAAAAACACTGGGAAATGAATGTAAAGTGTTTGCATTTTTGTTTTTCTTTCCTGGTTATTTCTACCTTCTGAATACAATTCTCCCTGTGCAACAAGAAAACTGTTTGGATCTGCACACATACATTGTATCTAGGATATACTAGGACATATTCAACATATATAGGACTGCTTGCCATGTAGGGAGGGGTGGAGGGTGGGAGGAAAAATCGGAACAGAAGTGAGTGCAAGGGATAATGTTGTAAAAAAATTACTCTGGCATGGATTCTGTCAATAAAAAGTTACTATAATAATTTTTAAAAATGATAAAAAAAGACTATTGGAACTGCAAAACCATAGTTCTTTTTTTAAAATAGATTTTTACTTTCAAAATACATGCAAAGATAATTTTCAACAGGGTTGAAAAACCCTGTTTCAAACTTTTCTTCCTTTCTTTTCCCCATCCTCCTCTTCTAGATAACAAATAATCCAATGTGTTAAACATCTGCAATTCTTCTATACATATTTCCACATTTATCATGCTGCACAAGAAAAATTAGATCAAAAAGGTAAAAAAAAATGAAAAAGAAAAAAAAAAAACAAGCTAACAAAAGCAAAAAGGTGAAAATACTATATTGTGATTCACATTCAGTCCCCATAATTCTCTCTAGATACCGATGGCTCTCTCCATCAAAAGTCTTTTGGAATTGGCCTGAATCACCTCATTGTTGAAAAGAGCCATGTCCGTCTGAGTTAATCATCATATAATCTTATTGCTGTTGTGTACAATATTCTCTTGGTTCTACTCACTTCAATTAGCATCAATTCATGTAAATCTCTCCAGGCCTTTATGATATCATCCTGCTGATAATTTCTTATAGAACAATAATATTCCATAACATATATATATATGGAAGTTATGGTATGTATATATATATGGTATGGTATATATATATATATATATATATATATATATATATATATATATATATACCATAACTTATTCAGCCATTTTCCAACTGATGGGCATCCACTCAAAAACCATATTTCTTATATATTTGAAAGGTACATGTTCATTCTGAGGTCCAGCTATTGGTGAACTCTCCCATTTTCTGTTACCACATTTCCCCCATTTTAAAAGGTTATAACACCATGAATAATGCCACTTAATTAACAAGTACACACAATATACAAATACAAATAATCTATAATGTGCTAGCAATCCACTTGAATTACAAAAAGAAGCATTCCCAACACAACTCTAACTAAGCAGGCAATTAAAATGCTAATTTCAACCAGTTCCAAACACACACAAAACCAGAGGCATAAGTAATTCTTAATGCAAATAAAATGTGATGCATGCAGCAACAGAAATTAAAATTAAAATTTTAAAAAAGGGACTTTTTTTTTTGATGATTATGTGTGTGTGGGAAAAAACAATAGGAAAAAAAAAAAAAAAAAAAAAAAAAAAAAAAGGCTTACTAGAGTCACCTGCAGCAAGAAATGGAGCTCTGGAGCATTCCTCACAATGAAAGCAGGCTTGATCAAAGGCTAGATTGGGCAGTGGAACTGGGAGTCTTGGAAAAAGCTCCAATTCCACCTAGTCACTTCTTTCAGACACAGGAGATTTCAAAGATTCATTTTCATGTCCAACCCATAAAATCACTACCACCAATTAATGTTAATAGAATTTTAAATGTAATTCGGACAGCACTATTCCTTAACCTGGAAATAGCAGATGATAATAGAATAAGCTAGAGATGGGGGTGTCAGGAATTAATGTAGCAGTTTAACTAATTTCAGAGTGAAAAAGCAATTTGCAGATCTTTGAAGTTCTGAGAAGGAGAACCCCGCATGCTGGAATGAAGGGACAGTTTATATACATAAATCACAAGTGGGAAAAGGGAAGGTGGATTACAATGTAATAATTTCCAAGGCCAGAATGGTTTCCCATGATAAACCCATGAATGCAAGATAGTACAGGTGTTCTTGAATCCCGTGAGAGCAGTCCTTTGGTTTATTGTTTCAAGTCCTAGGGGTGTTACTTGGTGAGGTACAGAACCAGAGTTATGTGATGGGAACAGATTCTTCAATCTTTGATTTACTTCACCTAATGTGCATAGGCACAGGAATGTAGTAATTGTGAGAGTGTTGTCAAAAGTTGTTTAGTCACATCAAGCTGCATTGTGTATCTCCGGCTCCCAAGCAAAAATCTCCTGGTAAAATGGGAGTTCTAAAAAATTTAAGTTATTAATATATTCATTACACATATATTGATTAATATGAAAATGATAAATCCCTGTATACTAGTCATCTCTTGTCTGGACTTTTGAAATAGCCTCTTAATGGTCTCTGACTAAAATTTCTTCCCTCTCTTTTTTAATTAGGATATATATATATATATATATATTCATTTTGTAAATATGTCCATATTTAGCATTTTGTGAAAGAAAATCAGAAAAAGGAGAAAAGCCACAAGAAATAAAAAGCAAACAAAAAATGTTGAAAATAGTGTACTTTGATGTGCATTCAGTTTCCAGTTTCCACAATTCTCTCTCTGGAAGCAGATGGCATTTTCCATCCAAAGTTTATTGAAATTATTTTGGTCACTGAATTGCTGAGAAGAGCTAAGTCTATCACTGTAGATCATCATACAATCTTGCTGTTCCTGTGCACAATGTTTTCCTGGTTCTGCTTGCTTCAATCAGTGTCAGTTCATGTAACTTTCCAGACTTTTCTGAAATTAGCCTGTTCATTTCTTATACAACAATAATATTCCATTGCATATACACTATAACTTATTTAGCCATTGCCCAATTGGTGGGCATTCAGTCATTTTCCAATTCTTTACCATCACAAAAATAGTTGCTACAAACATTTTTGCATCTGTGTGATCTTTTTCTTCTTTTCTGATCTCTTTGGGATATAGAAATCGTAGTGATACTACAGGATCAAGCATATGTACAATTTTATGCCTTTTGAGCATAGCTGAAAATTGCTCTCCACAGCCCTGAAGTCAGG
The DNA here is from genome assembly GCF_902635505.1 of Sarcophilus harrisii. Classification (NCBI taxonomy): domain Eukaryota; kingdom Metazoa; phylum Chordata; class Mammalia; order Dasyuromorphia; family Dasyuridae; genus Sarcophilus; species Sarcophilus harrisii. The sequence continues at coordinate 452,171,536 of NC_045426.1, read as the reverse complement.
AGGACCCGAGTTCAAATCTGGTTTCAGACACTTAACACTGCTAGCTGTGTGACTCTGGGAAAGTCATTTAATTAACCAATTAACCCCAATTGTCTCAACTTAAAAAAATTGCTTGGTTGGATCACAACTTTACCAACAATGTATTAGTTTCCCAATTTTCTCATATTCCCTTCAACATTTATCATTGATTCTTTTCTAGTCATTTTAGTCAATCTGATAGATGTGAGAGTTGTTTTAATTTGCATTTATTTAATCAATACTGATTTAGAAAATTTTTCATAGGATTATAAATGGCTTTAATTTCTTCCTCTGAAAATTGTCCGTTCATATCCACCCCAATATGGGGTTTCCTAACTGAAAGTGGAGGTCTCAAAATTATGTTTATTATCAGTAAATACTTGATTTGTATAACTATTTTATATACCCGTATATTTAGGATCATGTAAAAATTCCTTGGACAAAAAAAAGGTATTGCAAATGGAAAAAGGTTTAAGAAGTTCTGCTCTATTCAACTTCTGATGTGATTTTCCTAAAGCACAAGTTTGACCATTTCACTCTCTTAACAAATAAATTCCAGTGATGCCCTTTTTCCTCCAGGGTCAAACATAAACTCTTGTATTGGGGTGTAAAATCCTTCACAGCTTGGTGCCAACTTTCATTTCCCTTGGCTCACCTCAGTTGAGTCAAATTGATGGATTGTTGATTCTAGCAATTCAGAGGAGATTGTTGCTAAATTGGAGAAAACTATTTCACTTAAATGATGAATTCAGAAGCCAGATTGCAAAGAATTGTAAAGTGAGTGGGAGGAAAGGAAGTATATACAGCAAATATCAACAGCTTTTTATCCCTCGCAGTAATTTGCCTGAAAAAGGAAAGAGTGATATAGAATTATAGCTTGAGGAAGACCTCGGGGGTAATTTTAAGACTTGATATTTGGAGGAATGGGACAGGGAGTCAATCAGAGAAGCATAAGAAAGATGGACTTTCTATGACGAGAGCCCCATTAACATTCGATAACATAAATATTAAAATTCCCAGTCAGGATGGTTTCATATCCTCATGCTCTCTATGTTATTGCATGTATATGCAATTAATCCGGGGCTGAAGTTTGGAGACTAGTGTGGAATTTAAGACTAGGAAGAAAGAAAAGTAAAAACCTGAGCATGGGTTGCAGACTTGGAAATTATAAACTGGAACATTATGATGCCGGCAATGAATTTTGGGAGGCAGGGGAGATTAAGAAGAGATAGAATGAAAAGTCGTGGTCAGAGAGTAGAATGTCAGAAATTTGAATTATGGACGTGGAATACTTTTGGGAAATGGCTAAATCAAGCATATAGCCATCATTGTATATTATACTGCTGATACAGAGACATCTGGGCTGCCTGAGGTGAGAGGGAGTAGCTGGTTTAGGAGCTTGGAGCCCTCAGTATTCAGCAGCTTCACAGGCTGTTGCTGCCCTCCCGCAGGGATGAAATTGGCCTTTCTAAAGTGGCACTGAGACCAGCTTCCAAATTAGACATCCTGTGGCAAAACAGTATTGTGGGATACTGGTTATTAATGACCACACAGTAAGTGGAGGTGTAGGAAATCAGAAGTTTGGTCAGCCTGGGACCTCTCAGTCACTGAATTGAAGAACAGAGAGAGAACTGGAACTGGAGTAGACTACCAATGTATGGAGGGCTAGAACTTTGGCCAGTACCTAGCCAGAAGGAAAGGAGACCAGAACCTAGTTGGGACCAATTCCATGCTCACTGAAGTCATGTGGGGTAGGGACTGAGGCAAATGAAAAGGGCAGGTGTGGGAAGAGGTGAAGACACCTTTGAGTTTCAATCTTAAGGGGGATTTGGTGAAACTGAATGATAGGGGAATGAAAGAAAAAAAGAATGAAGTTGCCAAAAATCCTAAAAGAATCAGGAGATCATTGAATACAACAACAAGATTATATGATGATCAATTCTGCTGGGTGTAACACTTTCTAACAGTGAGATGGTTCAGACTAGTTCCAAAGATCTTGTGATGAAGAGAGCCATCCACACCCAGAGAGAGGACTGTGGAGACTGAATATGGATCACAACATGGGATTTTCACTTTTTTTTTTGTTGTTTGCTTATATTTTATTTTCTTTCTCATTTTTCCTTTTTGATTTGATTTTTCTTGTGCAGCAAGATAATTGTATAAATGTATATGCATATATTAGATTTAACATATATTTTACCATTATATATATATATATATATATATTAGATTACTTGCTATCTTAGAGGAGGTGGTGGGAGGAAAGGGGAAAATTATTAGAATGCAAGGTTTTGCAAGGGTTAATGTTGAAAAATTATCCATGTATATCTTTTGAAAATTAAAAAGCTTTAATAAAAAATTCATTTTTAAAAGTTAAGATAAATCAAGTTAACTGTTAATCACTGAAAGGAAGATGTCATTCAAACAAATTGAGAAATCTCTGAGTAGATATAACAAGACCAAAAAAAATGAAGCAACAAGTGACAAAGCACCAAAAACTTTGGATTCCAAAGAGTATGGAATCACAGCAGGATGCTCCTGAATAGTGCAAGATAGATATAAGAAACTTCAAAGTACACTGTATGGCTTATACAGGAGAAATAATTGACAGAAGTGAAAAACTTCCATCTGCCTTAGCAAATATCTCCAAAGGAAAAAAAAAGAGAGAGAGAGAGAAACACCTTTAATTTAATGACGAATGCAAACTAAAGAAGAAATAAAGTTGTATAAGGACCATCAATAAAAGAAAAGTTTAGAATAGACACAAAAGAGAATTAATGAAGATAAAATAAAGAAATTATTTTAAGAAAGAGACCTTGAATATTTAAAAACTAACAAAATAAATTAAAGGAGAGAAGAGGAAGAGAGTATTTTAGTCAACCAATAGAGAAAAAAAATATAGGGAGACAAATTATGTGAAAGGAAGAATGAAAAAAATTAATAAGTAAACTCCAAAAAGTAAGGGAAAGGATGACAAATGGAAGAACATTTTATTTATTTATTAATTCATTCATTTGTTTATTTATTAAATAGCATTCTTTTTAAAATTTTGAGTTTCAAATTCTCTCCTCCACCCATTGAGAAGGCAAGTAATATTATAACTTTTATACCTGTAAAGTTAATCAAAACATTTCTGTGTTAGCTATGATGCTTGATATGTAATAGGTTATGATTGTTGATTTGAATTGAAATGATTATTGTTTTGATGTTTGTAAGGAAATCTATTATACTTGCAAAATGCTGTCATATTGTTAAAAATCAAACCCATGTATTTGAAGAGTTATATATAGTTTAATTCAACTGATAATTTTTGTTTTATACATACATACATATATATATATATATATATAAATACATACAAATATATATTCCTTATAAGTTCATACTGGACAGAAGGCACTTTGGCTTTCTTACTACGATATCTTATTGTTTATCAGTGAAAAAGTATGTCTGTATAAATCTAATAGTATTGCTTCTTATAATGTATGTACTATTTAATATTAATGAAAATAACTCATAAAATAGATCAGGATATCAGTTTTCTCTTAAAATACAATAGTAACAATAGTTTTAAATATGTCTTTGTCTCTATGACTTTTTTTTAAAGCTCTTTTTTTTTTCTTTATGTTACTGATGCAACCCATTTCTTACTTGGCCTCCTGAGTTTTTTCCTTTGTTCTTACAAAACAAATCACAACTTGCCATTTATGCAAAATTTTCTGATGAGGATGGTAGAATATCAATTATAATTGGAATTTTTTGTTAGAAACTAACAATCATTTCTTTTTCTTTTTCCTTTCAATATCCTATATTCTCTCATTTTAATGAATTATAATTTAATGAATCCTGCCCTTTATTTCTTCCTATCCCTTCTTAATTACTTTATTTTTCTTTAACCTTACCTGATTATTTTTCTTCCCCAAAGAATACTTATTCAGTCCTTTGAGAATACTCCGCCCACTTCTTATTAAATACTGAACATAACAATAAATCATCATTTTTCATGTACCTTCTTTTATGTTACTAAAGTTTTATAAAAAAGGTATTTGCTTAGGGCAGCAGGGTAACACAGTGGATAGAGTACCAGCCCTGAAGTCAGGATGACCTGAGTTCAAATTTGACCTCAGATACTGAACACTGCCTAGCTGCATGACCCTGGGCAAGTCAATAATCTCAATTACCTCAGGGAAAAAAAAAAGTTATTTGATTCTGAAGATCAAAATGTGAAGTTCTCCAGTTTGTTATTTATATCAATATAGTTTAATAGTTCCACTAAAGAATTATTGAAATATTAAAATAGTTTAATTATGTATACATTTGCATTCATATACATACCTATAAATATGTATGTATTATCCCTGCACTCTGGTTGCATTATGTTATCATAGATAACATAGCCTGATTGGAATCAGGAAGATCTGGATTCGTGCTTCTGATATATACTGGTCATATGATTCTGAGCAAGCATTTGATTTTTTAATGTCCTAGACAACTCTTAAGTTATATAAAAGTTTCTGATAGGAATTCCTCAAACTAATGATATAACTTCAGATCAAAGTATTTAAGTATTATTTTCCACATATCTAAAAGTTGCTGTGATCTAGATAGTAAAGGTCAGTAAATCATGTATTCAAGATTCTACTCCTGTCTCTATCACTAAGATCTATACTTTCCACAGACGAATATGTTTTGGTTTGGAAAAGTTCCTTAATCTGTCATGCTAAGTTTTTAACTGTTCTTCACAGATATGTAATCTGTAGTAGATACTTTGGGGTTCTTTTGCCTTTGAAAAAATGCTCAAGTTGAAATTGAAAAACATTAGATGATTGGAAAAAAATTATATCTATTAAGCACTCGGGATTAAGTCCTAGATAAGCAGTCTCTGTCCACAATGATTTTATTAGTGTAATAAGAAGAGAAAACACACATAGGGCAGTAGTGTCAAAGGCATGTTGGCCCATAAAATTGCAGGGATGGTAATAGGGTACCACTGACATTATTCTTACATAAACAATGGCAGAGTTGCTTTGATCTTGGATTCAGGACTAGGGGAGAAGGGGAGGGCACAGGGTGGTAAGACAGGTGGCAAGGATGCTGAGAAGGAGGTAAAGGAGAAAGGAGTGAAATGAAATATAGTTGGAGCCTACCTGAAATAATAAGTCAAGGTGAGACAGTAACTTATCAGAGTGGCTGATGGGGGTAGTGTTAGGACAGAAACTGGGTAGATGAAAGCATTATAGCCTTCAGAGCACAATCTCTGATGGAGGCCACAAGGAGCTTGACAAGATTATTGATAAAATGGTTGGTTGCAAACATGCTTAAGTAATCTGTCAACCAGTCAACAAATATTTCATAAGCACATGTACCATCCTAGGCACTAAAGAAAGAGACAAAAATGAAATAGTCCTAATACTCGTGGAGCAGTCATTCTATCAGGGAGATTACACATATATATATATATATATATATATATATATATATATATATATATATATATATATATATACATACATATATAATTTTATATGCATATATACATACATATATAACACAATATATACATATATGCAAAATGAATGCATGATAATTTGAAGAGGGGAGTATGGAAATGCTAGCTGCTAGAAAGTTTTGGAATGGTTTCAGAAATAACTGAGCTTAGCTCTGGAGGTTACTTAAAAATTCTAAGTGGTAGAATTAAGGCAGGAGAAAATTCTAGGTATGACTGACAGTAGTGGGAGAAAGGAGTGAAATGAATCATAGTTGGAGCCTACTTGAAATAGTAAGTCAGGTGAGGCAGTGACTTATCAGAGTGGCTGATGAGACTAGTGATAGGATAGAAGTATAATTGCCAATTGTGAAAATATTAGGTAAACCCAAAGACTCCAGTGGGATAAGAACTCACTGTTTGACAAAAATTGCTGGGAAAATTGAAAACTAGTATGGCAGAAACTAGGCATTGACCCACACTTAATACTATACACCAAGATAAGATCAAAATAGGTTCATGATATAGGCATAAAGAATGAGGTTATACATAAATTAGAGGATAGTTTACCTCTCAGACCTGTGGAAGAGGAAGGAATTTATGACCAAAGAAGAACTAGAGATCATTATTGATCATAAAATAGAAAATTTTGATTATATCAAATTGAAAAGTTTTTGTACAAACAAAACTAATGCAGACAAGATTAGAAGGGAAGCAATAAGCTGGGAAAACATTTTTACAGTCAAAGGTTCTGATAAAGGCCTCATTTCCAAAATATATAGAGAATTGACTCTAATTTATAAGAAATCAAGCTATTCTTCAATTGATAAATGGTCAAGGCATATGAATAGACAATTCTCAGATGAAGAAATTGAAACTATTTCTAGCCATATAAAAAGATGCTCTAAGACATTATTAATCAGAGAAATGCAAATTACAACAACTCTGAGATACCACTACACACCTGTCAGATTGGTTAGAATGACAGGGAAAGATAATACGGAATGTTGGAGGGGGTGGGGGAAAACAGGGACACTGATACATTGTTGGTGGAATTGTAAATACATCCAGCCATTCGGGAGAATAATTTGGAATTATGCTCAAAAAGTTATCAAACTATGCATACCCTTTGACCCAGCAGTGTTTCTACTGGGCTTATATCCCAAAGAGATCATAAAGAAGGGAAAGGAATCTGTATGTGCATGAATGTTTGTGGCAGTCCTCTTTGTAGTGGCCAGAAACTGGAAACTGAGTGGATGCCCATCAATTGGAGAATGGCTGAATAAATTGTGGTATATGACTATTATGGAATATTATTATTTGGTAAGAAATGACCAATAGGATGATTTCAGAATAGCCTGGAGAGACTTAAATGAACTGATGCTGAATGAAATGAGCAGGACCAGTAGATCATCATATACTTCAACAACAATACTATTTGATGATCAATTCTGATGGATGTGGCCCTCTTCAACAATGAGATGAACCAAATCAGTTCCAATAGAGCAGTAATGAATTGAACCAGCTACACACAGCAAAAAAACTCTGGGAGATGACTATGAACCATTACATAGAATTCCCAATCCCTATATTTTTGTCCGCCTGCATTTTTGATTTCCTTCACAGACTAATAGTACTCTATTTCAAAGTCTGATTCTTTTTGTACAGCAAAATAACTGTTAGGACATGTATACTTATATTGTATTTAATTTATACTTTAACATATTTAACATGGATCCTGCCATCTGGGGGAGGGGATAGGGGGAAGGAGGGGAAAAATTGGAACAAAAGGTTTGGCAATTGTCAATACTGTAAAATTACCCATCTATGTAATTTGTAAATAAAAAGCTATTAAAAATAAATAAATAAAATGAAAAAAAAAAGAAAGAAAATTTAGGTAAATTAGTTCCCACACAAATTTTAGATTTAGACATATTTGTCTTCAATTTCCACTGGAAAGTTTTGGGTTGCTTTACTAGGTACCATGAGAGCAGAACACCTGAAAATAAAGTTGCAGTTACCTAAGAAACTGAAGAATTTTTGTAGGTCTTTGATTAAGGTAAAGGTAGTCTATGATAGAAATGTCAAACATGAAGCTCATAGCACTCCTAAATACAACCCTAAATTAGATTAAAATATAATTAAGCAAAATTTAACAAAATATATAAAATTACAATAAAACATAGATAAAATTAACATGTGATTTTCTAAGCTAGTGTATGATTTGAAGTAGTAGAATGGTATGATTGGAAGGATATTAGTAGTTTTATTGTTGTTGTTGTTTTGATTGTTTGTTTAGAATTAAGGACAATTTTATCTTTAATTTGATTTTATGATGTATCTCTCAAAGGTTTTTGTAAGTGCTAATTATGAAAACAATTGCTTTCTCTGGGGGAAACTACCACCACTCCACAAAAATATGGAATCCAAAGTTGTGCCACAAATCAAGAGCTGAGTCAAGTAAGTTTCAAATTTTTGCTAAGTTCATAGCACTGAGATCAAGGTGACAGGTAGAGTGATGAGTGGATAGAGAGGGTTTGGGGTATGGATAGAAAATCAGGTGGGTGTGGATCAAAGCTGAGCCATACTAACAAATGTGCCTGAGAAGTCACTGTCTTTTGGATGCGACATGTCTCCTCAAAGCTCCGTTTTTTCATCCTGTTGAATTAAATTTCCTCTCCTATCACCTATCATCTATCACATATTGAGCCCCTTTCTATAATAATTGAACCTCTGAGAGCACAGTTTCTTCTCTTCCCCTTCTGGATTGTTAGTTTTTAGAAAATACAATCTCCTATCATTAAAGGGAACTATATAATAAATAAATGCTGAATGTAATTTCTGCTATCATAACCTGACCTATGATACCATATCACAGCATATTTGCCCTGAGAACTTTGGGTGAGTGTACTTCATCTTCATTTCCAGTGTTATAATGATGTCCCTTCTGTTTTTGCAGGCACATTTCCATGAGAAGAGCAGCACATGGTAAGTACCTTTCAGAATTATTGCCTTCTCACTTATTCACTCACTATGTGACCTTGAAAAAAAAGACTGTAAATTCAGGTAATTTTCTCAGTTGTTTCAACTGTCTCAGTTGCCTCTTCAGTTACAGAGAAAGCTTTTCTTTAGAATATGTGACCAATAAGACCTCAGATAATGAATAGAGGGCCATCATCCTGCTATGTTGACAGATAAGAATCAGCTTTTTGAGACTCATTTTACAATTCTCTACAATTTCCCAAAGTTGATTTTTAACATCTTGTGATTTTCTCAATCATTTCATCCTTTCTTGTTTTAGAAAAATTGCTACCTGATAATTTGCTTTCCTATTTACTCCACTTATCAGTTAGCAATGAAATGAGTAATTGTGACATGAAGTTGAAAATAAATGATTACTTTCAAGTACTGTAATGCTTCATTTAACATTTTGTCAATTGCTGTGATGGACACTCCTATAACAAAGGAGAGTTGGATTTGGAGTTAGAGGATCAAGAATTATAAGATCAGAGATTTAGAAGTAGAACAGCTTCAAGTCCAATTCCTTTATAGGTAAAGAAATCAAGGTGAGGCATTAAATTACTTGCCCACAATTACCTAATTAGCAAATCTCTGAGATGGGATTTGAATCAAAGATTCCCTGACTCCAAGTCAGTGCCCTAACCACTGTACCATGCTATTCATTGTTAACTTTTAAGTTTTCTGTGCCTCAGTTTCCTCATTTTTAGAAGAAAGAGTTTGAATTAAATGACCTTTTGGTCTCAGCTCTAAACCTATCATCATCCTCTAATTATTTTTAACATTCTGCCATTTCTTAACTTTCATCTCTGAAATTCACAATGAAAATAGATTGCTTTATTTTAAGAGCTAACATGTTAATAGCGGTCAAAACTTGGAATTCCCATCTGTTAGATTTAGCTATGTGACCCTGGGCAAATTACTTAGAGTCCCTCAGATTCAGTTTGCTCAGCTATAAAATGGTGGTAATAACATTTTCAATGCCCATCTCACTTTGTAAACTTTGAAGTGCTATAAAAATAGGAATTATTATTTTCCTAAATGAGGTTAATTCATTTTTAAGAAAAAATTAATCTAGTTCCTTTTTTGAAGATGTCATTTATCAGGGATCTGTCATGCTTCTAAGTCACATCATTTTGTGTGCTTTTTTTTTAATGGTTCATTCTCCATTTTTACAGGAGTAATTTTAGGTTCAGAGTTGTGGCTTGAAGGTGAAAGAAGAATCTAATAACTATCAACAGCATAGAGCCTGAGGGTACCCTCCAACATGGAGAGAGTTTATCTTTGAACATTATTTCTAACTTTTAAGGTCGAAAGCAATGCTGAGGGCAATTTAGGTTTGGTATATAACATTAAAACAGAAGCTACCTTTCATTATGTGAATAGTACTATAGCTGGTTCTGTGTGTTTTTGAGAATCTTAGCTTATATTTATGTACTATTTTAATCTTTTCAGAGCACTTTATATATATAATTATAAACATATATTTCTGTGCATATATATGTATATGTATATACACATATATATACACATATATTTTTGGAAATTTATCCTTTAATTCTGGGAGATAAGTGCTATTATTATTCCTATCTTATAGATGGGGAATCCAAGGCACACAGAAGTTAAATACTCTGTCCATAGCCACAAAACTGGTAAATGCTTGAGGAAGGTAGGTTATGAATATGAGTCTTTCTGACTCTCAATTCAATAACTCTATCCATTATTTCATCTGATTTTCTAAGTATTGAGATGGCTAGAACAGAAAATTCCCAGTAGAGAAATACTCCCTACTAATTCAGATCGGCAAGTATTCTGCAATTTGTACTCTTATGTATTTGTCTAAGGCATTGTGGAGTAAAACAGTGGTCACAAAAATGGGAATTACATTCAGACCTTCCTGACTTTAGAGATTGGTTCTCAATTCAATACCTCACACAGGTGCTGCTCTGTCATGGGTGCTGTTGATGGTGGCATTATGGTGGTATTGTTATTGTTGTGATGGAGGGAGAGGGAAAGAAAGAGGAGAAGAGGAAACAGGAAGGGGAGGGGGAAAGAGAATAAATGAGAGGAGAGGGAGAAAGATGGGAACCTGTGGTTTCAGAACTTGGTGATGAGGGAGATGGGCTATAGTGAAAATTTATTTTCTCATTAGAGACTAGGTCTAATCATTCAAAGTCACTTCCTACAAAGAACAATGTAATACCTCAGCATTTTAAATCTAATCATTCTTCAAATAAGCCTTCTGTTTGCTGTACTTTCCAGATGGGCAAATGCTCTAATGGGTAGATATCAATTTATTTAATATTCAGTGTGGAGAAACTAATCAGAACCTCCAGAAAATAAGCAATACAAGTTCTTCTTAGGACAAAGATGTAACCTACGAAACATGCCTTATTCTCAAACAGAATAAAGCCAGACGTTTTTATAAATTCATCCTCAGCGTCTCTGAAGTTGCTGCCTCAAGCTCACTCTTTCTCTGTCTCTGTCTCTATATGTCTGTCTGTCTGTTGTGTGTGTCTCTTTCTCTCTCTGTCTCTCTCTCTCTCTCTCTCTCTCTCTCGCTCTCTCTGTATTTTACCAATTTCTTTCTGTTACTGTGTCAAAAATGTGGATTCATTTTTAGCTTGGAAGCATGCCATGAGGTTTCAAGTTCTATTTTTTTAGGAGCATTTGCCTTAATGCTTTGATAGCTTATAGCAAATAGTTGCTAGGAGTTACTACAAACAGCTTATTTACAAACTGATATTTATTTGCAGGAAATAGGGCCTTCCAATGATTTTTCACAATGGGCAACAATATTATGAACTTCAAGGAAAGCATAAGACTAAGCAAGTGATTTTAGAAATAGCTTCTCTGTCTCATTAAGGGGAATATTAAAATGATTGTACTCTAGTCTGTTCAAATGATGGCTTCAAAAGGGGCTGTCTGTCCTTCTAAATATGCACATTTACCACCCACCAATTCATTCCAGGTTTACTATTTAGCTCATTTAAGATTAATGTTAGAACAAATGCTTTGGCAGTAAATTAAAAGGATAGACTTATCATAGTTTAAATCCACTCAAGTCAAGGCAACAGTTATTTATTAAACATGTTCTCAAACAAACAAAAAAACCCCCAAACTATTATTTATGCACCACCTGTGTTTCCCAATATATCTCTCCTTCTTTTCCAAAGAAATTCTTACTTTTAAAATGAAAGAATAAAAAAAATTAGCAAAGATAAATCCATAAATCAACCAAGTCTGACACTATGTATAATATTCTATATCCACAAATCCCCAGCTCTAAAAGAAAAGGTGAGGTAAAATTCCATGTCTAGCACTAAGTTTGGTCCTTATAATTTCACAGCACAGATTTGTTTATTTTGTTGTCGTTTCTATTTGCATTGTTGTAATCATGGTGTATATTATTTCCTTGCTTCTGCTTCTTTACATGAGTTTATATAAAGTTGATTTAGCATATTATATTACATAACTATATTATTGGATTTTTTAACCATTCTTCAGTTGATAGACCTTAAAGATATTATCAACATATTAAATAATTAGGCAAATTAGAAAGTGCTTTAAGCATTTTCCAAAGCTTAAAAGGTATCAGGAAGACATTCAATAAAATAAGGGGCTCAGTTAAGAATGTCCTCCTTATAAAAACATCTGTACCTTTTTCTAGGGCATATGGGGCAGGGAAGACTAATATTTCTGGTATGAGGACGTGCCAAGCCCTTTCCAAGGTTGTTCATTCGTGTTTGATTCACCTAACTCTCATTTGTGGTTCCAAAGAGCTGTAGCAAGCACATACCCTGATAAACTGCCTTGACAGAGGGGCTTAAACCAGGTTGAGGGTAACTGGCAGGTCTCAAATCTGTCCATGAGTTAAGAGCATGTCTACTCCAAGCATGTAAAAACTTTATCCTCCCAAATAGGTGGATGAGAATAATTTATTCCAATGGCCATGAAGGGAATTAAAGCACTTACAGATTGGTGAGACAGTGGAGTTATCAAGGTCATCGAACATAGCTTGAGCTATTGTCAATCATCTTGACTTTTTTCCTTCCATAGGACTTCAATGAGTCAAGAAAAAAGTGAGCCTAATAAGTTTGTGTAATTCTTCTTCACTTTAATCCAAATAATGCACAAGTCAAGATATCATCTGTAAGGTTATTGGACTCTTGGAAAAGCTGAAGACAAGAAAAAAAATCTTTCTCTGTACCTTTTTTGGGCAGCTAGGTAGCAGTCAGGCAGATTCATCTTCCTGGGTTCAAATCTGACCTCAGATACTTAATGGCTGGGTGGCCTGGGTAAGTCACTTAACTCTGTCTTCACCTGTAAAATGAGCTAGAAAAGGAAATGGCAAAACACTCCAGCATCTTTGCCAAGAAAACCCCAAATGCAGTCACAAAGAGTCAAACCTGACTGAAAACAATTCGACAATAACTGTACCTTTTATTCTTAGAGAGATGACTAGTACACTGAGAGGAACTTGCCTAAAATCATATAGTTAATGTTTCTCCATATAGGTCTTAAAACAAGGTCTTCCTGTATCTAAGACAACATTTCTATCTCTGTCTCTCTGTGTCTCTTTCTTTGTCTATCTCTGTCTCTGTGTCTCTGTCAAAATTTCTGTGTCTCTGTCTCTGCCTCTGCCTCTGATTCTGTCTGTCTCTGTTTCTTTGTATGTCTTTCTCTGTTTCTGTCTCTCTATCTCTCTTATGCTGCATACTTCACTGAAAAGGACAGTTTGCATTTCCTCTATTGAAACTGTCAGAAAAGGGAGTCTCCAGATAAATCTACATGCTGCAAATCACACTGAATATGCTAATTTCTCCCAAACAAAAGCTCCTCTGCTTATTTATTTCAACTAACCAGGGAATCCTATTGGATATATAATAATGTCACCCATGATTCATTGACATGAGTATCCCTTATATCTCTATAGAGAGCAAACCTCATAAAGTCATAACCAGAAAATTTGGTATATAGGGAAAGTTAGAGAAAAAACCCCAACAGATTTATCAACTCCTCAAGACAAATTCAGTTGGAGGATGGTGGTTGTTGGTCCCCAGGGATAAAAAAAATCCCAAGATTTGAAAAAATACTTTTAGGGAGTCTACCACTTGGGTGACTAGAGAGCTTGTTAAAGGACCAAATAAGGAAGAAGTCATCTAAGGCTAACCTGCTGGAGATAAGGAGAGCATATCTGAATCCACTTAACTGCATCATCTACTCTATTCCTTTCCATCTTATTCACAAGAATGTATCAATGACTTAGCCAAATTATTTTTTTAAAACCATGTATATTATATGTCTACAGCAATCCCCTGATGTATCCTTATTATCCTGGAAACACAAGGAAATGAGAAGAGACATTAAAGGGATAGAATGCCAATCCTGGAATTGGAAAGATCTGAGTTCAAATATGATCTCAGACACTTACTAGCTGTATTACCCCAAGTAAATCATTTAATTCTGTTTGCTTCACTTCCTTGGTCCATAAAATGAGATGGAGAAGGAAATGGCAAACCACTCCAGAGTCTTTGGCAAGAAAACCCCAAATGGGGTCATAAAGAGTTAGACATGATTGAAATGACTCAACAACAAAAAAGGAACTTAGAATGTATTAGCAAAAGGATGGTTTGTGGAAGGGAAGTTATATTAGTAATGTTCCACCCAAAAATACATTTAAGTAATTTGTATATATTTTAATTTGTCAACTTTTTATTTCTGCTATATAGACATTTATAAGTACTTGTCTTCTCCTTAGAATGTAAGGTCTATGTGAGAAGGGATTATTTTATTCTTTGGATTTGTATTCTCAGAACCTAGAATATTTGTTGTTTATCGATTAACTAGACTAGATTCAGCAACTCTTTAACCCATTGATCCAATAGCCTTGTCAAAAAAAAAAAAAAAAGGAAAGAAAAAGAAAAAGAGGTTGGCCTGGAATACCTCTGTCTGATGAAGCCAGACTTTTAGCGATCATTGCTTCTCCTGCTAAAGTGATCATAAAGTATCTTTTTAATAATGTGTTCTAGAATCCACCACTACCCCAGGAATTGACATTAAGCTACCTGAGCTATTATTTGAAGACTCTCTCTTTCCCTTTTTTGTAGACAGGGTTTTTCTGTGCCATTCCCCAATTAATGAGGTTTCTCAGAATCTAGAATTCTTTTCCATCACAAAAAAAGATGTAATAATTATTTTTCACATAAGTCTTTTTTTCCCCCTTTTATAATCTCTTTGAAATAGAGATCTAGTGGTAGTATTGCTGAATCAAAGAGAATGGACACTTTCATTGTCCTTTGAGCAAAGCCCCAAATTTCTCTCCAGAATGTTGGATCAGATCACAAATCCACTAATGATGGATTGTCTAAATTTTCCCACATCCTTCCCTAGATTTTTCATAGAGATAGATATTCTCTTATCATCTCTACTTCATTGTCAACTCTCTGCTGATCATTTTTGTTTTCCTTTTTGCTGCAATGATCTTTCTCATTATAAAAAAAAAGAGAAGTGAATTGTCTATTTAATCCATTTTCACTGCCCCATTCAAGTCACACAGCTGTCCCATTCCTCCTTTGATCTTATATTTGCTCCAGACACAGTAAAATAATCCTGACAATTAGTCAGGTTTAGCTTAGTTTTAGTCATCCTAAGATTTTTCGAGAGGGCTCTGCCACTCTTTTGTATTTATTCTCCAATTTCTGGCTTTGCCTCCATCTTCTACACACACACATACACACACACACACACACACACACACACACACACATATATATATATATATATAATTATTCTTTTCAAGTATTTTAAATTTAAATACAAGATGGGAAAAGAAAAAAAAAAAAAAACAATGCCATGTACATAGAAGAACACAAGGGAGGATTCAAAATAAAAAGCAATAGTTTCCATTTCAAAAAAGTCTATATAATCCATATTATACATTGTGTTCAGAGATGTCCATCTTTGATTCCTTGTAGGTTTTCTTTTGTTCTCCACTGGGCAATTTATACTTTATTTTTTTTTCTTTCCTCCCCGACCTCCCAGGAAGGTTATAATTAAGCATGAATACACACACACATACCATATACACCTATATATACATACATATATTAAATGCAAAATAAGAAAAAAAGAAAAATAGCAAAAGAAAGGCAGAAAAAGAAAAAAAAACATTGTTATGTATAGTGTTCTTGGTAATTTTCTGGAGGTCTTTGGGGCAGCCTTCTTTTTAGTTCAGTAATCACCACAATAATAGCCAGGCGCTAAAGTCCAAAGTCTTTATTGTCTCCTTCACAATCCAGTATCCTTGCCTGGGTCCCGGGATAGTTTTCTTGAGGCCTTTCAGATAGGCCTTAATCTCAGTGGAGAAATGAAAGAGGAGAGCTTGCCACCATGGTGGTGTGAAATGGGATGAATGAATCTGGCTCTCCTTGGCTCCTAGAGCTTGAGCTCCTGCCTCCAATCCTCTTGTTTTTTCTGGCTCTGTCTCTGAGCCTCCTGGCCCCCAGGAGAGCCACCAGGAGCCTGACCAAAGTTGTAATGAATCTGTCTCTCCTTGACTCAGAGAGCTTGAGCTCCCACCTCCAGTGTGCTTGTCTTCTCTGGCTCTGACTCTGGCTGAGGCTCCCAGCTTATGTGTTCTCTTATAATTACATTATCATAGATGTGAATCTTGTAGAACTATATTAAGTACTAAGTACATGTACTGAACTAGAGAACTATTAATCATCATGCTAAACTAGACAACCATTGTCTTTATGAATTCCATTGACTTAGCACCTTGTAAGAATCCTTGTTTCAAGTTCAGAGTTCTGGCCCATAGCATCTCCCACTTTCTTTTGTTTTAGAACATAGATGGTCATTTTCTTCCTGGCTTCTCAGGGAGGTGAGAAACCCCAAAAGAGGTGATCATACCCTCTCTGACTTCTCAAAAAAGGGGGTGAAAACACCAAAAAAGAAGGTGATCACATTCTCCCTGATGTCTAAGGAAGGGAGATGAAAACATCAAAGGAAATGGGGAATCAAACCAGATTAACAGGTTTCTGAAGGGTCTCACTTGAAACAGGTATACATACATCCATCTACATGGGAGTTATTACATAAGCACATAGCAATATAACACAGACTAGTAGTGATGTAACAAATAACATGAGTCAACATGAGGAATTATACATATCCATTAGTCCTAGAAATAGTCCAAACCAATCTATTGTCCATTATTTCATGTGTCTGGGAATCCAATGATTCCTGCAAGTTTTGAAGTTCTGCAACAGTCTTATCAACAATTTTTCATCTCAGGGAATCTAGTGATTCCTGCTGGTTTTAAAGTTCTCTAACAGTCTTATTATCAGCAATGCTCTTTCAATGTCAGATGTTTTTTGGGTCTTCCCTCTTTTGTTTTGTTTTTTTTTTTCTCTTTTTCTATCTCTTTCCAGGTGCTCATTGGCACCCATCTAACTCCTTCTCCATCTGTAGACATACAAGCAAACCCTTTCTCCCAAGCAATTAACCTATATAGTCCCTTCCATTCACCACTTTCTGGATTTCTCCACATCACCTGGCAATTACATTGGAGCTGCTCACACTGGACACTTCTTCTGTTGAGTTAAAAGGCCTGTATTCTCCCCAATTGTAATCCCTTTTTCCCATCTGATTGTTTTTTGGCTGATTGATCATATCAGAATATTAAACTTCTGAAGACTCTCTGGGTGTAAACTCATCATGTCCCACCTGTTTTTTGATTGTTATCTTGAAGCTGGGGCTCACCTCTTATTTCCATGGGACAATCTACATTCTGAGGGCCAGTGGAAACCCTTATTGCATTTTGAACATAGGGTTTTCGGTCTTATTCTCTCATCCTGTCTTCTCACTCTGTCTCTATGCCTACACTGAGCTTTCAGATGTCCTACTTTACCACATTGAAAGCATTGACAAGTCTCTCTGGAAGTCCCTTGCCAAGAGAGACCCTGTCTTCCTATGTTCATCATAGTCTGTATATGAAAAGCATTTGTACCCACTGTGGCATAGCATCTTATGATCTCCTCTAAAGGAACATCTTTGTATAGTTCCCATATAATTCTTTTTATAAACTTCATTAGCATTTTCTTTAGTAAGTTGTTTGATCATTATTCCTGTTGCTGAATTTTCACCAATTGTTCTTGTGACAGCTGTTTGCAGACATCCCACAAAATAAGCAAAATCATTTGGACCTTGCTCTATTTTTGTGAAGGCTTCCCCTCCATCTTTTCCTGGGAGGGAGCTCCATGCTTTGATAGCAGCAGCAGCAATTTGCTCATATGCTGTTATAGGGTAATTGATCTGTGCTGAAGCATCTGCATACTGACCTTTACCTGATAGTTGGTCAAAGGAGATTTGTAGATTAACTCAGTTTGCCTGTTTCATTGGGCTTGTAGTCTACATAATTCACTATACTCCTAAAGCCACAACAAGTTTTGTCCAGGTTCTAAACATATCCTTGCTATAGATTTACAGTCACTAGGGATTAAAATGTCATAAGCCAAATTCTGTAATAACATCTTAATATAAGACGGTGTAGCTCCATAAAGAGTGCAACCCTTTTAAAAATCCTTGATTTTTTCCAGATCAAAAGGAGTGTATCTTCTCCCTTGTTGATCTGAAGAATCAAACTCTTCAATAACAGGGTATGCATTTATCAAATCAGATATATCCTTCATTGTAGGTTTTCTTTCGGCACTTTGCTGCGACTTTTGACTTTATTCTTTTTTTTCTCTTTCCTATCTTCCTAACTCCTCCAAGCAAGCTACAGTTAAGCAAAAATATTATTTATGTATACAAACATATATACATGCATAACATATTCATAAACATACACACACACCTATATACCTACATACACATACATACATATATGTATATGTATACACATGCATATATACATACATCTAAGATAATAACATGCCTGATATATAATGTAGATTTCTCTCTTGATTGAATCTTTATTTTTTGTTTGACTTTGAGATCAATGATTACTACTCATACTTTTTTCCTCCTAATATATTTTATTTTATTATAATTTTGATGGAGTTATTTTCTTCCTTAAAATTCTGGATCTCCTTTATTGTACATAGCAACAAGATTATATGATGATCAATTCTGATGGACGTGGCTCTCTTCAACAATGAGATGATTCAGAACAGTCCCAATGATCTTAGGATGAAGAGAGCCATCAACACCCAGAGAGAGGACTGTGGGAACTGAGTATGGTTCACAACATAGCATTTTCACTTTTTTGTTGTTGTTTGCTTATATTTTGTTTTCTTTCTCATTTTTCCTTTTTGATTTGATTTTTCTTACACAGCAAGATAATTGTATAAATATGTATGCATATGTTGGATTTAACATACATTTCTAACATGTTTAATATATAGATAGAAAGATAGATAGATAGATAGGATTACTTGACATCTAGGGGAGAGGTGGAGATAAAGGGGAAATTGAAACACAAGGTTTTGCAAGTGTTAATGTTGAAAAATTATCCATGCATATCTTTTGAAAATAAAAAGTTTTAATTAAAAAAAAAAGATTCTGGATTTCCTTTGCCAGTTGTTTGACTTTCTTTTTATAATCTTTTTACTTTAATTTTAAAGAAATTTTTTTCTCAATCTCTCTCATCTGATTTTTTAAAGTCTTTTTTGAGTTCTATGAATTCTTTCTGGGCAAGTGACCATTTGATATAACTCTTTGGGGCCGGAAAGGACTTTTTTGCTTCATTATCCTCCTCTCAAGATGAACTTTGATCTTTACTTTCATAATAACTATCTATGATTTGATTCTTTCTCTTTTGTCCATCTGCCTTTTTTATAGCAGATTATTATAATAATCACATCTAGCCCTGGCATATTAGGGATGGTGTTCTGCCTTCAGGTTCTTCGGTTCTTCCTTATATCCTGTAATTAAAACCAATACTTCCTTCCCTCTTTACCCCCTAAATGCCAGCACTCCTGCCCCACTGCTTTTTTTAATTTTTAAAAAATAATTATAACTTTTTGTTGACAGAACCCATTCCAGGGTAATTTTTTTTTACAACATTATCCCTTAAAAAAAAAACAAAAAACCATTATCCCTTGCACTCACTTCTGTTCCGATTTTCCCCCTTCCTCCCTCGACCCTCTCCCCCAGATGGCAAGCAGTCCTATACATGTTAAATATGTCGCAGTATATCCTAGATACAATATATGTGTGCAGAAACGAACAGTTCTCTTGTTGGATTCAGAACTGGATTCAGAAGGTAAAAATAACCCGGGAAGAAATACAAAAATGCAAACAGTTTACATGCATTTCCCAGTGTTCTTTCTTTGAGTGTAGCTGCTTCTGTCCATCATTAATCAATTGAAACTGAGTTAGGTCTTCTCTTTGCCAAAAAAAATCCACTTCCATCAGAATACATCTTCATACAGTGTCATTGTTGAGGTAAATAATGATCTCCTGGTTCTGCTCATTTCACTCAGCATCGGGTTCATGTAACTCTCTCCAAGCCTCTCTGTATTCATCCTGCTGGTCATTTCTTACCGAACAATAATATTCCATAACATTCATATACCACAATTTACCCAACCATTCTCCAATTGATGGGCATCCATTCATTTTCCAGTTTCCAGCCACTACAAACAGAGCTGCCACAAACATTTTCTGTCCCACTGCTTTTGCACTAACCAGGCAAATGCTATTTCCTTCCCACCCAAGATTATCTCTCAGGAACAAAGCTTGGCCTGGCATTCCTTATCAGCAGAGGTTCCCTCAATCTATCCCCCATTCAGACACTGGACTCCCCAGGTAGTGGGGAGGTGAAAATTCCTATTGATGCGGGAAAGATTCCAATCTTTGATTCCCAACCCCCCTAGCTAATGTAAATTACCTTTGACTCACAAATCCTGGTCCCTTTGAATTCCAATAGAAGGTCCGGACCTGTCCCATCCCCACCTGGATCTGAGCCAACTCTGGGGCTACACCCCAAAGCCCCTCGAGCTAAGTCTCCGACTTAAAAGGACCACACTGGGAACCCCTCTTTGCAGAGATTCCAAACATGGTCACCATGTGAGGACCCTCTGTCCAGTGCCCTCCTTATCTCTACCTTCACCTATCTCCTACTTCTAAACTCAGTAATAAACCTCTTTTATTAATCTAGCTCCCTGGGCCAATAAATGCTTTTATTGGGAATCCGCGCTGCTACTAGACCTCATATACCGCCGTATCCTTGCGCCGAATCCAAGGGGGTTAGAGGGGAACACTGTTTGACTCCCTGTACCCCAAACCTGCCACTAGACTTTAACTAAACCCTAATTTCATTTAGGTACCCCAAATGTAGACCTCAACACCTCACCATTTGGTTCCTGACCTCAACACTATGGCTAAGGCAGAGGCTTCCTTCCAGCCTAGGTAGCCTCAGAGCTCACAATTTGAAGTTTCTGTAGAGGCTTCCCATAACCCAATACTTTCCTATACTTCCCATAACCCAAAGTATCTTTGGATCTTTTCTCTAGTTATCCCAGGAGAACCACCATTTTGCTCTGACTCTTATTTATTTTTGCTGCCTTATGTTCACCCTAAGGCGTTTTTTTGTTTTATGGAAGAAATCTGGAGAACTTGTAATTTTCTGACCTACTCCACTGTCTTTCCAGAATCCTCTTAAATACATCTCTAAAGCATCTAAATTGTTTATCAAGTTTCCAATATCCATATTGGTCTTTTGAGACAATATCTCACCAAACTCTTTTTATTCTTCCAAGAAACATTTATGTTTCTATCTATAAGATGTTATTTTAATAGCCTTTTATCTTTCTAGGGCTGATTTACTCCTGTATAATTTTAAGCCATAGGATTCAATCTCTTTTTATTATCTTACTATTAATAATAACATTTACAGAGCACTTATTATGGAACAGCCACTTTGTTAAGTGATTTATAAATATAATTTCATTTTATTCTCACAAAAAGGTAGGTGTTAGGATTGTTTTCCTTTTTCTCAGCTGAGGAAATCCAAACAGTCAAAGGTGATTACTTGCCTAGAATCCCATAATCTCATTAGTTGTTGTCTGAGGATTTGAAGTCAGATCTTCCTGACCCAAGGCCTAGTGCTCTATCCCCTGTTACCACCTAGATGCCTGTTAGATCCTTCTAACCTGATTATCTCTCATCACTTTTTGTATTCTGTTGATCCTACTGATATTCACTCACACTACTGATATGGAAGCTATCTTTTGCTTTTGGCCCCTTGGCTCAGCATCCTCCTCTGCTGTTGATTTATGCTGAGGTCTGTACATATGTCCAACCCCTTCGTCCTTCCCTAAGAGGGGAACTTTCCAGATGTCACCTTTTCTTGTTCCCTGATTTTGGAAGCTTCAGTTTGCACCAGGGAGAGCCCTCAGCCTTAGCTCTTAGCAGTCTCATTTATTATTAGGGTTGACAGGAACAGCACACTAATATTAGGGTGAGGATGAAACTGAATTTGTGATTCAATTGGCTTATGAAACTCCAGGGGAGAAATTACCTATATTAATATTGATCAGCACCTTCTCAGGAACTTAAATAGTTAAAGAATTTCCTGGGGCATTGAGAGGTTAAATGACTTGCCCCCAGGTGATGTAGACAATCTGTCAGAAGCTGTCTTTATAATTTCCAGGTACCTCTCCATTTGCTATAGAACACTGCCTCTCTAGAAGTAATAGCATTTCTTTCTTTTCTTCTCTTTTAGCATTTTTCCTTTACCTTTTTATCACTGTTTCTCTCTTTGGCCAAATCCTCTTTTCCCACACTGATGTTTCTTTTTCTATCCTTTTCTAGTTTCTTGGTGCACATTTTCCTCCTCAGTTTTTGTCATACTTCTTATCAGCAGAATTACTTCTATTCTATTTAAATAACTGAAATAGACAGAGGTGAGATAGCTTCACTATAGACAATTCAATGGAAATTCAGATTGGGATTGACCAAAAATCTCTCTGAATTTGAAAATCAGTTATATGCTGTGATAGGGTTTTGATCAACTAATTATGTTATAGAAGGAAAGAATCTGCATGAATAAATAAAATCAGTGAATAAATAAGAACAAGAAATAGCAAAATAACAAAATAATATATGTGTATATTCATCTCCCTAATCATTCTTTACATGAACTTCCTAAAAGTAGAAGCATAACAACTAGTAAAGTAGTTATAATTAGATCTTTAATAATTATTTACATATAATAATGGTTTGGATTTAATTCCTTTTCTTTTATTTCTCGTTTACTCAGGAATCTTCAGCTTACACCATAGAGGACTTTAGCTGATGGCAATCTCAACTATTGTTAGGGTAAATGGGAATAACACACATGTTAGGGTATGGGTGAAACTGAACTAGTTATGGAAATGATAAGGAATAGTCAAATGCTAAAAATTAGAGAAGTAAGAATAAGGATTGGACCTCTGATTTCAATGATATGAAATTCCAGAATAAGGAAACTTTATCAAGGAGGCACTTTCTCTAAAATCATATGGAATCAGGGATTAGTTTAGGGCAGCAAGAGGTGAAATAACTTGCCTAGGATCACACACATAGGATATGTCATAGGCTAAAAAATGTATAATAAGAAGGAAATAAATGTGTAATTAGCAAGCACACATTATATGCCAGATACTATGCTAAGTGTTTTATAACTACTATCCCATTTGATTCTCCCAACCACCCAGGAAGATGCTATCATTATTCTCATTTTACAGTTGAGGAAACTGAGGGAGACAGAGATTAAATGACTTGCTCAAGGTTACCTTCCCAATCTTAATTCCTCTCTAGTTTGTACTTCTGGGCTTTTTTGACCATGCCATAGAAACCTCTTCATCCTGTAAGTTCATTATATCCCTGAACTTATCACAGTAGAAATACTCTCTGTCCCTGGAATATTTTCCACTTAAAGATCATTACAAAGACATATATGTCTTCATGTCTCTCAAGAAGTTACAGAATAAATTTATCTAGTGATTAGAGAAGTTTGAATCATTCAGCTTGATGAGATCTAGATATGGGGTACCTAAATGAAATTAGGGTTTAATTGAGGTCTAGTGGCAGGTTTGGGGTACAGGGAGTCAAATAGAATTCCCTTGCAACCCCTTTGGATTCGGCACAAGGATACGGAGTTAAATGAAGTCTAGAAGCAGTGTGAATTTATTATGGGGTTTGGAAGTAAGGTTAAAGTATAGTTAAGGAAATAGATGAGGATAAAAAGATAAGAGGACACCAAAAACAGGATTCCATGGACAGAGATCTCTGGCATGCCAGGTTGGCATGTTTGGAACCTCTGCAAAGAGAGAATTCCAGCTTAACTCTTTTATAATGAGAGATTCATCTAAAGGGGCCTGTGGGTGGAGTCCTAAATTGGCTCCTAGATGGATTTCAGTGGGGGCTTGAGTTCATTTGGTGGGAGTTGGGAAACCTGAGCAGATCATTAGAATGAGAGTTGGGGTAGCCCAAGTTGGCTCAGATCTGGATGGGGGCTGGGACAGGCCTGCATCTTCTACTGGAATTCAAAGGGACCAGGATTTGTGAATCAAAAATCCTAGCTTCCTGGATTGATAATCCATCAGGAGGGATTGGGAATCAGAAAGAAAGGAATAATTCAATTCTCAAAGGGACCACAACCCACATCAAGTTGACAAACCATCTCTCTTGAGTTTTCATCAAAGAAACCAATAATCTGAGGGGTTTGACCAGGGATGAGCTGATGATGTTTAGAACTGGTTCTCTGAAGAAAAAGAAAATAAAGGGAAGAAAAAGGAAAGGGGAAGGAAAAAGTTAGGGAAAGGGAAAAAGTATGGGAAGGGAAAAGGAAAGGGCAGGGAAAAGGAAAGGGCAGGGAAAAGGAAAGGACAGGGCAGGGCAGGGCAGGGAAGGGCAGGGAAGGGCAGAGAAGGGAAGGGAACAGAACTGAAGGGAAAGGAAGGGCAGGGCAGGAAAGGGAAGGGGATGGGAAGGGAGAGGAAGGGAGGGGAGAGTAGGGGAAGGGAAGGGAGGTAAGGAGATGGCAGGGAACAGGAGGGCAGGGCAGAGCAGGGAAAGGAAGGGCAGGGCAGGGAAGGGGAGGGAAGAGAAAGGAAAGGGAGGGGATGGAAGAGAAGGGAAGGGAAGGGACAAAGTTGACAAAATACAATACCCATTCCTATTGAAAACACTAGATTACATAGGAATAAATGGAGTTTTACTTAAAATGATAAGCAGTATCTATTGAAAATTATCAGAAGCTTAAATTCAGTGGAGATAAACTAGAAGCATTCTAGTATATCCAGTAGGATAAAGAGTGTAACAAGATGGCCATTATCAATATTTTATTCAATATAGTACTAGAAATATATTTAGCCATGAGAAGAAAAATAAATTGAAAGAATTAGAATAGGTAATGAGGAAATTATAGCCCTCTTTGCAAATCATATACTTAAAATCATAAACTTAAAAAAATCCTAAACAATCAACTTAAAAAAAATACTTGAAACAAATAACAACTTTAATATTTGGGAGTTCACCTGCCAAGACAAACCTAGGAACTAAAAGTACACTGTTGCAAAACACTTTTCACACAAATAAGTCAGATTTAAACAATTAGAAAAATATCATTTGCTCATGGGTAGGCTGAACTAATATAATAAAAATGACAATTCTACCTAAATTAAATCTACTTATTTAATGCCATGATAATCAAACTGCCAAAACTCATTTTATAAAGTAGAAAAAATAATAACAAAATTCATTTCAAGAACTAAAGGTAAAGAATTATTGAAGAAGAAAGAAATTATTGAAAAAAGAATGAAAAGAAAGGTGGCCTACCTATATCAAATCAAAAGCTATTATAAAGAAGCAATCAGGAAAACCATTTGATAGTGACTAAGAAACAGAGTTGTGCTTCTGAGATAAAAACCTACTATTTGACAAAAATTTCTGGGAAAAATGAAAAATAATATGTCAGAAACTAGGCACAGTCCAACATCTCACACCATATAAGAAGATAAGGTCATAATGGGTTCATGATTTAGACATAAAGGGTGACACTTTATTAGGAAATGAATGGATAGTTTACCTATCAGATTGATGCAGAAGGGAAGAATTATCATCAAAAAAGAGACAGGGAACATTAGGAAATGGAAAATGTTAATTTTGATTACATTAAATTTTAAAAGATTGCCCAAACAGAACCAATGCTGCCAAAGTTAGAAGGAAAGTAGAAAGCTGTAGATAATTTTTATAGCCAATATTTTCTAATATATATATATATATATATATATATATATATATATAATTAAGTCAAATTTATAAGCATATGTCCCTTACCAATTAATAAATGGTCAAATGGTGAACAGATAAATTTCAGATGATGAAATGAGAGTCATCTATAGTCCTATGAAAATTGCTCTAAATCACTATTGATCAGATGAATACAAATTAAAACAACTCTGAGGTACCACCTCATATCTGTTGGGATTGGCTAAGATGACAGGAAAAGAAATGATAAATGTTGCAGAGGATGTGGGAAAATAGGGACACTAATGTGTTGTTAATGGAGTTATAAACTGACTCAGCCCTTCTAGAGAACAATTTGAAACTGCACCCAAAGAGCTATAAAATTGTATATGTATATAGTCTTAGATCAGGTACAGTTAAGCCACCTTCATTTGCATTTTTTCATTAATTCCCTTAAAATTCTTGACCTTTTGTCTTCCAAATGAATTTTGTTATTATTTTTTCTAGGTCTGTAAAATAATTTCTTGGGAGTTTAATTGGTATAACATTAAATACATAGATTAATTTAGGCAGTATTGTCATTTTTTTATTATATTTGCTCGACCAATGCAAGAACATTTGATAATTTTCCAATTGTTTAGATCTCAGTTTATTTGTGTGTAAAGTGTTTTGTAGTTCTTTTCAAATAGTTCCAAACTTTGCCTTGAAAGATAAACTACCAAATATTCTATATTATCAACAGTTATTTTAAATGGAATTTCTCTTTGTATTTGTTGCTTCTGGACTTCAATGGTAATATATAAAAATCCTGATGATTTATGTGGATTTGTTTTGTATCCTGAAACTTTACTGAAGTTGTGAATTGTTTCTAACAATTTTTTAATTGATTTTCTAGGGTTCTCTAAGAATACCATCATATCTGCAAAGAGTGATAATTTGGTTTCCTTATTACCTACTCTAGTTCATTTAATCTTTTTCTTCTCTTATCACCAATGCTAACATTTCTAATACAATATTGAATAGTAATGGTAATAGTGGACAACCTTATTTCACCCCTGATCTTATTGGGAATGGTTCTAGTTTGTCCCCATTACATATGCTACTTGCTGATGGTTTTAAATAGATGCTACTGATCATTTTAAGGAAAAGTCCATTTATTTCTATACTCTGTAGTGCTTTTAATAGGAATGGGTGTTGGATTTTATCAAATGCTTTTTCTGCATCTATTGAGATAATCATATAATTTTGTTAGTTTGGTTTTTGATATAGTTAATTATGCTAATAGTTTTCCTAATATTGAACCAGCCCTGCATTCCTGGTATAAATCCTACTTGGTTATAGTGTATTATCCTGGGGATGACTTTCTGCAATCTCTTTGCTAATATTTTATTTAAGATTTTTCATCAATATGCATTAGGGAAGTTGGTCTATAATGTTCTTTCTCTGTTTTATCCACCTGGTTAAGGTAAAAGAACCATAACTGTGTCATAAAAGGAATTTTCTAGGACTCCTTTCCCTATTTTTTCAAATAGTTTGCATGGTATTGGAATTAATTGTTTTTAAAATGTTTGGTAGAATTCACATATAAATCCATTTGGCCCTGGAGCTTTTTTCTTAGGGAGTTGATTAATAGCTTGTTCTTTTTTTTCTTTTTCTAAAACAGGATTATTTAAATAATGTATTTCCTCTTCTGTTAACCTGGACAATCTATATTTTTGTACGTATTCCTCCACGTCACTTAGATTATCGAAGTATAAAATTTATTGACATATAGTAGGCAAAATAACTTCTAATTATTACTCTACTTTCCTCTTCATTGATGGAAAGTTCTCCTTTTTCATTTTTGAGACTAACAATTTGATTTTCTTCTTTCCTTTTTCTAACAAATCAACTAAAGGTTTATCTATTTTGTTTATTTTTTCATAAAACCAATTCTTAGTTTGTATTTATTAATTCAATATTTTCTTACATTCAATTTTATTAATCTCCTCTTTTACTTTTAAAATTTCAAATTTGGTATTTAATTAAGGAATTTTTCATTTGTTCTTTTTCTAGCTTTTTTTATTTGCAAGCCTAATTCATTGATCTTTTCTTTCTCTTTTATGTAAGTAAGCATCTAGAGATATAAAACTTTCCCTAATTACAGCTTTGGCTGCATCCCCAAAATTTTGGTATGTTGTCTCATTATCGCTATTCTCTTGAATGAAATTATTAATTGTGTCTATGATTTGTTGTTTCACCCATTTATTCTTTAGGATTAGAGCAGTTAGTTTACAATTAATTTTTTTATCGATTTTCCCCTGGCATTTTATTGCATTATGATCTGAAAAATGCATTTACTATTTCTGCCTTTATGCATTTGATTTTGAAGTCTTTATGCTCTAATATATAGTCAATTTTATATAGGTTCCTTGAACCACTGAGAAAAATAGTGTACTTCTTTCTGTCGCCATTCAATTTTCTCCAAAGATCTATCATAGCTAACTTCTCCAAAATTCTATTTACCTCTTTAACTTCTTTCTTATTTATTCTGTGATTTGATTTATCTAGTTTGAGAGAGCAAGATTGAGATCCCACACTAGTATAATTTTTCTATTTCTTCTTACAGCTCTTTTAACTTCTCTAGGAATTTAAATCCTATACCATTTTGTGCATATATGTCTATTATTAATATTAATGGCTCTTTGGTTTTTAAATTGTTTCTTTCTGGCTGCTTGCAATATTTTTCCCTGGTTCATTAGTTCTAAAATTTAACTAACATATTCATTTTGTTTTCATTTTGGATTCTCTTTTAGGAGGTAATCCATTAATGCTTTCAATGGCTCTTTAACCTTCTGATTCTAGGATACCAGGGCAGTTTTCTTGATGATTTCCTGAAAGATAATGTCTGGAATATTTTTCATCATAGTTTTCAGGAAGTCCAGTAATTCTTAGATTGTCTCTCTTAGATCTATTTTCCAGATCAGTTGTTTTGCAATGAGGTATTTAACATTTTCTTCTATATTTTTCATTTTTTTGATTTTGCTTGACTGATTCTTGATGTCTCATTAAGTCATTCATTTATTTGTTCAGTCCTATATTTTAATGAATTGTTTTCTTCAGTTCCTTTTTTTGGTTGTTGTTGTTCCTTTTGTATTTGGCCAATTCAATTTTAAAATGAATTGTTTTGTTCTATGGATTTTTTTTTTCATTTCACAAATTCTGTTTTTCCCAGGAGTTATTTTCTTCTTCCATTTCATGAATTCTGTTTTTCAAGGAGTTGTTTTCTTTTTACATTTTATCAAATCTATTTTGCAAGGAGTTATATGCTTTTTTTCTATTTCACTAAATCATTCGTAAGGAGTTTTCTCCAGATAGTTTCTGTGTTTCCTTTTCTAAACCCTTTTGCAAAGTTCTCATTTCTTTTTCCCATTTTTCTTCTAGCTCTCTTTTAAGATCCTTTTCAAAATCTTCCAAGAGAGTCTTTTGAGATGGGGACCAATTTATATCAACCTTTGGGTCTTCATCTGGAGACAATCTGCTTTTAGTGTCATCAGGGCTTTAAATCTGTAATTCTCTTTCTCCATAAAAATTACTTATGGTAGACTTCTTTTTGCTTCTTTGCCCATTTTTTAAAAGGTTGAGGTCTGCTTTTAGAGCAAAGAGGAGATTATTGAAGCTTCCTCTACAGACATCAGTGGCTTCATTGGGTCAGTGCTGACTAACTTCTGGTACCAGGTGGGCATGGCAGGGTCCCAATATTCTGGGATTTAGGGTCTCACCATTTGCCTTTTATATTTGTGTTGGATGTCTTACAGCTAATTTGCTTATCTATTGGCAGGACAGAGTAACCAACACTGTCTGTAGATTCCTCCCAGTAGCGTTTCCAATGGGAAGAGCCCACACTGCCCTGAGTCTGGGTGCTTGCCTGGCTCAGTTTCCACACAGCTGCCTGCATTCAGCCTACCTTCTTCTGTGCCCAATTTAAATAGACCTTTTTTGGAGATCTTCCAAATTATCTTCTGATGGAAATTTTTTATATTCCAAATATTTGTGGGTTCAGAGGCTGGATTTACTGTTAATTTGAGGGACATGGGGAGAACTCAGAAAAAGACTGTGTCCTCTCCAACATCTTGGCTCTGCCCCCGAGAAAATACTATTCGTCCAGCTATATTCACTTTCCATAGTGCTCTTTCTCTTTCTCTGAATAGTGATTGGTATTTTTCCATCTCAAGTCTAGTGGTATTGCCTTGAATCACTGCATTGTTGAGAAGAACCAATCACAGTTGTTCATCACATAATCTTATTGTTATTGTGTCTGATGTTCTCTTGGTTCTGCTTACTTCCCCCGTCAGTTCATGCAAGTCTTTTTAGGATTTTCTGAAGTCAGTCTGTTCATCATTTCTTACAGAACAATAATTTTATTACATTCATATACCAAACGTATTCAGTCATTCCCCAATTGATTCCACTCAATTTCCACTTCCTTGCCACTACAAAGAGTTGTGGCTCCTTTCCTCCCTTTTATGATCTCTTTGGGATACAGACACATAAGTGACACTGCCAGCCACAATATGAACACAATGGGAATAGGGTCTTTTAAAAAAAAGTAACATTATTTTGTATGCCTCTTCAGTTAGTTAAAACAATTTAATGAGATTTCTTTTTAAAGTCTAAAAAAGAAGTGATTAGTCTAATTTTAAATTTATTCTATACATAATAAACTATGTGATCATAGTATACAAAATCTGAATTTATAAAGTAGGAAATGACATATAAATGAAATCTTTTATAGGGTAAGGGATATGATTTAGTAATATACAGAAAATTTTATCATTTAATATTTTGAGTAATACTGCATTTCATTTTCTAGATTAAACATGTTCTATAAGAAAGGAGTTGAACAAAGCTGCCTTAATGCTGCTGCCTGTTGTCTTAGTGGCTGGGGAGTAGTCTAGATTGAATCAGCAGGGCAAATGGAAACTTTTAGGAGAGAAAAGTTCCTCACACATATTTCAGAAAGTAAAAAGACAGAGACCCCATGGACTAGATTGGGGTCTCAAGTCAAATGTCATTTGTACATAAATAAACTTTCTTGCTAGATAATTAATGCAGTTACATACTATCTTTCTGTAGGCTTATGAAATCAGTACTCAAAACATACAATCAAAAATAGCCATGTAGTGTCAGTTCCAATATACTATAACATTGTGTTTGTATTTCTTTCAGAGAAATTCCTTTTTGCAAACTTAATTTTATATGAGATTATCTTGTTTGTCCATTTTACGTTAAGAAACAGATCATTCTACAACAAAATCTTATCACTAATATTGTGAGGAAATGTTTTGCTTATATTAGGTGAGATTCTATGTGTAAAATATTTGTAAGATAGTAAAAAATGAAAAAAAATTGAATTCTTTGCCGAGGAGATAAGATCTAAGAGAAATAAGAATGAATGGAGCTGTTAAAATAAAGAAGTTTAGGGGCAGTTAGGTGGTACAGTGAATAGAGCACCATCTCTGAAGTCAGGAGTACCTGAGTTCAAATCTGGTTTCAGACACTTAATACTTCCCTAGCTGGTCAAATCACTTTACCTTGATTGCCTCAGGGGAAAAAAAAAAAAATATATATATATATATATATATGTCTGAACTTAGGACTGGCAGGGAAGCTCAAGAGCTTAAAAACAGAAAACCATTCAGATTTATTTGAAGATTAATTAGAATGGGTTTTTGTGTGGAATAGAAGAACTGGGGTATATCCTTATTGTATAAAGTGGATGCTGTTTTACATATTCAGCCCATTTTCCATACTCAATTATACAAATTATACAAATATATTCCCATACTCAATATGTACAATATTACCCAAACTGGGGAAAATATTGATAATAGTGAATGTAAGCTTCTAATTGAATAAGGTAGGCAAATTTTCCTGGGATATAATGTATGAGCAGGGAATTGATTAAATAGTTCCCTCTGGCCTATTTGATAAATATATTTCTGACCCTGAGGAATATGGAAACATGGGCATTTTATTGTGCCTATGGTGTTCTTTGACAATTTTTTAAAGAAGTGATTTGTTTTCACTGACTGAGACTGCAACTAAGATGATATAGAGGTTTTGGAAGGATGGACTCTTGTCAAAGGAGTTACCTCCCTCTTTACTCACTAATCTATAAAATAATGATAGTGACAATGACAAAAAGACAAAGAGTTGACTTTCTGTTGTTGTTCAGAGTAAAAATACACACATAATATATTTGTGCAGGTGGGAGGTGAGGAAACCTATATAAGAGAATCATCTCTTCCCACTAAACTATTAATGCTTGTCTTGGGTCAGGAGCACAGAAAATGACAAGCCTATGGAAAAAAATATTGCTGATAGCAAATTTTCCTTTCTCAAGAGATGGGAGTATTATCTGGATATGGGTTTTCATAATAGTGTTTTTACAGAATCATAAAGCAAAAAAAAAATTGTGCTTGCTCACCAAGCCTGAGAAGGGATTATGTGAACAATATTCCTGAATCTCAACCTCAAGTGTAGAAAAGATAGATCTTGTTTTCTTTGATAGTATGATCCTATAACCTCATCTTCTAGCAGAGAAAAGAGAATTCAATGGCATCAGCTTTAGAGGTTGTCTTGAAAGCAAATCTGAATTGGGGCAGCTAGGTGATATAGTGGCTAGAGCATGAACACTGGAGTCAAGAGAACTTGAGTTCAAATTTGATCTCTGACACACTTAATAGTTATGTGACCCTGGGTATATCAGTTAACCTTGATTGCCTCGATGTTTTCTTTCCCTTTCTCTCTAACTTCAAACTCTAAGCATCAAACCTTCTCGAGAGAGAAGAGGAAATCCTGACTTGCATGCCTTAAAGAAAATAAAAGTGAGTTTATCCACATGATTCCCATAGTTTACTAAAGATTAAAAGTAGGAGCAGAAGAAATGTCAGAGGGTTGCCCTCCTGGAAACATGAGTTCAATTCTTTTCTTAGGAAAGTTTATTGTCTACTGAAAGTGTTTATTATGTTTTCTATGTTTATTGACTACCATGAATTCTTTTCACCTTGTCTGGGGTGACATGATGGCTATTCTCTATCACATATACATTTATTATCTTGAACATCTTTATAAGATTTCTCATTAATCACATTTAGTGAAACCTAAACATGAAAATATTTGAAAATTTCTCACATTCAAGGAGTAGAAATGAACAGTAAATAAGAGGCAAAAAAAAAAAACTACAAAAAACAAAGTGATCTTTTGGGGATCTTCCCTTAAGATTAGTGTTTGTGAGACAAGAATTTGAGATGATAAATTTCAAGTGTATTTTTAAAAATCTATGCTACAATGATAGTTGTATATTGCATATATGTATAAAGCATATACATAAAATTAATCAAAACTCTTTTATATAAGAGGGTTGTGACTCAACATTTTGACATATGACAAATAAAAATACAATGTGATCACAGATAATGTATACTTATAAAGAAGACCAGTTGAAGTGGAAGATTATGGAGGTACTATACTAGAAACAAATATTAACTTCCTTGTTTATGGCAAATAGGAAAAAGAAGGAGGACAAAGAAGAAAATGAGGAAGAGGAGAACTTGTGGCTTAATTGACATAGGGAAACTCTACTAAAACAAGTTCATAATTTCTATGCAAATTGTAGTCCCAGACAATTGAGTTAAGCATGAGAGCTAAGTTACTTTTCAAGATCATAAAGCTAATATGTTTCAGATATGGCTTCTCAGATCAGGATATTCTTTTAGGTACGTGATAGATTTCTCTTGTCTCTATCAATTGACTAATATGACCACTGGATTTTAATTTTTTTAAACCAAGTTTTCATATGATTTTGTTAAAATCAATATAATGAAAATGAAAGAAAATAAATACTAACTTATTTTGTTTTTCCCTGTAAATAATGATTCTGTTAAAATTAGGTGCATCAATCGTTATAAAGTAGGAGGAGACAGTAAAGGATAGGATAAATCCTTTGGGTTCAGTGGTAATATAAGGCATTCCAATGTGCCCAGGAACATTAACTATCAAGGACAAGCATTTACAGAAAGAGAAACTTGAATAGCATTTTTGATGCAGAAGAAGCAGAAACTTGAGTAATCAATTTAAGTTAAATCACTGTCATTGACTTCTGAAAATTGAACACTTCTGCCTTTTGCCCTAGATATTGGGGTGAAACAACCTGATGAAAAAGAAAAGTTACTAAATTGCAGAATATAGTTTCTAAGAAAGAGGGAAAGGAAATAATGAAAGACAGATCATCAGTCCCATTATTGCAATACAAATTGCTTTAGTAACTTCGAAAATGATTAGAGACTACTCTATTGAATGTAGTCAATAATAATAATAATCAATAAAATTATTATTATCACAATGCAACATCTAGCACACCCCTTCTTAAATATGGATTCCCTGGAAATTATTTTGAGTTCAAGGTTCACTATATATCCATATCTATTCAAAACTATTCCGCATGACCCTTACTTTTGTTTATAATTAGTTCAATGAAAAGGCTTTAATAAATAAAATAATAAGAATAGTGAGAGATTTGTTTTTTGCTCTGTGTTATCTTCTTCAAAATTCCCATGAGAAACGGTTTTCCTTTCCTTGTCCATTCTCTGTATTGCTCTAAAGGGAGGAGTAGCAAAAATCAAAATAAAAAGATGAAGATGAAAACCCATGTGGGAAGTCCATCAATTTGACTTCAGGTATTACTCTACCAGGCGTACCTGGGAGATGGAAAGCAAAAAGGAGATTCTATAAATAGTTTTTCAAGAGAATTTAAGAGATAAGTCCTGTCCTGGGATGTATTCTGGGAAAGGTTGGGATCAGATACTCCATACTAGATCCCATGTTCAGCTTCCTCTACTTCCTTTATGGCTAAAACTGTGTGAAGTACCCTGATCTCCAGGAACTAAATTTCCTGAGCTCTCCAAATTTTGTTCTGTTGTCTAAAACCATTTGCTATCAATTTTGTGATATATTCAGGTACATGTGAGCACTCCTACAATAGTTATAACATTCTTCCCATGAATCTTCTTTCACCTCATTAAAAAGTGGGAGAGAAAAGGGAAAAGGAAAAAAAAAGTAATAAAGGAAGGGTACAAGAAAGGGGAAGGTATTCAAAGGGAGAAGGTAGGGATCCTAAAGAGGGAGAGCTGCATGACGCAAGTGGGGCCCATAAGTTTAATACTAGGGAAGGGGTTGGCGGGAGGGGCAAGAAAAAGAAAAGCTCAATCCAGGGATATTATGATGGCAGGAAATACAGAATTAGTAATTTTAACTGTAAATGTGAATGGGATGAACTCTCCCATAAAGTGGAGGCAGATAGCAGACTGGATCAAAATTCAGAACCCTACAATATGTTGTTTACATGAAACACATTTAAAACAGGGAGATATATACAGAGTAAAGGTAAAAGGCTAGAGCAGAATCTGTTATGCTTCAGGTGAAGTAAAAAAAAATCAGGGATAGCTATCCTTATCTTAGATCAAGCAAAAGCAAAAATTGATCTAATTAAGAGAGATAAGGAAAGAAAGTATATCTTCCTAAAGGGTACTATAGACAATGAAGCAATATCAATATTAAACATATATGCACCAAGTGGTATAGCATCTAACTTCCTAAAGGAAAAGTTAAGAGAATTGTAAGAAGAAACTGATAACAAAACTATAATAGTGGAAAATCTCAATCTTGCACTCTCAGAATTAGATAAAACAAACCACAAAACAAATAAGAAAGAAATTAAAGAGGTAAATAGAATATTAGAAAAATTAGGTATGATAGATCTTTGGAGAAAACTGAATGGTGACAAAAATATACTTTCTTCTCAGCATTTCACAGAACCTAGACAAATATTGACCATATATTAGGATATAAAGACCTCAAACTCAAATGCAGTAAGGCAGAAATAGTAAATGCATCCTTTTCAGATCATGATGCAATAAAAACTATATTCAACAAAAAGTTAGGGGTAAATAGACCAAAAAGTAATTGGAAACTAAACAATCTTATCTTAAAGAATGATTGGGTGAAACAGCAAATTACAGACACAATAATTTCACTCAAAATAATGACAACAATGAGACATCATACCAAAATTTGTGGGATGCAGCCAAAGTGGTAATAAAGGGAATTTTATGTCCTTAGAGGCTTACTTGAATAAAATAGAGAAAGAGGAGATCAATGAATTGGGCTTGCAACTAAAAAGACCAAATTAAAAATCCCCAATCAATTATTAAACTTGAAATCCTAAAATTAAAAGGAGAAATGAATAATATTGAAAGTAAAAAAAAGCTATTGAACTAATAAATAAAACTAAGAGTTGGTTTTATGAAAAAAAAACAATAAAATTGATAAACTTTTGGTAAATCTGATTAGACAAAGGAGAGAGGAAAATCAAATTAATAGTCTTAAAAATGAAAAGGGAGAACTTTCCACCAATGAAGAGGAAAGTAGAGCAATAATTAGGAGTTACTTTGCCCAACTTTATGCCAATAAATTTGATAACCTAAGTGAAATGGATGACTACCTTCAAAAACATAGGCTTCCCAGATTAACAGAGGAGGAAATAAATTACTTAAATAGTCCTATTTCAGAAAAAGAAATAGAACAAGTTATTAATCAATTCCCTAAAAAAAAATCCCCAGGACTAGATGGATATACATGTGAATTCTACCAAACATTTAAAGAACAATTAGCCCCAATGCTATATAAACTATTTGAAAAAATAGGGAATGAAGGAGTACTACCAAATTCCTTTTATGACACAGACATGGTACTGATACCTAAACCAAGTAGGTTGAAAACAGAGAAAGAAAATTATAGACCAATCTCCCTAATAAATATTGATGCTAAAATCTTAAATAACATATTAGCAAAAAGACTACAGAAAATCATCCCCAGGATAATGCACCATGATCAAGTAGGATTTATACCAGGAATGCAGGGCTGGTTCAATATTAGAAAAACTATCAGTATAATTGGCCATATCTATAACCAAATTAACAAAAACCATATGATCATCTCAATAGATGCAGAAAAAGCATTTGATAAAATCCAATATCCATTCCTATTAAAAACACTTGAGAATATAGGCATAAATGGACTTTTCTTAAAATGATCAGTAGCATCTATTTAAAACCATCAGTAAGCATCATATGTAATGGGGGCAAACTGCAACCATTCCCAATAAGATCAGGAGTGAAACAAGATTGCCTACTATAACCATTACTATTCAATATTGTATTAGAAATTCTAGCTTTGGCAATAAGAGTTGAGAAAGAGATTAAAGGAATTAGAGTAGGCAATGAGGAAACCAAATTATCACTCTTTGCTGATGATATGATGGTATATTTAGAGAACACCAGAGATTCTATTAAAAAGGTATTAGAAATAATCCACACCTTTAGCAAAGTTGCAGGATACAAAATAAACCCACATAAGTCATCAGCATTCTTATATATCACTAACAAAATCCAATAGTTAGAGTTACAAAGAGAAATTCCATTAGATTCCTAATCAAATAGATTCCAAGGAAAAATCAGAAACTTCATGAGCAAAACTACAAAACACTTTCCATACAAATTGAGTCTGATCTAACCAACTGAAAAAATATTAAATGCTCTTAGATAGGGCAAGCAAATATAATAGACAATATACCTAAACTAATCTATTTATTTAGCACTATACCAATCAGACTCCCAAAAAACTTTTAATGATCTAGAAAAAAACAACAACAAAGTTCATATGGAAAAACAAAAGGTCAAGAATTTCAAGGGAATTAATGAAAAAAAAAATCAAATAAAAGTGGCCTAGCTGTACCAGATCTAAAATTATACTATAAAGCAGCAGTTACCAAAACCATTTGGTATTGGCTAAGAATAGACTAGTTGATCAATGGAATAGGTTAGGTTCAAAAGACAAAACAGCCAATAGCTTTAATAATCTAGTGTTTGACAAAACCAAAGACCCCAGTTTTGGGGATAAGAACTCACTATTTGACAAAAATTGCTGGGAAAATTGGAAATTAGTATGGCAGAAATTAGGCATTGACCCACACTTAACACCATACACCAAGATAAGGTCAAAATGGGTTCATGACCCAGACATAAAGAATGAGATTATAAATAAATTGGAAGATCATAGGATAGTTTACCTCTCAGACCTATGGAAGAGGAAGGAATTTATGACCAAAGAAGAACTAGAGATATTACTGATTACAAAATAGAAAATTTTGATTATATCAAATTGAAAAGTTTTTGTACAAACAAAACTAATGCAGACAAGATTAGAAGGGAAACAATAAACTGGGGAAACATTTTTACAGTCAAAGGTTCTGATAAAGGCCTCATTTCCAAAATATATAGAGAATTGACTCTAATTTATAAGAAAGCAAGCTATTCTCCAATTGATATATGGTCAAAGCATATGAACAGACAATTCTCAGACAAAGAAATTGAAACTATTTCTAGCCATATGAAAAGATGCTCCAAGTCATTATTAATCAGAAAAAATGCAAATTAAGACAACTCTGAGATACTACTACATACCTGTCAGATTGGCTAGAATGACAGGGAAAGATGATGAGGAAATGTTGGAGGGGATGTGGGAAAACGGCGACACTAATACATTGTTGGTGGAATTGTGAATACATCAAGCCATTCTGGAGAGCAATTTGGAACTATGCTCAAAAAGTTATCAAACTGTGCATACCCTTTAATCCAGCAGTGTTTCTACTGGGCTTATATCCCAAGGGAATCTTAAAGAAGGAAAAGGAACCTGTATGTGCAAGAATGTTTGTGGCAGCCCTCTTTGTAGTGGCCAGAAACTGGAAACTTAGTGGATGCCCATCAATTAGAGAATGGCTGAATAAATTGTGGTATATGAATATTATGGAATATTATTATTTGGTAAGAAATGACCAGCAGGAATATTTTCAGAAAGGCCTGGAGAGACTTAAATGAACTGATGTTGAGTGAAATGAGCTGGACCAGGAGATCATTATACACTTCAACAACAATACTATATGATGACCAATTCTGATGGACATGGCCATCTCCAGCAATGAGATGAACCAAATCAGTTCCAATAGAGCAGTAATGAATTGAACCAGTTACCCCAGCGAAAAAACTCTGGGAGATGACTATGAACTATTACATAGAATTCCCTTTCTTTTTTTGTCCGCCTGCATTTTTGATTTCCTTCACAGGCTAATTATACACTATTTCAGAGTCCAATTCTTTGTGTACACCAAAATAACTGTTTGGACAAGTATACTTATATTGTATTTAATTTATACTTTAACATATTTAACATGTATTTGTCAACCTGCCATCTAGGGGAAGGGAGGGGGGGAAGGAGGAGAAAAATTGGAACAAAAGGTTTGGCAATTGTCAATACTGTAAAATTACCCGTGCATATGACTTGTAAATAAAAAGCTATAATAAAAAAAGAAAAAATATATATATTATTTGAAGGTGAATTTCATGATCATAGAGTTTCAAATTGATGAATGAAAATTAGAGTAATGCCTTCTTTTTTTCTTACCAATTTTTCTTACAAATTGATGGTATGGTCAAGACTATCTTTCCTTGTCCTGATTTATATCTGATCACTGCAACCAGTTGGGTTATAGAGGGGAAAGTAAGGGCAAGTGAACTTGCACAGCTCTCCCTCACTTCAGTCTGATTCTCTTGTATGTCACAGCATCACCTCCCTGATGTCATGGTCCTCTTCAAGCATGAATGTCAAACAACAATAATCTCTATGTTTATCAAGATGAAGGATACAAGGACCATGAGCATATTACATCCATTCACTATACAAAGCCTAATGAAATATCACAATACCTACCTACAAAGATGTATGAGAAGCTAGAGTTTCTAGAAAGAATGGAACTCAACCTTGTGGCTACACAGGAATGTACATGGAATCTAAATAAAATATTATACAATAAGTGCTCTCTTTATAAACCTCACTGGAGATGACTACTATTTTTTTTTAAAGGTGATGGGGTTAGGGGGAAATTGTTTAATGAAATGGTGTGTTGCCTTTTTCCGTGTCCAGATTTTCTGTAGCTATAAAGGAAAGAAAAAGGAAGCTTGATGTAAGCAGGATCTATGTATGGTTACTACCTCACATGGATATTTTTATATCCTAAAGAGGAATCAGAGTTAGTGAACATGTAATCACCACAAATATTGTTTTGCATAAAGAGATTAATTAAATGAACCAAATCTGGTAGTTCCTTTGTACCTTTCATAAGATTCCTGAAAAATTAAAGATTATGCATTTTGATAGCTTTTCAATTTTATCTTTATAGTAAAATACTAATAAAAGGCATTGTTGGAAGGAAGTGACTTGAGTTCAAAAGTTAATCTCACATTTTATATTCACAGAGTGAGTTTATATTTTCCTTTGAAAATCCATTATGTTAAATGTGATTTTAAGGTAAAATGTTCATAATTAAAATCAAAATACAGTTTATTTCCATATTTCAAGCTACATTCACTGAAACAGTGATTAATAGAGAATACCTCTTAGCTGTAGTCCTTCATTGGCAGGTGTACTAGTGTCTCAACTAGTCTTTGATCAGCATTTTGTAAAGGCAAGTTACTTGTGGTTTTGTTGTATTGAGGCTTTTATATTTCTACTATATATGATACCTTAATTTGAATACATATTTAAATACATACTGTGAATACATAGTATCTGTACTAAAAAGTTTTAGACATATTTTTCTCTTGGATCTGGGAGTAAGGAGAAATATACTACATATTAAACCTTGAACTAGATTTTTTCATAAATATTGGGCCTTGGTGTGAGTAATAAGAGAGAAAAAATTAATACTAAAATCTAGTTTTTATATTTACATTTTCAGCTTTCTAATATGATAGGAATGGACTCAGTACAAAGGAATGTACTTAGAACTCACAGAAAGAAAAACTGGATAGCTCGCTTTACTGTGAAGGTCAAAAACAAATCTTTTTTTAACATGGTCTTTTAAATGTTTTATAGGGTTCTTTTGCCTTTCAACATTATGCATGTAAAACAGCAAATAATTACTATAGCATTAAGAGATTTATTGAAGAAAATGGGCTTATTATTTTTTGCTCCCTTTTTAAAAAGGGAAATAATTTTTATTTTAGTTAGGTATACTAACATAATTTATCCTTATCTTCCCCTGAAGGTCAGATCACTAAATGGCTTTATAAACATTTTTTTGGCAAATCAATCAGAGTTAAATCAGCTAGTAGACCAGCCAGGGTCACACTAGTAAGTATCAAGTGTCTGAGGCCCTATTTAAATTCAGTTCCTCCTGATTCCAGGACTGGTGCTCTATCTGTTGAGCTACTACACTGCCCCTAACTTTTTTTAAAAAATATAACCTGCAGTTCTTTTGCTTTTACTCTTTGGGTAAGTTTTAGAGGTGGTAGGATGTTAAATTTATTGGTGAAGATCTTGGTTGAAAGGATTTGCCAAAAGATATATATATATATATATATATATATATATATATATATATATATATAAATCCTACTTCAGAAATTATAATTAAACCAGAAGAATTTGACCCTCTAAGCTTCATTCTCAGCTTAGATGTTTATTGTCTGATATTTAACATATATAGGACTGCTTGCCATCTAGAGAAGGGGGTGGAGGGAGAGAGGGGAAAAATCGGAACAGAAGTGAGTTCAAGGGATAATGTTGTAAAAAATTACCCTGGCATGGGTTCTGTCA
The DNA here is from genome assembly GCF_902635505.1 of Sarcophilus harrisii. Lineage (NCBI taxonomy): Eukaryota > Metazoa > Chordata > Mammalia > Dasyuromorphia > Dasyuridae > Sarcophilus > Sarcophilus harrisii. The sequence goes on along the minus strand of NC_045426.1, from coordinate 452,130,021 downwards.
ATAAAAAGTTATTATACTAATAAAAAAAGATGTTTATTGTCTGACAGAATGGTGCTATTGTGATCTACCCAGAAAGTGAGCCATATTAGGAAAGTTTAATCATATATATATATATATATATATATATATATATATATATATATATATATATATATATAAGTATATCAATACATTTTATATTTTTAAAATTTATTTTATTTTTTATTAATAAACCATTTTTTCAAAACATATGCATGGATAATTTTTCAACATTAATCTTTGCAAAGCCTTCTGTTCCAAAATTTCCCCCTCTTCTCCTCACTCCCTCCCCTGGATGGCAAGTAATCCACTATATGTTTCACATGTTAAAGTATATATTAAATCCTATATATGTAAATATATTTCTACAATTCTTTTGCTGCACAAGAAAGATCAGATCAAAAAGGAAAGAAAATGAATAAGAAAATAAAATGCAAATGAACAACAACAAAAAAAGTGAGAATGTTATGTAATGATCCACACTTAGTTCCTGCAGTACTTTGTCTGGGTGGAGCAGGTTTCTTGGGGAGGTTTTCTGGAGGTAGCCTTAGTTTCAGTTCAGAGTAATAATCACTTCAAAAGTTTATTTCTTATCTCTTTCCAAGCCTAGTTAGCTTTCTTATAGGCCTCTCTCTCGCCTTGGTTCTAAGAGATCTTGCAGCTCATCCTTTGCTTCTGCCTCTGCCTCAACTCTGACTCCTGGCTTTCTTTTTATTTATTTATTTAATAGCCTTTTATTTACAGGTTATATGTATGGGTAACTTTACAGCATTAACAATTGTCAAACCTCTTGTTCCAATTTTTCCAATTTTCCAATGTTACAAAATGTTTCCAATTTTCTCTTACCCCCCACCCCCTCCCGCAGATGGCAGGATGACCAGTAGATGTTAAATATATTAAAATATAAATTAGATACACAATAAGTATACATGACCAAATTGTTATTTTGCTGTACAAAAAGAATCAGACTCTGAAATATTGTACAATTAGCTTGTGAAGGAAATCAAAAATGCAGGTGGACATAAATATAGGGATTGGGAATTCAATGTAATGGTTTTTTGATTCCTGGATTTCAATCTTCCGAAGTGACTTCTGACTCTAGCTCAACTCCCACTTGTGGCTTCTTCTGAACTGACCCTGACTGGCTCACTGAAGCTCTTTTTATGCTTGGTGTAAAAGATTGACTCCTCCTCAGATGAGTACTTAAATACATTAGTAAGCAAGAGAATTTGCTAAGTACCATGCTAAATTATGCAACTGACTTATCACTTTGTAAGGATTCTAACAGAAATTGGCCATAATCATCTCATTGCTGGAAAAAGTCAAGTCCATCAGAATTGATCTTCATATAATATTGTTATTGCTGTGTATAATGATCTCCTCGTTCTGCTCATTTCACTTAGCACTGATGTTCATGTAAGTCCCTCCAGGGCTCTCTAAAATCATCCTGCTAATCATTTCTTATAGAATAATAATATCCCATAACATTCATATAGCACAATTTATTCAGCCATTACCCAATTGATGGGCATCACTCAGTTTCCAGGTTCTTGCCACTACAAAAGGGCTGTCACAAACATTTTTGCACATGTGGGTCCCTTTCCCTCCTTTAAGATCTCTTTAGGATATAGACCCAATAGAAACATTGCTGGATTAAAGGGTATCCACAGTTTGATAACTTTTTGAGCATAGTTCCTAATTGCTCTCCAGAATGGCTGGATCCATTAACAATTCCACCAACAAGGTATCAGTGTCCCAGTTTTCCCACATTCCCTCTAACATTCATCATTATTTTTTCCTCTCATCTTAGCCAAACTGACAGGTGTGTAGTGGTATCTCAGAGTTGTCTTAATTTCCATTTTGCTGATCAATAGTGATTTAGAGCACCTTTTCATATGACTAGAAATGGTTTTAATTTCTTCATCTGAAAATTATCTGTTCATATCCTTTGACCATTTATCAACTGGAGAATGGCTTGAATTCTTATAAATTTGAGTCAATTCTCTATATATTTTAGAAATGAGGCCTTTATCAGAACCCTTCAATGTAAAAATGGTTTCAGTTTATTGCTTCCCTTCTAATCTTGTCTGCATTAGTTTTGTTTGTACAAAAACTTTTAAACTTAATATAATCAAAATTTTCTATTTGGTGTTCAATTATGATTTCTAGTTCTTTGGTCACAAATTCCTTCCTTCTCAGATCTGAGAGGTACACTGTCCTATGTTCTTTTAATTTGCATATAACATCACTCTTTGTGTCTAGATCATGAACTCATTTTGACTTTATTTTGGTATATAGTGTTTGGTGTGGGTGAATGTGTGGTTTCTGCCTGACCAGTTTCCAATTTTCCTGGCAGTATTTATCAAATACTGAATTCTTATCCCAAAAGCTGAAGTCTTTGGGTGTGTCAAACCCTAGATTGCTATAGTCATTGACTACTTTGTCCTGTAGTCCTAATCTATTCTACTGATCGACTACTCTATTACTTAGCCACTACTAAATGGTTTTGATGAATACTGCTTTATAATATAATTATAATCTGGCACAGTTAGGCCACTTGCATTGGCATTTTTTTCATTAATTCCCTTGAAATTCTTGACCTTTTTTCTTCCAGATGAAATTGTTTATTTTTTTTTCTAGATTTATAAAATAATTTCTTAGGAGTTTGATTGATATGGCACTAAATAAGTAGATTAATTTAGGTAGCATTGTCATTTTTATTATATTCATTTGGCCTACCCATGAACAATTGATATTTTTCCAATTAATCAGATCTGATTATATTTGTGTGTGTGACTTTAAAGTGTCTTATAGTTGTACTCATATAGTTCCTGACTTTCCCTTGACAGATAGATTCCTAAATATATTAAAGTATTCATAGTTTATTGAATGGAATTTCTCTTTGTATCTCTTGCTGCTGAAATTTACTGTTAATATATAAAAAATACTGATGATTTATGTAGATTTAATTTGTATCCTGCAACTTTGCAAAAGTTATGAATTTTTCCTAGTAGTTTTTTAGTTGATTCTTCAGGGTTCTCTAAGAATACAGCATATCTGCAAAGAGTAATAATTTGGTTTCCTCATTACCTCCTCTAATTCATTTAATCTCTTTTTCTTCTCTTACAGCCAATGCTAACATTTCTAATACAATGTTGAAAAGTAATGGTGATAGTGGCAAGTTTATTTCACTCCTGATCTTATTGGGAATAGTTCTAGTTTGTCCCCATTACATATGCTACTTGCTGATGGTTTTAAATAGATACTACTTATCCTTTTAAGGAAAAGTCCATTTATTCCTATACTCTCTAGTATTTTTAATAGGAATAGATGTTGGATTTTATCAAATGTTTTTTTCTTCATCTACTGAGATAATCACGTGATTTTTATTAGTTTGGTTATTGATATAATTAATTATGCTAATAGTTTTCCTCATACTGAACCAGTCCTGCATTCCTGGTATAAATCCTACTTAGTCATAGTATTATTCTGGGGATCCAGCCTTTCTGTGCTCTCTTTGCTAATATGTTATTTAAGATTTTTGCATCAATATTCATTAGGGAAATTGGTCTATAATTTTCTTTCTCTGTTTTTACCCAACTTGGTTTAGGTATTAGTACCATATCTGTGTCATAAAAGGAATTTGGTGGGACTCCTTTTTTCCCTATTTTTTCAAATAGTTTGCATAATATTAGAATTAATTGTTCATTAAATGTTTGGTAGAATTCACATATAAATCCATCTGTCCCTAGAGATTTTATCTTAGGGAGTTGATTAATAGTTTGTTCTATTTATTTTTGTAAAATGTGACTATTTAAATAATTTGTTTCCTCTTCTGTTAACCTGGGTAATCTATATTTTTAAAAATATTTCTTCATTTCACTTAGGTTATTAAATTTATTGGCATAAAGTTGGGCAAAATGACTCCTAATTATTGTTCTAATTTCCTCTTCATTTGGTGAACATTTCAAACTTTTCATTTTTGAGACTAACAATTTGATTTTCTTCTTTCTTTTTTCTAACCAAATCAACTAAAGATTTATCTTTTGTTGGTTTTTTTCATAAAATCAACTCTTAGTTTTATTTATTAATTCAATAGTTTTCTTACTTTCAATTTCAATTATACCCTTTTATTTTCAGAATTTCAAATTTGGTATTTAATTGAGGGTTTTTAATTTGTTCTTCTTCTAGCTTGTTTAGTTGTAAGCCCAATTCATTGATCTTCTCTTTATTTTATGCAAGTAAGCATCTAGAGATATAAAATTTCCCCTAATAATCGCTTTGGCTACATCCCACAAATTTTGGTATGTGGTCTCATTATTGTCATTCTCTTGGATGAAATTTTTGATTGTGTATATGATTTGTTGTTTTACCCATCCATTCTTTAGGATGAGATTTAGTTTCCAATTAATTTTTGGTCTATTTTCCCCTGGCCTTTTATTGCATGTGATTTTTATTGCATCATGATATGAAAAAAATGCATTTACTATGTCTGTATTTCTGTATTTGATTTTGATGTTTTTATGCCCTCATACATGGCCAATTTTTGTATAGGTTCCATGAGCCACTGAGAAAAAAGTAAACTTATTTCTATCTCCATTCAATTTTCTCCAAAGATCTATCATCCCTAACTTTTCTAGGAATCTATTTACCTTCTTAATTTATTTCTTGTTTATTTTGTGGTTCAATTTATCTAGTTCTGAGAAAGCAAGATTGAGATTCCCAACTAGTATAGTTTTGCTGTCTATTTCTTTTTGCATTTCTCTTAACTTCAGCACTAGGAATTTGGATGCATACTAATTGGAGCACATATGTTTAATATTTATATTGCTTCATTATCTATGGTACCTTTTATAAAAATATAGTTTCCTACTTTATCTCTTTAAATTAGATCTATCTTTGCTTTTACTTGATCTGAAATCAGGATCTCTACCCTTGCTTTTTTTTTACTTCATCTGAAGCAATAAATTCTGCTCCAGCCCTTCACTTTCACTTTGTATGTATCACTTTGATTTAAATGTGTTTTCTGTAAACAATCTATTACAAGGTTCTAGCTTTGAATCCAGTCTTCTCTCCACTTCATTTTATGGGAGAGTTCATCCCATTTACATTTACAGTTAAAATAACTAATTCTGTATTTCCTGCCATATTATTTACCTCAAGTTATATTTCTCTTTTTCCTTTCCTGCTTTCCCTCTTTCCCAGCATTTTGCTTCTGACCACCACCTCCTTCAAACAGCCCTTCCCCTTTAGAGCCCTTCCCCCTTTTTTACACCTTTTCCCTACTACTTCTGTTTTCCCTTTTATTAGTCTTCCCCTTCCTTTCTCCCCTTTCCCTCCCATTTTTCTATAAGGTGAGACAAGTTTTTCATCTTACATGTCTGAACAAAATATATGAAACCAAATATGTCTGATGTTCTCTCTTTGAGCCAAATCTGATGAATTTAAGATTCACACAATGCTCATCCCCTTCTGTAGAGAGCCAGAACTTTGGAGAAGTATACTTGAAACAAGGTGTTAACTTAATGCAATTGATAAGACAATGGTTATCTATTTTAGCTTAGTAGTGATTAATAGTTCTCTAGTTCAATATGATTAATTTAATCCTAAAACAAGATGTTAACTCAGTAGGATTAAGATAATGATTCTCTACATTACATGTACTTAGAACTTCATATAGTTCTACAAGTTGACACCTATGATGATGTACTTATAATAAAGTTTATAACAGCTAAGAGATCTGGGAGGGGGAACAGACTTAAAGATAAAGACCCTCATAGTGTCTGCCCTGTCTCCTTCACTTGTCCACTGAGATAAGAGATCCCACCTTTGATCTGCCTCATGTTGGCTCTCCTTCCTCCTGCATTTTGAGAGAGAAGACTTGACCAGCCTCTGATAGCTCTCCTGCCTCCTGCATTCCTCCATTGAAAACAAGACCCTTTATGAAGGACCTCCAGAAAGCTAGCCTGGCTTCGGGTGAAGGAGACAGATTGTGAAGGAGATAATAAAGACCCTGACCATTCTCATGGTTATTATTTTGCTGAGTCTAAGACCTCCAGAAAGCTAACCAGGACATTACACCCTTCCCTTCTTTCCCTCAATTATAATAGGTCTACTTTGCCTCTTCATGAGATGTATTTTTCCTTATTTTACTTCCTTTTTCCTCTTTTGTCTAGTACAACCCCCTTTCTACCTCTAGTTTCTTTTTCATATTATCATATTAAAATCAAATTATGCTCAAACTCTCTAAGTATACCCATAATAGAAATATCGTTCTCCAGAGTTCTTTCCTTTTTACCTTTTTATGCTTCTCTTGAGTTCTGTATTTGGAGGTCAATTTCTTTTGTTCGGGTCTTGTCTTTTTATCAGAAATAGATGAAACTCACCTGTATCACTGAATGTTCATCTTCTTCCCTGAAAGATAATCTTCACTTTATCTGTATAGATTATTCTTGGCTGTAATTCTCAGAATACTAGATTCCAGGCTGTATGATCCTTGAAGGTGGAAGCTCTTAGGTCCTTGGTAATCCTGATTGTGGCTCCTCAGTATTTAAATTGTTTCTTTCTGGCTGCTTGCAATATTTTTTTCTTGGTTTGATAGTACTGAAGTTTAGCCACAATATTCCTCGGAATTTTCATTTTGGGATCTGTTTCAGGAGGTGATTGGTGAATTCTTTCAATGGCCATTTTACCTTCTAATAGGACATAAGGGCAGTTTTCCTTTATGAGTTCCTGTAAGATAAATATAGGTTCGTTTTTTTTTTTTTTTTATCTTGGCTTTCAGAAGTCCTATAATCCTTAGATTGTCTCTCCTAGATCTATTTTCCAGGTCATTTGTTTTTCCTAGGAGGTGTTCCATATTTTCTTCTACTTTTTTTTTCTTTTTTGTTTGTTTTATTTGACTGATTCTTGACGTCTTATTAAGTTATTCACTTACATTTGTTCGATTATAATTTTTAGTGTATTATTTTCTTCAGTTATCTTTTTAGGTCCTTTTGTATCTGGTCAATTGAATCTTTAACTGAGTTGTTTTGTTTATTTCATTTTTATCCAATTTCACAAATTCTGTTTTTCAATAATTTGGTGTCTTTTTCATATTTATTTTTAAGGACTTATATACTTTTTCCATTTCATCAAATCTATTTTGTTAGGAAGTTATATGCTTTTCCCATTTCATCATATTTTTTAAGGTTTTTTTTCTTCAGAAAATTTCTCTTTTTCCTTTTCCATGCCCTTTTGTAAAGATCTTATTTCCTTCCCCCATTTTTCTCCTAACTTTCTTTTAAGATTCTTTTTGAAATCTTCCAAGAAAGCTTTGTGAAATGGGGACCAACTAATATCTCCCTTTAGGGCTTCATCTGGAGTTGATTTGCCTTTAAGAAGCTCAGGATTTGAGATCTGTTTTCTCTCTACATAAAAGCTGTCTATGGTGAGAATTTATAGAGGACCACAGATATAGGGGAACTCTGAGAAAAGTATACTTGGAGCAAAGATATTTACAGCAGATTGTTTACTCAGTGTGACTGATGAGATAATGGTTCTCTAGTTCACATATACATAGTACTTAGTGTGATATGGTGATGTAATGGTTCTATTGTTGACACATGCTCAGTGTGCTGTATTGTTGTAACTGTACTAAGGTATTTAAGGGCGGAGAGGACTGGAGACAGTGTGGGCGAGGGTCTGCTCAAACTAGATCTCAGACTCCATACTCCAGACTCCATTCTTGACCATCCTCATGGTGGCTCTCCTGTCTTCATCACTTCTCCACCTAAGACCAAGCTCTTCCAGAGATCCTCCAGAAAGCTAGCCTGGACACTATAGGAGTTCTTTTTGTTTTTGTACTCATCATTTTTTCTTAACGGGTGAGGTCTGCTCTTAACATAAAAGAATGACAGCTGCTTTAGTTTGCTCTGGGGCAATTCTGCTGATTGAGTTTTGATTCTGGGTAACCAGGCTAGGTGCCCTGTTTTCAGCAGTTTACAATTTGCCTTTTGTAGCAAATCTACCAAATCTCCTGCTTGCAACCAGGACAGAGTAGCCTAAGTGGTTTGCAGAAGATTCCCTGGTGCAGGACTCGTAACACTGGCTCCTCACCCCAGCTCCTTGCCCTGGGCTACTGTCTGGGCTCATAGACTGTCCCCCTACCCATTTGAAACAGACCTTTTCTGAAGTTCTTCTAAGGTATCTGCTTCTGGAAATGTGTTATACTCTAAATATTTGTGGGTTCTGTCACTTCAAAAACCAGTTAAGAGGCTCAATCTACTGTTGGTTTGAGATGTGATCAGAGGAGGTCACAGAAAGTCATGTCTATTGCCTGCCATCTTCACATTTTATATATTTGAAAGAAAGAGATTTGATTGAAAACATGATTGTCCATAGAAGGAAGCACCAACTATTGACATACCTGTCATCTGACTGTCATCACTTTAATTTGGGCTTTCTTAATTGCCTTAGCTAATTTTTATAAGTGGGTGGTGTCATAAGTTTTATAACTTCTATATAAATTACTTGTGGCAAATTCACACACAAACTCTGTGAATCTCTGGTATTTCTGGAATCATAGATGCTTTCTACACATAACAAAATTATCTGCATCGTTATCCCAAAGCCATCTGGAGAAGAAGTTTTATACAGAGGAATAGTTTGGCAAATGCCTAGAAGGGAGAAAAATCTGCTGATGGCTTTGGTACTATCATCGAGCAGAGTGCCTTTGCAGATCAAAATCATTGATTTTTTCTCCCGCTAGACAGTGGTTCCAGGCAACAGATTTAACCTTCAGTGCTGGGATTGTTGAACACCAATGGATTCTTCCACAGCCATATAGTTGATCATCAGGCAACATGAGAGTAAGCATAAAACAGAAAAACTTTTAATAAAGTCCATAAGTTGCGAGTGAAATCCCTTATACTATGGTGTACATAGAGTAGCTTATCTATTCCCCTAATAACTTAGTCTCATTTACTTTCTATTCCCTTTTACTATGTTCAGTATTTAAAAGATCAGTTGAAGTCACTTTTTTTTGTCTTTAAGTTCCTATTTCACAGTTCTTGTGGGAACAAAGAAAAACAAATTAAAATTGAGAATGACCTCAAAGGTCGTTTATTCTAACTCCATCATTTTACAAAAAAGCAATTAAGGCCAGATTATTTAAGTGACTTGCCCAAAGTCACCGAATTGGTAAGTGTTTAGAATTTATTATAGTACATGTTTTGGAGGTGACTATTTAGGACTCTCTTAAAAAGAAGAGAGGTAGGTATTTTAGACCTTCCAAATCCACAAAGTCATCCTTGAACCAATAGTGAGAATGGAGGAGACCAAGGATAGGCCAAAGTAATCTCCTAAGCCCTGAAACCACTTCTCAGAGGGTTTAGTTAGAGAAGTCTCTCCTCACTTGCCATTCACTAAGAAGCGTTATCTCTGCCAGCTACTTAAATAACTTGGATTTATGCTGGTCTTCTATTTCATAGAACCTACAATCTATACTTCTTCTTGTCATTGTAATTCCAGTTCATCCAAGAACACAATCTAAAGTGTTTGATGAGTTAATTGAGTCTCATTTTATTAGAGTATATCAACATTTACTTTAAGTGGAGTTACTTGATTATATGCTCAATCAATCCACCTTTACATTAGTATTCACACAGAGCTCAATTGGCCAAACAACTGAGTAAAGATTATTTTACTGTACATATAGAATATTAGGGGCATACTGGATACTAGAATTAATATGATTTATTGATGATATCCCTGAACCTTCATTTCAATTATTTAAAAAGATATGGTTTGCTATGAAACATAATTTTCAAAAATTTCTACACATGCATAAAAATGTAAATTTTGTACAGATTAGAAAAAATAGGTATGTAGTTCAATAGTTGTAGATATTTTCAATCACCTTCTGTTATTACTTTTTTTTTCTTTTTTTTTTTTTTTGCCATTTCAGTGGTCATGAAAACCATTTGGTACTGGTTAAGAAACAAAGCAGTTGATCAGTGGAATAGGTTAGGTTCACAGAACAAAATAGTCAAAAACTATCACAATCTAGTATTTGACAAATCCAAAGACTCCGGCTTTTGGGATAACAATTTAGTATTTGATAAATATTGCCAGGAAAATTGGAAACTGGTATGGCAGAAACTACACATTGACCCATACCTAACACCATATATAAGGTCAAAATGGAATCATGATCAAGACATAAAGAGTGATATTATTATAAGCAAACTAAAAATAAAAAAATAGGACAGTTTACCTCTCAGATCTGAGGAGAAGGAAGGAATTTGTGACAAAAGAAGAACTGGAAATCATGATTCAACACCAAATTGAAGATTTTGATTATATTAAGTTTAAAAGTTTTTATACAAACAAAACGAATGCAGACAAAATCAGAAGGGAAGCAATAAACTGGGAAAACATTTTTACATTGAAGGGTTCTGATAAAGGGCTCATTTCTAAAATATAATAGAGAATTGACTCAAATTTATAAGAATTCAAGCCATTCTCCAGTTGATAAATGGTCAAAGGATATGAACAGATAATTTTCAGATGAAGAAATTAAAACCATTTCTAGTCATATGACAAGGTGCTCTAAATCACTATTGATCAGCAAAATGGAAATTAAGACAGCTCTGAGATACCACTACACACCGGTCAGGTTGGCTAAGATGAGAGGAAAAAACAATGATGAATGTTGGGGGGAATGTGGGAAAACTGGGACACTGATACATTGTTGGTGGAATTGTGAATGGATCCAGCCATTCTGGAGAGCAATTAGGAACTATGTTCAAAAAGTTATCAAACTGTGGATACCCTTTAATCCAGCAATGTTTCTATTGGGCCTATATCCCAAAGAGATCTTAAAGGAGGGAAAGGGACCCACATGTATAAAAATGTTTGTGGCAGCCCTTTTTGTAGTGGCAAGAAACTGGAAACTATGTGGATGCCCATTAAATGGAGAATGACTGAGTAAATTGTGCTATATGAATGTTATGCAATATTGTTGTTTTAAAGTCCTCTGATTTGAGCAGTTTTTATTGCATGCCATATATTCTTCATGTTGCTGTTATTTCTTCCACTTTATTGTTGATTTTTTTTCCTTTAGGCTAACAAAAATCAGTGTTCTTACTTATGTGATGGAACCAGATTAAACTGTTTTTCAAGAGCTCATTATTAAATTTTCAACATTAACATTGATACCTTGGAAATCAGAAAATGCAACAAATCAGGGCTTAATTTATTGATTTTTATACTTTAGAAAGTAATATGAAAAAGGCTTTCTGTGATGACTGTGTATTTTAAAATCAGCCAGAGTCAGGAATTCAGGTTAAGGGAAAATCTTCGATCTTTATTCTTTGTGGAGGTGAAGAGGGATGGCGATAGCAATGTGAGCAGCTACAACAAGAACCCAGCCAGCAGTCTTTTTCTGCCTCTCTTCCTGCCCCTCTGCCTCCACCCACCAAAATCGTCCCTATGTCATTTCCTATACAACACATCAGGACTTGCACAAAGAGTGAGTGGGGGGTCATTCTTTCTCCAAGCATATATTAATAGAGTATGGTCCAATTACTATTTAGCCTCACGTGATTGGGACCTCAGTGCATCAACTCGAGCTTCAGCCCATTACATCTCCCGCTTTCTTTTGTTTTAGAACACAAGTGGTCATGCCATCCCTGACTCCTCAGGGAGGTCAGAGCCCCCAAGGGGAGGTGATCACACCCTCTCTGACTTCTCAGGAAAGGAGGTGAAAGCACCAAAAAGGAGGTGATCTCATCCCCTCCCCCAACTTCTCAGGAAGGGAGATGAAAAGCACCAAAGGGAAGTAGGGGTTGCTAGTGGGTTTCTGGGCTGAAGGGTCTTATTAGAAACAGATATGCATAAACCCATCAGCATGGGAGGTATTACACAAGCACATAGCAATTACGCAGAGGCTTTTAGTGATGACCCTCCCCACAGTCAGTATAGGCTCAATGTGGTGTAACAAACATGAATTGTACATGCAAGTAGCGGTATAACAAACAATATAAATCAACATGGTGTTGTAAAAGATTGCTAGAAGTCCTAGAAGGAGGGTATGTAAACAACAGTCACACATACGCCTTCTTCAGCAGCCAAGAGATAGTCCAAAACCAATCTATTGTCCATTGCTTCACATGTCAGGCAATCCAATGATCCCCCCAAGTTTTTGAAGTCCTGCAAAAGTCTTTTTATCTGTTAGGGAATCCAGTGATTCCAGCAGATTTTGAAGTCCTGTAACAGTCTTATCATTTCTCAGAAAATCAAATGATTCCTGAGGGCTTTCAAGTCTTATGTCTCAGAGAATCAAATGATTCCTGAGGGTTTTCAAGTCCAACAAGTTTCGTTGTCCATGAGTCAAATGCCACAACTGCCATGCTCTTTCAGTGGTGAGCACAATCAGCAACAGAAGCACCCGATATTTCTTGGGTCTTCTCTTTCGTTTCAAGAATCTGCTCCATCTCTCTGTGATGGACGAGGCAAATACGGCTTGTTGGCACCCATCTGATTCCTTCTCCACTTGTAGAGATACAAACAAATTCTCTCCTCACAAGCAGTTGGCCTATCTGGTCCCTTCCATTCACCACTTTCTGGGTCTCTCTACATCACCTGGTGATTATTTAAGATAGTGGAGCTGCTCACACTGGACACTGCCCTTTTAGTGGGTTATAAAACCTGTCTGTTGGAGCCAGTGCATCTTTGTCAAAAATCAAGAAGTTAATAGTATAAAGAGTTAGATTTAGAAGTTCTCTAGGGTTACCTGTGGCTCCCCTTTTCTTTTGTTTTTGGAGGAGCATCTTAATGTCTCTGTTTCTCCTCTCTACTATTGTCTGTCCTTGAGGAGTAAAAGGTATGCCAGTGGTGTATAAAAGCTTATACTGTGCACAAAAGTGTGCAAAACGTTTGGAAGTATATGCAGGACCATTGTCTGTTGTTATTGCTTGTGGCATATCCATTATAGCAAATGCTTGTGTGAGGAATTCAGTGACCACGTGGACTGTCTCTTTTGCTGCTAGTATTGCAAAAGTGAATCCTGAAAAGGTGTCTAGCACAACGTGGATAAAAGACAGACGACCAAAAGATTTATTATGGGTCATATCCCATTTGCCAGATTTCATTGGGTCTCAAACCACAAGGGTTCTTCCCTGAAGGCAATGTAAGAGCGTGGAAAGGAAGGCAAGCCATACAGGCTTTTACTATGCTCCTAGCTTTCTCTCTTGTTATTCCAAATTGTAAATATAAAGCTAGAGCAGCCTGATGATATTTAGAATGAGATTCCTGGGCTTCTTGGAATAAAGGAGTATTGACCAATATGGTTAGAAGGCTATCTGCCTTTGAATTACCATCAAAACTGGGACCTGGAAGTCTACTATGAGAGTGGACATGCAAAATATAAATCTTACCTGGATGCTTTCTCACTTGCTCTTGAAGTTCCTTAAAGAGCTGATATATATTAGAGGCTGCAAATTTTATTTGGGCTGTGGCAATTCTTTGTACCACACCTATTGAATAGGCCAAATCAGATATTATAATTATGTCTCCTGGATAATAAGTAACATCTAGAATGATTGCATACAATTCATTCTGCTGAGTGGACTGAAAAGGAGTTCTGACTATTCTCTTTATAGTTAAGTCATGAGAGTATACAGCACAAATATTATGTTTGGATGTATCTGTAAAGATAGTTGGTCCTTTAAGAGGAACTTTAGAAACTTTTTCTTCAAGAATCCATCGCCAATTATGCAATGCTCTGGTTATCTTTAATGGAGACCCATGTGTAAAATGTGGAGCCATGGCCAATAAAATTTGCCACTCTTGGATGGTTTCACAGTCATTAATTTGTGTATTAGTATAAAAGGTGTATATCTTGTCAGGTCTTGTCCCAGATAATTGATAGCCTTTAATAAAATTCTAACCACAAGCACTGGGTAGGGAGTAAGGCTTTGTTCTGGTTGGGCCGGAGGTTCACCCACTCTATCACACTGTCTCCTTGTTGAAGGACTGCTGTGGGTGTCTCTTGTGTAGTAAAAACTGATATTTCCAAGGGTTTTTGAGTGACTCTTTCAACCACATTGGATAAAGCCAGTTCAACTTCTCTCAAAGCCTCTTGAGCTTCTTTTGCAAGCTGGCATAGTGAGTTTAAAGCAGTGTCTCCCCTTAAAAATGTAATATAACAGTTGCAATTAATAGATAGTCAAGCCTAAACATTGGTCACATTCATTGTATATCTCCTATCAATTTCTGAAAATCATTTAAGGTGTTTAGTTTCTCTGTTCTTAAGGACAGTTTTTGTATTATAAGCACCTTAGGGTATACTTCATATTTTAAATATTGAAAAGGAGCATGTCTTTGAATTTTTTCTGAAAGGCCAACTGTATTATATTGTATACATAGAATGCCTCAATGGAAATTGAACGAGAACCATTTTTGTTGTAATATTCAGAGAGCTGATGTCCAATTAAAGTCCAATTATCTGGAGAGATTTGCTCTTCCTCTAAGAACCAAGGGGAGGTGTGTTTTAATGTACCCAGAAGTCTAGCTATCTGTTCCCAAGTTATCAATAGCCCTTGTCCTTTTATCAGCTTAAGCATGCTTTCTATAGTGCCACTCCTGGGTGGGGGTGTGGATGGAGAATCTTTAGCTAGCATCTGTCCCATTTCAGCCAAAAAGGTTACTAGTTTAGTCTTTAAGAAAATAAGTTCCCTGTTTGTCTATTACAATACTCACCTGAGTTCCTGCTCCCTTGAGACTTCTTCAGTGAAAGTAGGGTCCTTGGTTCCCACACTTGGGTGCCAATTGTGATGACCGCATATTGTAAAATCAGCCGGAGTCAGGAATTCAGGTTAAGGGAAACTATTCGATCTTTATTCTTTGTGGAAGTGAAGAGGGATGGCAATAGCAATGGGAGCAGCTGCAACAAGAACCCAGCCAGCAGTCTCTTTCCGCCTCTCTTCCTGCCCCTCTGCCTCCACCCACCAAAATCATCCCTACCTCATTTCAACACATCAGGACTTGGACAAAGAGTGGGTGGGGGCCATTCTTTCTCTAAGCATATATTAATAGAGTATGGTCCAATTACCATTGGACCATTAATTACCATGAGGTAGCCTCATGTGCTTGGGACCTCAGTGTATCAATTTGAGCTTCAGCCCATTGCAGCTTTCCTTATATTTTTCTGGATATTAATTTAAATTAAACTTGGCTATGACATTCCTTTAAGTTTTCCTCCTGGTAGCTCTTTCAAGTGATGAATAATGGATTTTTTTTCTATTTCTACTTTACTCTCTTGTTCTAGAAGACAAGGGCAATTTTCCTTAATTATTTCTTTTAATATTGTATTGATAATTTTTAAAAACTGAAACTTTCAAGTAGTTCAACAAGGTTTATATTATTTCTCTTTGATCTGTTCTCCAGATCAGTAATTTTTCTAATGAGATGTTTCATATTTAATTCCATTTTAAATATTCTTTTGATTTTGTTTTTATTATTTTTTTTTGGTATTCCATAATGTCATTCTTTTCCCCTTAGCCAAATCTAGTTTTTAAAAAAATTTATTCTTTAAGATTTTGGATCTCTTTTTTTCAACTGGCTTTCTTTTCATAATTTTCTTGATTGCTTTCTCCTCCATAATTTTTCCTTGATCTCTTTTATTTCATTTTTGAAGTACTTTTTAAGTTCTTCCAAGAACTCTTTTTGGGTTTGTGACCATTTAATATTGATCATGGAAATAGAGCTATCTTTTTTTTAATCTTGCTATTTTCCTCTGAAAATGAACCCAGATCTTCTTTTATAACATAGTAGCTCTTTCTGGTCAGGTTCTTTCTTTTTTTGATAAATGTCAATAACATAGATTTGTAATGGGCTGAGGTATTAATATACATGATTGGATAAAGAATGGTCCCTGCCCACTCTCTGTGCAAGTCCTGATGTGTTGTATAGGAAATGATGACTTTGGTGGGTGGAGACAGAGAGACAGGAAGAGAAGCTGGGAGAGATTGGGCCTGGGTTCCATACTCCTAGCTGCTGGTCGTGTGGCTGCTGATCTAGCTAGCTTCTTGACTCAGCTGCACATATTGCTATCGCCAATTGTCTTCCACCTCTGATCCTTCTTCACCTGTAGAGATACAAGCAAACCCTCTCCCCAAAGGGGTTAGCCTATCTGGTCCTTTCCATTCACCACTTTCTGGGTCTCTCCACATCACCTGGCAATTATCTAGAGATAGTGGAGCTGCTCGCACTGGACAGTGACCTTCTGGTGGGTTATAAAACCTGTCTGCCGGAGCCAGTGCATCTTTGTCAAAAATCAAGAAGTTAATAGTATAAAGGGCTAGATTTAGAAGTTCTCTAGGGTTACCTGTGGCATAGATTAAACTTAAAATTGTGTCATGGGTACCTTTTCCCACCTCCAGACATTCCACAGCATAGCACTGGTCTTACTATATAAAGATAGCTTATTCTTATCTCAGAAATCACTCATTTCCTAACTCAAAGTTTAGCTTCATTAAAAAAAAATTCAGCATTGTTAATATTTAACACCTTGGAGAAGGAAATGCTGATGGAAGTAATGGCAAAATGGAGGACCCGGAAAGAAGGCAGAAAGCTTTTCCTATCAAGAACTCCATTAAGAACTAGGGAAGCCAAGAAATGCAACTATATGGTTGCTGTTCTGAAGACTTGACTTTTGATTGAGCAAAACCATTTGCCAAAAAGTTACATAAAAAATAAAGAGCATAGATAGAAGGTATCAATGGGGGAAGAGAAATTATAGGAACTAGAAAAGGCCTTCTTCAGGAGGGGAGACTCGATGAGTTTTGAAGGAAGCCAAAAGGCAGAGGTAAGGAGAGGACAGTGAATAATTGTGGAGTTGGCAGATGAAGTGCCACTCTTGCTTTATGTAGTAAGCGGCAGGGAAGGAATGTGTAAGAAGACTAGAAAGGTAGAAAGGGACCAAATTGTTAAGGAATTCAAATGTAAAGTAGAGGATTTTATATTTGACTAGAAGTAATATGGGTCACTGGAGTTTAGTGAGCAGCATAATCACTTAGTTAAGCATTCAATTTAGGAAAATCACTTTGTTTACTGTAGATTACTGTCAATTGAATTTATTATATTTATTATTATTACAACATATATTACAAAAATGTATGTTGTGTATTGTTGTGGTTATTGCTATAATTATTTAGGATGAATCCGAGTAGGAAGAGAATTGATGAAGGAAGACTAAGCAGAAGGCTACTATAACTATAGGCCTGAGGATATTAGGGTTACCACCAGGTTGTAATTCTGTTTATGGGGATACCTGTATTGTAAATGTCATAAAGGTAATCTCCTCAATAGTAATACAAAAGATTGTAAGATGAGAGGTTTTTGGAAGAAAGATATTGATTTCTATTTTCGACATAATGAATTTGAGATGTATATGGAACATCAAATTTGGAATGCCAAAAAACATAGTTGGTGATAATAACTTTAAAGATCAGGAAAGATGTGAGAAACTGTTTCAATGTTCACCTTTGAAGAATCCCAAGTTCAGTTCAGACTTGTTTGGTGGTGTATATATATTGGAGAAGCCAGTCTGGAAAATGTCATTTAATTGAATTTGGCATCACATCAATATGAAATACACAATAAATTCTATTATCTTATGTCGTCAAGTATATTCACTCACTCAATCAAAGCTTCTACTATGTGCCAGGAATCATAACAAAAAAACAAAAACAAAATAGAACAACAACAACAAAAACAAATCACAGTCCTTGCCCTCAAGGAACTTATAGTTTATTGGAGGATTCGGAGACATAAAAATCAAACTCCCACATTTGGGGATCAGTTTTATATTTCAGACTGCTTGCTCTGATGATTATCTGGTGATTCTAAAATGTTTCCCATTTTTCCTTTCTAGATAGGAAAGATTTGAGTGTTTATATACATCCTCTTGTGTTCTATTGTAACAGACTTCCTATTAAATTCAATATATGGGGTACAATAAGGCAAAGAATTTGGAAATTTGAGAGGCAGTGAGTATATTCAAGCTCAGTGTGCCATTATTATATTTAATGTACCATTGCTTACAATAATGTATTAACTAGCACTTTTCAGTTTTGAAGCTAGGATAAAATGAAGTTTGCAACTAATTGAAATATATGTTAAGAGTATATAAAAATGTTACTACATTATTGTAAGGCAACAAAATGGGCATGTAATGCATAAAAAGCAAGGAAAAATCTTTTTCAGGGAGAAGATTCTCTATTACTATGATATTTCAGCCAAAAATTGAATTAAACATTGAGATACCTGTCCTTTGGTTTACTCGAAAATTTATTTGGGATCCTAATTTGAGGCTTGTTTCCATGCTTACTCAGTGGCATTAAGAGATGAAACTGAGCACCCGTAAGGAAATGAAGTTGGAATCTACTATCAAAAGACAAATTTTTATTTTTAGGCAAGTGTTCTGTGATAATGATGATTCAATGTGCTTGCCCCTTAATTACATAGTTGAGCAGAACATGTTCTTAATTTTACTTGGATGCTCAAAGAGATAAATGTGGTTTGTTACAAAAATGGAAGATTTTTTTTTAAATCACATTTTGTATTTGCATATTTAGCCATATTGGATTATATTACCCATTAGAGTTTCAAATATAGTTTCAATCTCATCAATGGTGAATCATATTTATTACATTAATGTTACAACATATAAAGTCAATTTTCAACTTTTGTGGGGGTAACATTTCTAAAAAATAGCACAAAAGTAAAACAAACAAACAAACAAACTAGAATGTTAATAAACTGAGCCTATGGGAAATAGAGGGTTAGGTTCCCATGACCACCAAAAATGATAATTTTTTGAGGAAATTGCTTAAAATAAACTATTCTGTGCTAATTATTTTATTTGTTCTTTTTCATATAATTCTTTATAGTAAAACATTAATTATAATAATATGTAATTTTCTGATAATATGCAGCTAGGTGGCACCATGGATAAAGCACTGGGCTTGGAATTAGGAAGACTTCTCTTCCTGAGTTCAGTTTGTCTCATTTATTAGCTGTGTGACCCAGGACAAGTCATTTAACCCTGTTTGCCTCAATTCTTCATCTGTAAAATGACTTTGAGAAAGAAATGGGTAGCAACCTAGTCTTTGACAAACCCAAAGATCCCAGCTTTTGGGATAAGAACTTACTGTTTGATAAAAATTGCTGGGAAAATTGGAAACTAATATGGCAGAAACTAGGCATTGATCCATATTTAATGCTGTACACCAAGATAAGGTCAAAATGGGTTCATGACCTAGGCATAAAGAATGAAATTATTAATAAATTAGAGGAACACAGGATAGTTTACCTCTCAGACCTGTGGAAGGGGAAGTCGTCTTTATGACCAAAGCAGAACTAGAGATCATTACTGATCACAAAATAGAAAATTTCGACTATACCAAACTGAAAATTTTTTGTACAAACAAAACTAATGCAGACAAGATTAGAAGGGAAGCAATAAACTGGGAAAATATTTTTACAGTCAAAGGTTCTGATAAAGGCCTCATTTCCAAAATATATAGAGAATTAACTCTAATTTATAAAAATTCAAGCCATTCCCCAATTGAAAAATGGTCAAAGGATATGAACAGACAATTCTCAGATGAAGAAATTGAAACTATTTCTAGTCATATGAAAAGATGCTCCAAGTCATTATTAATCAGAGAAATGCAAATTAAGAACTCTAAGATACCACTACACACCTGTCAGATTGGCTAAGATGACAGGAAAAAATAATGATGATTGTTGGAGGGGATGCGGGAAAACTGGGACATTGATGCATTGTTGGTGGAGTTGTGAACGAATCCAACCATTTTGGAGAGTAGTTTGGAACTATGCTCAAAAAGTTATCAAACTGTGCATACCCTTTGATCCAGCAGTGTTACTACTGGGATTATATCCCAAAGAGATTATAAAGAAGGGAAAGGGACCTGTATGTGCACGAATGTTTGTGGCAGCCCTTTTTGTAGTGGCTAGAAACTGGAAACTGAATGGATGTCCATCAGTTGGAGAATGGCTGAATAAATTGTGGTATATGAAAATTATGGAATATTACTGTTCTGTAAGAAATGACCAACAGGATGATTTCAGAAAGGCCTGGAGAGACTTACACGAACTGATGCTGAGTGAAATGAGCAGGACCAGGAGATCATTATATACTTCAACAACAATACTAGATGATGACCAGTTCTGATGGATCAGGCCATCCTCAGCAACGAGATCAACCAAATCATTTCTAATGGAGCAGTAATGAACTGAACTAGCTATGCCCAGAAAAAGAACTCTGGGAGATGACTAAAAACCATTACATTGAATTCCCAATCCCTATATTTATGCACACCTGCATTTTTGATTTCCTTCACAAGCTAATTGTACAATATTTCAGAGTCTGATTCTTTTTGTACAGCAAAATAACGTTTTGGTCATGTATACTTATTGTGTATCTAATTTATATTTTAATATATTTAACATCTACTGGTCATCCTGCCATCTAGGGGAGGGGGTGGGGGGGTAAGAGGTGAAAAATTGGAACAAGAGGTTTGGCAATTGTTAATGCTGTAAAGTTACCCATGCATATATCCTGTAAATAAAAGGCTATTAAATTAAAAAAAAAAAAAGAGAAAGAAATGGGAAACTAATTTAGCATCTTTTCCAAGGAACTTCCAAAATGGCATCATGAAGAATGATTGGACATGATTGAAATGACTCAACAACAACTACCATGAAATCATCTATAATATGTAGTACATAAAATAAAATCGGGTAACATGCAAAACATTTTTCTGCCAATAATTTCCTAAAATTCTGTTATATTTTATGCTAGTATATTAATTAAATTTAATCCAACCAATATTCCTTTTTATAACACATGAAATCTTTAGTACTATGAATACTTTACAGCAAATAAAATTATTAAAACTATTTTTTTAAACCCGAATCTTACTATCTACTCTGTCAAATAATAGTATGAAGGTGTTGTTCCCTCAAAAAATACTTGAGAGGTTACTTCATCATTTTTTGAGTGGATTCATGAATACTTTTATAAATATTTGTCTCCTTTTTTCAGACAGAATAACTTAATTCATCTAACATCTTTATTTTTTCACTAAGCCACATCACTGTTTTTGCATACTAGGACCCAAAGGGCTTTCACTACCTGGGGTATAAGGGGCATAACTGCAATAAACTTGAGTTTTAAAGGCACACAATGAAAATATGCAATGGATTGCACGAAAAGTTCTTTACGTTTGTTGGGTGAACAAGATCAGTGAAACACATAGTAGGAAATCAGCAGCTCCACAAACTGTCCATATGGTACCCCTCATTTTTTTTTCTTGTACTGCACATAGCTATGAATGTGTTTCATTGCCAATGCAAAATGAAAATGAAGTTACTAATAAAATCAGGTGAATGCTTGAAATCACAGAAGTTAAATGTTTAAATGCTGAAAACTGACTATATCTATCCTATAGTTTTGTATATTTTATCTTAATCTCCATCTATCTATCCCTATATCTAAATTTATATAACTACATTAGTATTGTTATAGTATAGTATACATTATAAGATAAAGTATAGATTTGTATATAGACATATGGATAACACAACATTATTGCCAATAGAATTCACCCCCTTTCTCTCTAGATACAGAAATATAAAACTAAAAATAATAGATGAATATATGGCTGTAGTTATAGATATCCATAGGCATGGATATATAGACTGTCAGATGTGCAAAAGCTGCAATTATGATAGTCTTTCCCCTTTTTTTATTATGAACATTGTGATATAACATGGCCTAGTGTCATATGAAATGTTTCTTGTTGACTGAATATACAATGAAATTGAATCCAGAAATCCTTCTATCTGCCTCTCCAAGGAAAACTGAGCTACTCTTTCATTTAGTTGCTCTATTTTTATGTTGTCTGGTTTCATTTATAGCAAAATATTATACAGTTCCTCCAGCAGTATGTTTACTTATTGGCTGTTGGGTAAAGATCTCATCATTTAATGTCATAATAGTGAAATTAATTCTTAGAGGTATCTAACTCTCTTGCTTTGTGTCCTTTGCTCCTTCTATGAAAAGTAGAAGACTGGAAGCATTGAACATATGCTGCATTTTTTCTGTTTTCTGGATACCCATGGCCAAAAAATTCATCTCTTAGAGCCCAGTCTATATAGATGGGCTTCTCCATACTCATTATGGCTACTTTTCAAGCAGTAGGAACTATCATTCACTGGAGACTATAAGTCTTTCTAGCATGTTACAACAAACCAGACTTTGAATTTTTACATCACAATAAAGCATTGGAGTAGGGCTTTTGGGAAGCTCCTATACATATATATATATATATACAAACAAAAAAGGCATTTCATTCAGTAGAGCAAAATTTAGCCTGAAAAGCTCTTTTTTCTAATAGTTTCATAACAATTCATATAAGAATTATATGACAGTATTTGATAGATATGATGACAGAAACAGTGTAGTTAGTTGATTCTTGAATTGTAATAATAATAATAATAATAATAATAATAATAATAATAATGTAAAAGCTATCCTTTACATAGTGTCTGCTCTATACCAAGCACTGGACTAAGTTCATGACAAACAGTATTTGATTTGATTCTCTTAACAACCCTTGGAGGTAGATACTAATTTTATTCTCATTTTACAGTTACGGAAACTAAGGTGAACCAAAGTTAAATAAGTTGCCAAGGTTCAGACAGATAGTAAGATCTCAGATTTGAACACAGTCTTCCCAACTCTAAACCCAGCACTCTATCCACTCAGTTGCCATTTCAAATATCAAATTAGTCATTGTGAAACAGAGAGATAGGTGCTTGCCAAGCATTTTTTTGCCAAAAGGATGGATGGATGATGATCCACTGTTTGTGGATGATATTATGCTGATTGAAACAAGTTCCAGAAAATAATTGATTTTCTTAATTCAGATCCATAATCCCTGAAAATATTTGACTTAACTTTCCTCAAAGTAAAAACCAGGCAGATGAAAAATGCCTATTTTCCAAACTATGATATACATTTAGATATATAGCTGGCCCAACAATCTATATACACACACATACAAATAGACTCGTACACACACACATATATGTGTATATATTTATGTACATATTGTGTGTGTGTCTGTGTGTATGTGTGGACAGTGAATATGGATAATAAAGAGAGTCTAGAACATAATAGAAGGAGGAAACATGAGGTGGATTACCTTTGGGAAAATATCCTATATTTTCAAGGAACCTAATTTTGTCTCTGAAATAACAAAAACCAAACAACAGCAAAAACTAACAACCCTTTAAAAAAATCTAATTTCCATTGAGTCAAAGTTTCATGTTGTATGACTGTAAGGCTTTGAATAACACATTATCTGAAAAATTGACCTGTGAGCAGTGGAGATACACATGATGGATGTGAATAGAATCTTTTAAACCAAACTTTAAAAGGATGAATTAAACAATAAAAGTGATCAAAATGATTCTATCAGAGAAATGTAAACAAAATGAAACAAAGCATGTTCTCACAGTGAAAATGAGAGGTAACAATAATCACTGTGTGTGTCTTTGGTATCAGTACATCAAGAGAATATGAAGGCTCCCAGAATGTTGGATGGAATCTGGAAAACTTATGAGAGTATGAATGAGAATACAAAACATAAATAAGAATACAGTACAGAAAGGAATGAATTGGTGTAATCTGAATTATTGAAAGAAATATCACTATAAATGAGATCATTGATTTATAATATAATATCCGATATTTATTATTATGACTAAGAGAAGACCACAATCTATGAATAATCAAAATGTCAGGCTACCAAAAGATAAATAAAAGGACCCACCAAAAGGATGCATTGGATGTAGTATATTGTTAGAAAAGACTTGCATATATGAATAGTAGCATTGAGCATGTCATTGAAAAAATTCATGACCAGGAAAGAAGGTTGGCTCCTTATATAATGAAAGTAACAGACAACAAATGAATTGTCTATCCACTGAAATGGTACTTTTTTTTGCTATCAAATCCATTCACATATTTTATTTTATTTAAGAAGTAAAATAAGCATTGTCATGACAATAAAAAATAACTGCACATAAAATGATTATGTACATTTTGCTATTCTTTTAAAATATATAATAAATCTGTCATCAAATTTCTTTTTTTTTCTTCCCTTCCTGTCTCCCTCATCTTATAGATTGCTACCATTAGACACAAATGTGTGTGTATATATACATATATATATGTATATATGTATATATACACACACATTTACATATATATGTAAAGTCATTCTATACATATGTATATTAATCAGTTCTTTCTCTGGATATAGATAAAATCTTTCTTCATATATTCTTTGTAGTTAATTTAGATATTTATAGCAGACAAAAGGAGTTATTTATTTAAAGTTTTTCTTAAAACAATATTGCTGTTAATTACATATAGCATTCTCTTATAAAATTAAAAAATATAAGGGAGAATCCCAGCATGTTTGGTGGAGAATCTATGGAGGATTCATGGGGGTGAGGTGGGGAGGGGAGATAAGGACAAAACTCTCACATGTCAAGAAAGTGTGGAGATCCATTAGAAACATAGAGTCAATTCAGTGGTAAAATAGAAGCAGTATAAAGAACATTAGACCTGGAGTCAGACACTTAATAGTTGTGTGACCCTGGACGAGGCTTTTAACATTTCTTTGCCAGTTTCTTCATCTTAAAATGGGGATATTAATAGCATATATCTCCCAGGGTTGTTGTGTATATAAAATAAGATAACATTGGTTAAGTGCTTTGCAAACCTTAAAGCACTATATAAATATGAGCTATAATGATGATGATTATTGAAGCACTGAAGAAGCATTGATAGCAACTCTACTTACTTTAAAATCTACAACACTTAAATATTTAACTCTGGAATGAATCACTTAACAAGACCTAATTAAGCATATTTATAATTATACAACAAGTGTGTGTACATATATACATATATATTTCATAGGATTGTATATGTTGGATATTATTTGCACATTAATGCATACCATGAAATTATATCATACATTACATGGGCATAATAGTTATAATTTACATTTTATATGAATACGTATATATACAAGAAGCATACATATATAATTGTAATATTATTATTAAGTAGATGCATCAGATACTTTGTATTAGAAATACAAAGATAAAAGTGAAAAATATGTAGGAATATATAAGATAAATACATGATGACTTGCAAAGAGCATTGGAGGCACTAACAGCTGGAGACATCTGGAAAATCTTTATGCAGAAGGGGGCATTTAAACTGAGCCTTGAAGGAAGCCAATGATTCTGAGAGATAGAAGTGAAACATCAATTCAATTGAATTACTTTTGAAAAAATCTATTTTTAAATGCCTCAACCTTAATATAGTACCATGGGGGATTAACATGCAGGGGAATAGAGAGGAGATTCTAAAGAATAGAGAAAAGTTGGAATGAAGTGTGTTGTGCTCATTAGGTAACTGAATTTTGTCTTTTGCTTTTGTATCTTCTTCTCCTTCATGTGTGTTTATGTCTTCCCTGCTTCTGTCTGCTAAGTAAGTTAAGCATTTTCTCTCCCCCTTTCTTCCCTCCTCCATGCAACCTGAAAGCCTAACATCCAGGCAGATAGAAGGAAGCTTCTGGAGAACTGTTGCTGAAGGAATAAGGTCTGTCAATCTTATTATGTAATTGAATTTTAACCTTGAGTTCTTGAGACTTGCCGTTTTCTATCTTATATGCTTTTGCCTACTAAATAAATTGATTTTTATTGTTCCTAATGGCGACTAAAAGTATAAGGAAAATATAGAGAGAAGAGTATCAAGGTTAAAAAAAAAAAGTTGATAGGATTCATTAGGTAATTGGATTCCCCTCCCTGCCATGTCCTGTATGTTTTTGTTGTCTCACCTTTGCTAAATAAACTACAGCTTATATGGTGATTATATATGGGTACACACGCATACACACACACACACACACATGTATATATTTCTACACACAAATATGGCACTTATATATGGGCACATACATGTTGTGTGTCACGTATATATGTGTGTGCAATGTGTATATGTGACAGAATGGATAGAACACCAGACCTGGAGTCAGGAAGAAGATCCCAAGGTTGCTATGAGGACAACTGACATAAAGCACAGTGCCTGGCACATAGTAAGTGCTACAGAAATATTAGATTTCATCATCATCATCCAGGCAGGAACTTATAGAACAGTGTTAAGGTACAATCAGGTAGGTGGCTTTCACAACATTTACATTTAAAATCTCATGTTTTACAAAGCTTTAGTTGCAGTAATTGATGACAAGAACTTAACTAAGAAAGATACCAAAAATTAAATAAATGACTATGGACTTACCTCAAGCAGTAATAGAAAGCAAGGGAAATGTCACTATGACCTGCACAGAGTACGGGCTGTGCCGTATTTTTGACATTTGTGTATAATACTTCTCTAGTCATTTCCAATTCATTTCCACACATACTTTGCACATCCTCCTTTGTTCCCTCCCCTTCTCTGGAACCTGACTCTACATTCAGTGCTTTGTCTTGTCCAGAACCAGGCCTTTGTTTCACTTCCTAGCCTTTTCTATATCATGCTACCTCAAGTACCTCCATTTCCACTTTTTTAGTTTCCCTTTAGATGTCTTCTCCCATTGGAATGTAAGCTATTATATTATTATTACATTATATCAGAATGTAAGTTGGATCTTCTTGTGGGCAGGAACCATCTTGTTTGCTTGCATTTATATTATACTGCTGAGTCCAGTGCCTGGCACATAATAAGTATTTTAAAAAGACTTTTTCATTCATTTTTACATATGCTGAAAGTATAGTTTAATTTTTAAACTAAAAGGAAAGAGACTGAAGGAATACATTTCTACTTTTCAAGTCCTCAGGGAGAATGAAATGTACCTCATATTATTATATTCCTAACTTGTAGAATGTAAAAAAGTGTTTTAAGGATAACCAAGGAAAACAAAATATCTAAATAGGTAGAGTGGATTTTTTTTGTCTATATTAAAATATTAAATGGCAGAAAACTTGGACACAGGAAAGGAATAAATGTACCATTGAAACTCGTAAGTACCATAACAGGGATAAGGCCTGTCCTTCACAGACACAACCTTTGGAACATGGACATGTTACTTTACCTTTCAGTGCTCAGGTCACTCCAAGGCTCTATGTAACATATAGGATGTGTTGTTAAGTTCTGTTGGTGGCCAGAATGTTTGCACTCTAGTTCCCTACTCTAGTTCTAGTTGTCTTAGGTCCCAAATAAAATAAATGGAAATTATGGACATTTTTTTTTTCTGGAGAGGAAGAAGCTGATCATTTGGGAAGGGGGCAGTTTCTAGCACTAAAGAATAATGAAGTAGATCCCTCCCTATTGAGGGTGATTTAGTTAGATATATGTTCGCCTGATAAAAGAAATGGTTTGTTGTTTTTTCAAGGCATGAATCTGAAATATCAATGTAGAGCCTACCAAAATATATCAAACTGAGTGGTTGATCTCATTTTGGATGATCTGAGGAAAAAAGATAACCCCTAAAGGAACCTAGAAAATATGACAAAGGAGTATCAAGTTTTTAAAAGTGAAGACATTTAGAGAATGGCTGTCATTTTTCTCACTAGTTGCCAATTTGTGGTACAAGACTCAGAAGAGAAAAACATAGTTGGAAAGTGAATAACTAACTAAAGAGATGGTGTCTGGGAACAGAATATGAATTTTTGGGCCATGCCTCAAAATATAGGAATGATGGCTTCTTGGCAAGAAATATACAACCAAAAGCCAGTAAACATATTTGCCTAGAATTGTGTTCAGTTAATAAAGAGGGCAACAAACAAACAAACAAAAAAAACCAAAGCATGTATTAAGTGCTTACCTTGAGCCAATGACTATGCTAGGCCTTGGAGATAACAAGAAAAGCAAAAACAGTCTCTATCCTTAAGGAACTCACATTTAAATGAAGGACGTGGCATATAAATAACTAGGGACACACAAAATGCATAAAAAGTAGATAGAAGACAGTCTTCAGAGGAAGACACTAATAGCTTAAGGCACCAGGAATGGCCTATTGCAATACTTGAAATTTGAAAGCCTATTAAAATAAACAGTGGAAGTAAAGAGGGAGAGTATTTCAGGCATAGGAAATAGCCAGTTTAAAGGCTAAGGGACAGGAGATTAAATGCCTACTATGTGCCAGGCATTGTGTTGTGAATAAATGCAAAAGCCAATTCCTGACCTCAAGGAGCTCACAATCTAATGAGAAAGGTAATATGAAAATGACTATAAACAATATTATTTTCAGGATAAATAGGAAATAATTGACAGAGGGAGAATGCTAGAATTAAAGGAATGAGAAAAGTCTGTGGCAGAGTTTTCTGAGCTTGTATTGGTCTGATCAGCCACAGTCAAATACACTGTAACTGCATTATGACATAGTGATGTCATTTTGGTCCTCTTCAAGAATGGACAACAACCTACCTTTAAAACGTAAGATTTGAAGAGAGAGAAGCTGGCAGGCAGATATGAAGAAAGAGATAATTTCAGGCTCAGGAGCAGCCAGTGCAAATGTCCAGAGCCAGCCATCAGTCCAGTGTAACTGGAAGACAAAGTATATGGAGAGGAGTAAGGAGCAAATGGACTTTGTATTTGATCTTATACATAATAAACCCAGGCAAGCCATTTAACATGCTTATCTCAGTTTCCCAGAGGATAGAGTGTCAAGCCTAAAGTCAGGAAGACTCATTTTCCAGAGTTCAAGTCCCACATCAGAGTCTTATGTGCTCTGTGACCCTAAACAAGAACTTATTCCTGTTTGCCTCAGTTTCCTCAACTGTAAAATGAGCTGGAGATGGAAATGGCAAGTTATTCCAGTATCTCTGCCAAGAAAACTTCAAATAGTGTCATGAAGAGATGTACATGATATAAACAGCTGAACAACAACTTCCCATTATTATTATGAGAATAAAATGAGATAATATTTCTAAAGTGCTTAGCACAGTGTCTGGTGGATAGTATATGTTATAATAATGCCTATTCCCTTCCCTTCTCTTCCCTAATAGGTTGTCACTATAGTTACCACAGAAAACACCAAATATTACACTTGAAAGAAAATAACAGATGAATGATAATTCATAGGAGACCATGGCCAAGAAAAGGGAACACATGAACTGTCACTTTAGCTTATTATAAGTTATAGAGTTTTATATTATTTAGATTATTAGGCAATTTTAGTTACATAAATTATGGGAATTAAATAGAGCAAACTACATGTACTAATATAAGTAGTCAATTCAACCTGTGATATATCACTGGTTCTTGGTAAGATGGGTCATGAGACCTGAATTTTGCTCTGGAAAGGTAAATGCCACTTTTGTTGTAGCAATGAATCAGGAAGAAATCGGGTGTCCATCAACTGTGTCTAAGCAAATTCTGGCATAGGAATATAATGAAATGCTCTTGTGCCATATGAACTTATTAAAGGGATGGATTCAGAAGAAATTTTATGAACTAATGAAGAGAAAGGTAAATAAAAGAGGGAATCAATCTTGTTTTTCATATCTTGGCTCAGACATATTGAGCTAGTAATATAAAAAAAGATGTACAACTGGAGACAAGCCCAGATGTGGATGGATTCAGTGTGACTATACTTTGTTACAAGTTGTTTTTTTTTTTTTTGAAGGTTGAATAAGTGGAAAAAAGTAAAGGGTAATAATCATGATTTAAAAAATAAAAATAAAATGGTATTAATGAATCATTAAAAATTACACAGAAGAAGGAAGTTCATAAAGGACACAGAAAAGCAGGTAAGGGTTTTAGGAAGAATCTGAAATGCTACATATACTTATAAAGATAAAGTGACAAGGTAGAGATTCATGTTTTCATGTGTAGTCCCTTTTTTCTTTCTTTTCACGTGAGGAAATATCCTCTTTTTATGTTTATGGGGTTCAAAATAATGAAAACAAAAAAAAAATAAAAAAGTCTTGTGTGGAAATTTAAAAATATGAGAGAAAATGAACTGGGGCAAATTTAGGTGAGGTAGAAACAGGTGATAATTTTTTTAGACATATGCTAGAGCAGATCTGAATAAAAAGAGCTTGAGAAACATATCAAAAACCTGGAACAGAAACATGATTTTGTAGAGATGGAGCAGTTTAACATCTCTGGGCACTAGCTTAGCATCTCTCTCTTTGCCAAAATCAGAGCAGCTGAGAAATAAGTATCTTGCCTTAAAAATAATTTACCCTTCTAAAAGTGCTGGAAACCACAATAGGATTCCTGATTATGACCAATAAGAAAGAATTAGTTGTTATTGTAGAAACTGATCAATCAACAAGTATTTATTAAGTGCATGTTATTTTTCAGGCACTGAATAGTGTGCTAGGATACAAAGCAAAAAACTTTTTTCCACTTATTCAATCTCCTCCCCCCAAAAAAAAAAATTGTAACAAAGCAGCTACGTAAAAGCAGCTATGCCTTTCAAGGTTACAGTTTACAGAAACAACCAATACAAATACATACAAGCAGGTACATAATATATACAATATACATATGTGTGTATTTGTGTGTGATTTTGAAGAGAGGCACTAAGAAGTGGGAGATAAAGAAAGGTTTCAAGTAGGAGTTAGCATTTGAACTGAGTTTTGGATGAAAAAAGAGATTTTAAAGTGAAGATGAGAAGATAGCACAGCCGATAGAGTAGGAATAGTCTGAAAAGACATGGAGAAAGATGGTATATCCTATGTGAGAAATATCGTGAAAGGCAATGTGAAAGAAATTAATTCATTATAATCTTAGAAATATAGGATGCAGAAAGATTGTAAATGGTTTTAAATAACTAACAATGGTTTTAAATACCAAACAGGTATGATGAAACCACTGGAATTTAATTTTTGATTATAGGAGGGAGACAGTCAGACCTGTGTTGAACATAATTTTGACAGTTTTATGGATTGGATGGATTGGAATGGGTAGAGTTCAATTAGAAGGCTTTTATAATAGTCTGAGTTTAAGGTGATGAGCCATTAAACTAGATTGGTGGTTCTCTGAGTTGAAAGAAAAGATCATATCTAATAACAAATATGTTTATTTATATTTAACTTCTCTGAGACCTAGTTTTCTTATGTGACCTCTAAATTCTCTTCTAGTTCTGTGTCCATGATCCTATAAATACATGATCTAGAAACTTCTAGAAAGAAGCCAGTGGCAAGGCAAGGCACAAGAAGAATGACCAGCAGTGTGAAGTGATTACAGAAAAGCTAAAAAACAGATGCAAGTTGGATTTCCTCAAAATTTAAATTCGGATCCTCTGACTCTATTTCCAGCCTTCTTTGTACTGTGCCATTTTTAAAAACTTAAGAGCCTTTGGGTGACACTCAATTAGGAAACATAAATTGTACTGAACTATGAAATATTGAATTTGATTTAGGGAGGACGTATCTTTCCAAGAGTATGTTTCCAGAAAATTTGAACTATGACTTGAAATGTATTTTAATTAAACATGATTGTTGTCTTAGTTGAGAGAATTTTAAATAACACTTAATTATACTATCTTAAAAAACACCTAAATATACTATCACCTGGCCCATCTTTCTTCTATTTTATCTACAGGAAGACAACTAACATAGATCTGCACTTCAGGAATGTCAATTAGCAGCACTATAAAGAGTAAATCAGGGGGAAAAGACACCAAATGCAAGGAGATTGATTAGGAGTTTATGGTAATGGTCCAGGTGAGAGGAAATGAAGATGAGAACTATGATAGTGGCTGGGTGACTTGAAGGAAGGGAACAGATGTGAGTGATGTTTTGGAAGTAGAATTGATAAGATCTTGCTGCTGACTAGATTATACAGGAGGGAGAAAACTTAAATTTAAAGATGAATACCACTGACATTATCACCATTTCACACTCAATAATAATTGTACTACATGAGCACTGTAAGCTTTTTTCTCCATTTAGTATCTACTTAACTCAAACTTTCAATTATTTTTAAAAATAAAAAAATAAAAAATAATAAAAATAAAAGGTAAAAGAGGAAGAGGGAAAATTTTGAATATAAAGTCTTCAAAAATTAATATTGAGGGGGCAGCTAGATGGCACAGTGGATAGAGTACCAGCCCTGAAGTCAGAAGGACTTAAGTTTAAATGTGACATCAGACACTTAAGGCTTTCTAACTGTGTGACTGTAGGCAAGTCACTTAATCTCAATTGCCTCAAGAAAAAAAAAATGAATGTTGAAAACTATCTCTATATGTATTTTAAAAAAATAAGATACTTTTGAAAGAAAAAAAGTTCATGTCACAAAAGCCTCTTAACCAAGTCAACAATCATATTTAATTACAAGTCATAGTTTAAATTTCTGGAAACAGTTTTGGAAATATACTTCCCCTCTAAATTAAATTCAATATTTCATAGTTCAGTGCAGTTGATCATGATGTTTCCTAATTGAGTGTCACCTAAAGGCTCTTAAGTTTTTCAAAATGGTATAGTATAAAAGAATGGTGGAAATAAGAGTCAGAGGATCTGAATTAAAATTGACTTAATTCCCTTAGGTTTCAGATTACTCTTCTCTACGATAAGGGAATTGATCTTTGAGGTCCTTTTCAGCACCAAATCTATGATCATCAGAATCAGATGTCAATCACTAATTCATTTGTTTCAGGTTCTGTGATAAGTAGTTAAACAAAAGACAGTGTATACTAGGCATTTGATTATGATTCAAGGTGAGCTTCTCTGACAAACATAGCTCTAATACAATGAGGTCAACCTAGTGGAGTCATATTATTTGAAAGGAAGAAAAGGATATGCCGGAAAAGAAAAGACACACAAGTAATGTTATTAATATATACAACTACAGACTTTAAGAACATATTCAATTACCTTTTTTAATCTAGAAAAAGATTAAGTAAAGAAAGAAAATCATATTTGCTGTAAATTTTGATAACTATTGTAACCTAATTCATTTTTTTAAATATTCTTCATTGTTAAATAATTCCTCAGTTCCAAAACCTTTCAAAAGCAAGGACCCTATCTTCTGTATTTCAGGTCACTGGCACAATGTTCTCAAAGAGATAAGAATTTATTAATTGACTGACTAGCAAAAGCCATCATTCTATGTCTCTTAAAAATGAAAGCCCTTTATTTAGAAATTGTGGTGATTTTTCAGTTTTCTGTTTTGTTTTGACTTTTATCTTTCTCCTTAAAAGTAGTCATCTAAGTATTTCTCCATGGCAGACCTTCTCTCTATCCTAATAAGTAACTTATCAGGTCTTAACTTTTCATTTATTGACTTTATAGCAAATGGAAAAAATAATTGTGTGTTTATATGTATATATACAAACATATTTTAGATTTTAGTGCCAAAAGTGGCCTTATAAATAATGTGTTCCAACTATTTCATTCATTTTATATAACATCTAAAATATATTGAGACCTTTAGAGTAAAACTATGAGACTTACTATATAATATGCTGTCTATTTTACTGAATTTAAATCAGAGTAGGCAGGCCATCAGAGTACTGCATTTAGAGCAGGTAAGTTAGACAGACTCAAATGGTACAAAATCATTATAAATTCATGGATAAATTGCTGGGTTTACTAAAGCCATGATCATAAGAGTAGTTTCTTTCTCATCTCTGAGCTAAGATCACATCTTATTCCTTGGAGAGAATAGATTTTCACATAATTGTACCATATTCCCCAGAGAAGAAAAAAAATGCATTAAAAAGCTAAGGGAAAAAATAGCACCAAATAAGGGGATTTTTGAATTATAGTCACTCAGACATATAGCAAAAAGCTAAGAGCTTGTAGGTCTGCAATTTACTTGAAAGTAAGTCAGTTCCATTAAGAAAAAAATATATAGATATTAATGTCAAAATCATATCTCCTATTAGTAAAGGTGTTCTTAACCTGATGTTAATATTTGTTAAGAATATTTAATATAATTTGTTTCCTTTGTAATCCCATGTATTTTATGTTATACATTTAAAAATATTATAGAAAAGGGATACATTGGCCTCATTAAACCATCAAAAGGGTCCATGATGCAACAACCACTACTCTTAAACCCCATTTTAATGGTTCCCTGGGCTCAAGGGCCATGGAAATAATGTTGGTGGGGTATATTGTATTTAATAGAAATGAAGAATGTAGAAGGAATGATGATTATTTCCTCAAAACTGTGTACCCTCATAAACATAAGCCTTGCTGAATGATCATTTGGGAGACAAGAAGGCCCTGAAACACACTCGTAATATATTGCCATTTTCTACTTAGTTTTGTTAAACCATTAATGCAAGTCTGAACTCCCGATTAGAAGATGTGAAAATGTACAGAAGATATTGAAAAAAAAATCATAAAACATACTTTGCAAATCTAAACCTTTTACTTCGCAATATACTCGGTTTGTTTCCTTTCTTAAGGAAAAGTAACAATCTAAAAGCAGGCATTCTTAACGTGTGTGTGATGGATCTTTTTGGCAATCGTAAAGTCTATGGATATATCTTTTCTCAGAATAATATTTTAGAGTAAAATAAAACATATAGTATTTGGAAGGAAACCAATTTTACTGAAATACGGTTATTATTATCTTTTTTAATCGGGGTCTCAAGTTTAAAATTCTTGATATAAAGGAATGAGAAAACTGAGAGCAAAATCAAAACCCAACACTTCTCTCTTTCAAGTGCCTTCTCCTGGAACTGTGCCCTCCCGCCGCCCCCTTCCTTCTCCCCCTTCCTTTTCAACCACTCTTCAGAGGGCCATAGGTGAATGACAGGCAAAAAAGGGGGTATTGGAAAGGAGGAGTCAGAGTCTTTTAGATCTGCATTTGTAGGCGGCTTCAGAGTAGCCAACAAGCGCCAGATTTATGTGCACTTTGAAAGAAGCACCTTCACTATTGGCTTTTTGAGCGGTGCTGTCGCTAGGGAGCAGCTGGTAATGAAAGCACAGCAGCTGGGGAGAGCTGGGGCTGTTGTTCCAGTAACCAAGTACCAGGGGGAGGCGCACACAGGACACACACAGGACACACACACACACACACACACACACACACACACTCACACGCCTCCTTTCAGATTATTACCTTTCTTTAAGATAGAATTGGAGCTGGGCATTTGAAATGAATGTTGATTTAGATTTGCAAAGTATAGCTTATGATTGTTTTTAGTACCTGCTGTTCAGCCACTCCACCACCGCTAACAGGAACCCTGGGTCACTCAGCTTTCCACTCTGTGCGCTCCATGTGGTCCATTATACGGCGTATCCTTCTCTCTAATCTCCCTCTTTTTTTTCCCTTTCACTCCGTTCTTCGAATATCCCTCCCCTTCCTCAAAAGCGAAGAAATCCTTCTAATTCCCTGTCCTCTCAAGGTGTGCGTTTAGGGAAAAGAATCAGGAGCGGGATGAAATGAATGAGTTGTTCCCTTGTAAACTGAGTTGCTGGAGTTAGCATCATTCCTGGGACTTCCTGCTCTCCCCCCACCCCATCTCCACCCCCCTTCTCCTCTGCCCACGCTCCTCCCCGCGTTCCGTGTGTCTCCCTCCTTTCCTCCTCTCCTCCTGTTTCTTCTCCCCGCCCCGCCAGCCGGCAGCCCGGCTGTGCTGGGAAAGGGCGGGCGCCGGCGTCTGCTGGGGTGGGTGAGACCGAGAAGCAGTGCTAGAGTGAGCTCGACAGTGCCCTAGTAGGGTGCCGGAGCCGGAGCCTTAGTCGGATCCTGAGCAATCTCGGGGCATCTGGGGAGGGAGAGAGATCCAGGCACCTGGGAGAGGCGTGAAACCCTCCCAATCCAGGCGCTTTCCATGGCGTCTCATCAGCAAACGAGGATCCAAGCTTACCTGGAGAAGAACAAAATAGGTCCCCTGTTTGAGGTAAGGCTCTCTGCCTAGTGGGCTGGAGGATTCATCTTAGGGCAATAGAAGGGACATAAAAAAGAAACATAAATGGACATCTGGGAAGAGTAGGAGGAAGAAGGACCTGGCAGAAGGGGGCGCCCCGGCCATTCCAGGGTACCAAAGTATTTTGCTCAGAAACAGATCCCAGTGCTGAGGATACGGGTCGGAGTGTCGGAGTGGGTGTGGGGATTGCCCTGGGGTTACCTGGGCTAGAGACGCCCCCAAGCAGGTGAGATAGGCTGGGTTTTGACTTCAGGGCCCGGGGAGCGGGCCAGAGGAAGTTGTATTGTCTTGGTGGTATGCCAAGCTGTTTTATTCACTGTTAGCCTCCTCTTGTCCCCCAATCACAAACACAGTTACCCTCACAAATGGGCATTATCTCCCCTACCCTCCGTCCAAACACACACAAAGCACACATATGCATACCCTTGTTGTGCTCCTAATATAATGCACACGCTCCTTCCTTACATTCAAAACTCTCTGGGTTTGTTGGATTTTGAAGGGAGGTGCGGAGGTGGCTAGAGCGAGAACTGGAGAAAATACCACTTAGCATTATGAGGTGGGGGTAGCTTTTAAAAGAAAATATTCTCACTCTAGCCGGGGGACCACGGTGGGCCGGGTCGGGGAGAGAAAAGATAATACTGAATCTCAAATTGTGGGGTGTGTGTGTGTGTGTGTGTGTGTGTGTACCCGTACCTGGGGAGAAAAGCACTGGGCAACGCACATTTGGTTAACGAAAAGAAAAGGATATAAGAAAGCCACTGGCCAAAACTATGAGTCCAGGCAGAGAGAGAGCGCCTATTGGTGTGAGATACAGAGGAAATCAAGCGAACGAAAGCGTCCCATCCGTTGCCAGGACACTAGGGGTGGGTGGGGAGATAGCTTTGGAGACTGCAGTCCCCAAGTCATTCAGTATTTGTTTGTTTGTTTTCTTTTTTTTTTGGGGGGGGTATGGAGGGAGAGAAGGCCGTGGCGGGGGTACCCAACACTCTTTCCCCACTCTTTTGGTAAGTCCCAGACTACAGCTGCCGGGCTTCAGGCACACTCCTGGGAGAGAAATGGGGAGGATGGTCGGTCCCTCTAACCAACGGTAATGCTCACACCTCCTGCAGCATCTCTGCTGCATCTGAAAAGGAAGCAGAAGCCGGCAGCAGGGGAGGCGTGTGCCCTGGTAATAATGGAGAGTAGAGATGTTCTCAGTGACTGAATTCAAACTAATGTGAGCTGCAGGAATATGAATGCAGATTTCAGGGGAATTGGCGATTCTATCTGGGGAAGGTGATTAATTTCCCTCTCTTTGGACCTCAATTTCTTCATTTATAAGATGAGGAGTTAGACTAGAATCCAATGACTTAAAAATACCTTCAGGCTCCAAACCTATAATCTTAAGGGCTATAATCAATGGTACCCCACTGCATCCCCTTTTAAAGCTAACAGGAGGAGTTTTAAAAGTGAAGGAGCTATCTTTTAATTTTGTTTAAATTATCATAAAATGCAAAACTGCAGTAGGGTATATTTGGGCATCACATTATTAAGATTTATAGAAAGGAGAATACTACTTTAAGCCCAAGTTATTTATTATCATTCCTCTCTTTGGAATAAAACAAAAACAAAAACAAGCATAATTCCAGCTAACCTGCATTACTGTTTGAACAAGAGGATGTGGTCCAGTTATTGTCTTCATTTTACCCCCTTGGGTGGTAACAATTGAAAGAGGTAACAATTGAAAATAAACTATGAGGGCAGTTGTAATTCATTTCTTTGCCTTTAGTCTAATAATGCATTATTTCATATATATGATTTTAAAAGAGTATTTGAATAGATTTTCCACCGGACCAGTATATAAGTTACATCTGAAGAACAGCTTTGTTTTATCTAAAGGAGAAAGCAATTTTGTATTCTGTTATCTATTCTCTCAGAATTTTTTG
Source organism: Sarcophilus harrisii (assembly GCF_902635505.1). Taxonomy (NCBI): domain Eukaryota; kingdom Metazoa; phylum Chordata; class Mammalia; order Dasyuromorphia; family Dasyuridae; genus Sarcophilus; species Sarcophilus harrisii. Next base: position 452,092,085 of record NC_045426.1, on the reverse strand, counting down.
TTTTAAAAATAAAGTGAAAAGAGTTTTCATTCTTTAAAAAAAAATCTCTGTATTATAAAGATAAGACACAAATTTAGATAGTAGTCAGTCCTGGGATGATTACAGTATTTGGTATATAAAATTGGGAAATATTAATGTAATGAGGTAAATGTAATCATATGCTTAAGTGCCTATTTTTCATCATTCAACACGTGATTCTAACTACAAAGTGAGCACTTGAATTTTTGGTTGAAATAATGGTGCATCAAAATCCTTCACTAAATATCTCATTTTACCCAGATGACCTCAAAAATACCTTCCAGCTCTAAATTCTTTGATCTTATGATCTTATCCATAGTATCATTTTACCTTTCTTCTCATTTTCTTCACCCATATTATGCATATTTCTCTTAGTTTGGATGGACTTGATGAAATGATCATCTTTCTGGGGTTGATAATTTACTTTAGGATTTTTAGGAGAAAAAAAAATAAATCTCTACTAGAAAGAAGAATATCTGAACTATGATATTCTTGTAACAATTTTGATAAAGCCTGAACTTGACTTTCAAAGTGATCGAATTACATATTCCTCACAGAATCACAGAAATGAGAACAAGAAGAATATTAGCTTATAGTCCAGTCACTAAGTCTTTGGTGCAAGGGAAAACAGTTAATAAAATGCTATTTGTGTTGTTGAGATCCTTTTCTAGTACTCATTGAAAGTCCCTGAGTACTGAAGTGATTTTCCTTTTGCCAATAACAATGATCAGGCTCTCGCTTTATTCCTTAACTACACTTTTATAGTCATTTGCTTGGATATGGAAGACAAAAGTTCCCAGTTCTCTATATATTTTAATATTGAGAATTTCAGAGATACTGTTATACTTAATCCTTGTTTTCCTTTTTTGGCTATTATAAATAAGTCTAGTTTAATTAAAAAAACTTCATAATATAGTCATAATTTATAAGAATAACAAAGGTAGAATATTTAATCCCTTAGATCAGTGGTTCTTAAAATATGGTCTAGAGAATCCTGGGGATCTCTGAAACCTTTTTAGAGGGTCTACAAATTCAAAAATAGTTTTTATTTCCAACATGGTAAATGTCTATAAATATAACACAGATAAATAAAAACGCTTTGGAGGAATTCTCAATAATTTTTAATAGGATAAAGATACTGAAAACAAAAGTTTGAGAACTACTGCCTTAGATTATGGGAATTTTTCTAGAATTAGCAGTAATTTTCCTAACTAATATTCATAGTAGTGCAAAACTATTAATAATTTTTTTTAACCTTTTTGGCACTGTGATCTCCTCTCCTCTCTCTCTCTCTCCTCTCTCTCTCTCTCTCTCTCTCTCTCTCTCTCTCTCTCTCTCTCTCTCTCTGCCATTTTCCAAGTAAATCCTTTCTCCAATGAGGCAGCTTGTTGGTGTAGTGGTTAGAGCACTAGACCTAGAGTTAGAAAGATAAGCTTTTGAATCCTGCCTGTGGTCACCTAACCTCTGTCTACCCTCATTAGTATAATGGGGACTAATAATAGCACCTACCTTCTGGGGTTGTTGTGAGGATAAAATTAGATAGTATTTCTAAAATGCTTTGCATACCTTAAAACACAATATACATGCTAATTAAAATGCTAAACAGCATGCTTATTTTGAAAATTGAATTGAATTTCAATGGATTTTGGTTTTAGGACCCCTGGGGAGATAATTTGTGATTCCCTTGAAATGACTGGCAGTGCCCTGGGATATAACAAAGCAGTCGCCAAGAATTACTGGACTATATTGTTGGGCAGAAATGCTTTAATACAAAATTAAAAATTCAGAGATGACTGTCATTATTAATGACTTTTTAATAGAGTGTTTTGGCATATGCCTTACTTGACTTTCCCTGTATTTCTGAATTTCTAACCATGTATTGTATAATTTTAATATAATATATACTCTTCTGGAATTTATGAAATGTTGATATCTCCAATATTTATCTTTCAGTGAGCCATATAATAACTGCTAAAGTTAACATAATTTTAAAAAAATTAAGACATTTAATGTTATTAAAGCACATTTTTTTTCTGTACTTTTCCTGGCACTGGTACTCTCATATTGGGTTTCTTGAGAATGGCAGGAAGAAATGATTATACAAAGACTGCTACTCATTACTGGAGGTGTTTAACTTGGATGACCACTTGCCTGCAAGTTGAAGATGATACTCAGGAAAAACTCTTTCCTCTAAAACCTGATCCAGACCTGATCCAGATCTCCAATCTCATACCTATCTACCTTTGTCTTATCTCACTCTCACCTTTGTTGTTCAATTGTGTCTGATTCAGGACTGATTTATTATTTCCTTCCCTGTTTCATTTTACAGATGAGGAACTGAGGCAAAGAAAGTTAAATGACCCAGGGTCACAGAGATAGTAGGTATCTAAGGTCAGATTTGAACTCATGATTCCAAGTCTTATTCATTCCAAGCCTGTTGTTTCATCCACTGTACCACCTACTTGCCCATGTCACCCTTGGGAACCATCGAGCCATCATTAACAATTGTCCTTCACCCTAGCCTTCTTCTCTCACATTCTTTTTCTTTTCTTGTGCTCACAGGACCCCGCCTTCCTCTGGAGACATGATCCTTGGTCATTCTTTTTAGTGCTAGTTGATCCTCCTCTAATTTCCTGACACATCAAACCAACAGAAGGAGTAGTTTGTCCTATTATTACTCATGCCACACAGTGCAGCTTTCTGCTGCCATCACTTAACAAGCTCTTTTTCTTGGAGGTTCACTCCATCTATTGATATTACATATCCCAGGTCTATTGACTCTTACCACTATCTCCAAAGTCATTCTTTCCACCTTTCTTATGGGATTCATATTTACTTTGTCAGTACTTTCCTTATTTTTCCAAGTCTTGCTTTCAAATCTGGGTACTTTAGTGGTTCCAGTGTCATGACTAGAATTGGTACTTTAATAAATATTTGATGAATTGATTTCTCTTTAATCAATTAAGTCTCCAAGCTCATTAAGTTTCCTATATCCCATCTATACATCTATTGTTCAGTTATGGTTCATAGGTTGGCCATATTGTTGTACAGTTATGTCCAACTCTTCTTGGTTCCATTTGGGGTTTTCTGGACAAAAGTACTGGAGCAGTTTGCTATTTCCTTCTCCAGCTCATTTTATAGAGGAGGAAATTGAGGTAAATAGGGTAGAGTGATTTACCTGGAATCACATAGCTAGTAAGTGTCTGAGGCAAGATTTAAACTCAGAAATATCATTTGTCCTGACTCCAGGCTGAGTACTCTATCTTCTATTCCTCCTTGGTGTTCCTAGGATTGATCATACTTTGAAAATATCACCATTCTTAATTCCTTCTCTCTTCTCTTTAGTTTCTCTTTTTCAACTAGCTCTTTTTCCACTTTTCTTCAAACATTCTCAGATTCCCATGCACATAATTTCTTTTCTTTCTTTTTTTTTTTTTTTTTGGCAAGTATTTTCTATCCCAGCTAGGCTAGAATGCAGCATCCTGCTACTAATCATACAGAAGTTTGACCTGCTCCATTTTGCCCCTGAGCTGGTTCATTCCTCCTGAAGCAGGCTAGTGGCCCTATATTCTTGAGGGTTTACCATATTGACATTAGACTTAAAGCAGATATCTAATTGCCTTTAGCCATACATACTTATTGAAGCTTAGAACTCAGAAGTTCAAATGATTCCCCAGGTTCAGCTTCTTCTAGTGGCAGAGATTACAGGCACACACCACTATATCAGGATTTTTCCATTCTTAAAAAAACAAAACAAAACAAAAAATTAAAAAACAACAAAAAACCTTTCATTTGACCCTGTTATCTAATCAAATCATTATAGTATCTCTTTTCTTCCTCATTCTCTCTCTCTCTCTCTCTGTCTTTTTCTGGCTCTGTCTCTCTCTCCCTTCTTCCCCTCTCCCTTCCTCTCTCCCTCCCCTCCCTCCTCTATCTCTCTGTCTGTCTGTCTGTCTCTGTCTCTGTCTCTGTCTCTCTCCCCCTCTCCCTCCTACTCTCCCTCACCCTCTATGTTTTCCTCTCTTTCTCTTTCTCTCTCTCTCTCTTCCACCTTTCTCTTTCTTCCTCTCCCCCAGCCCCTGCCACTATATACCTGACTGATGCCTGTCTGCTTCCTCTCTCCTTTGCTGTAACATCATTAATTTCCTGCCTACTAAATATGTTTTTCCTCCAGATGTCCTTATCTCTGGTGATCTTATCTATTCTATTTCATTCAATTATCCTTATTCAGATTTACATTTTCACAAATTTTCAGTTACACCCCTAATCTCTTTATAGAAATGTATTTCTAGGCTATAATTACCTGAATAACCTATCTACTTCAGTGAGCCATTAGATTGGAAATGAAAATTTTCCAAAACTGAAGTTATTATCTCTCCTACCATAACTTCGAATCATCCTTTACTCTTCCCTTACATACTTCTCCCATATTCAATCAATTACTTCTGTTTATTTTACTCCCATGGCATCTTTTGAATATATTTCTCATTTATTATGTAACTACCATTTTGGGTCAGGACCTCATTGTCTTATGCTTTTGGTCTTTCTTCTTCTACCAAAACATTACTTACAATCCTGCCAAAATTATCTTTACAAGGCACGCAATAACAGAAATTTGAGGCTTACAAAACTATTTACCAATATCTAATTTTATCCTCACATAACTCTGAGAGGTAGTTACCATTATCTAGATGAAGAAACTGAGGCAGAAAGAGATTAAGTAATTTGTCCAGAGTTGCACAGCTTGTTTAAGAGGCTGAATTCAAACACAAATTTTCATGCTTCAGACCCACAACTTTAATAACTATATTCCCTAGTTGCCTCGTGATAAATATTATACTTAGAACGAAAAATGTCCAATGAAAAAAAGAACTGTGAATTCATCACATATCATGTATTAAGAGCAAAATCAAAATCACTATACAATAGTTCAAAATTAAAAATTTAATATTTTAAAAAGATATCATAAAGGAAATTATATAATAAATCAGAACTCTCAGTACAGAAATAATAAAGGAAAAGAACAGAATGGATAACTTATGAAATATGGTAGATAGTCTCTTTGAGTAGTAGAAGCCCTGATAAAAGGAGTAACAGATCTGTAACCTAAAAGAATTGTTTAAGTAGAAAGGGACTTGGCAGAAGAGAACTAAAATATATTTATTTTAAAAGAACACATGAATTCTATGGAATTTATTTCAAATAACCTTGAAAACAGGATGTAGATGTAATTTAAATATCACAGATATTTTCCTTCAAGGAAAAAATAGAAAAAGCAAAGAGCAGTAGTAAATGCATTCTACTCACTCTAGAGGTTAGCCAAGAAGGAAGAATTATTTCTTCACTTTCTTATCAAGTATGAGAAGTTCTAAGGAAGTAGGTTAGAAGCAGTAGGATGGAGAGAGAGAAAATGGAAGTCAGGCTATATTCTAAAAGGAGAAATGAAGGTGTGCCATTAAAGTCTCTTCCTTAGGTAGAGTGGGAGTAGGGATTAGTATATGACAACTGTAAGAGACAGCAACCTCATTGGGTATTTGGGTTCAAAGAGTTTAGCAGCATATCAGTTAGACTGAGTACAGCAGACTATACTTCCTAAGAACGTATCACACTCTATAACAGGGTGTGTGTGTGTGTGTGTGTGTGTGTGTATGTGTGTTTGTATAATGTATAATGTATAATGTCCTGGAGGGTTAAGACCACCTAAACTGATGGGAGGAGGGATTTGGGGGTAACATAGATGCAGAGAAAGAATATACTAATTTTAGAAATAATAATGCTGATAAGATCAGGAAATGGGTTAGGCCTCATAATTCAGGATAAACAATAATGACTTCTATTGTATGTCACTGCTCCTGACATATAGACTAATATTTCTAGGGGTGGAACAGAACAAATGAGGTAATTATTAAAAAAAAAATGAAAGAACAAATCAATCAATAAAGAAATCAATCAAAAGAAATTCATTGAAATGGAAGGGCAAATGAGGTGACATATATAGAATGAAAATCAGTGAATGAAACAAAATTTACTATGTACCAGGTGATAGCAAAAGTGTAGGAATTAAAGTACTTCTGCCAAAGCAAAAATAAAAATATACAATGTCTAGAGAGATAAGCATGAACATGCCATGAATGGTATTCTTAAAGCAATATTATTACTGAGTTTATATTCCTCAAATTTCATAACATAAAGATCCACAAAGGAAACTTTTTTTTAGCAGAATTGTAAAAACTAAACAGATAGTAACACCAAAATTATAATAAAGTTAATTTTTTTCTCTCAGAACTTGATAAATCTAACAAGTAAATAAAAAAGGAAAATATGAAATATAAATGTTGAAGATGTTAGAGTTGAAAGGCTTATTGAGTATATTAAAGAATATTTAAATTTCTCAGCACCCTGTGTTACCTTTACAGAAAGGAACTTGGTGCCATGAAACAAAATAATTATAAATAAATAAATGTAAATCTAAAGTGAGGTTTGTTAATGATATCCAGAATGATGAATTCAGGTAAATCATAAAATCAACATATAATACTAGCCTTATAATAATGAGCTGACATGCTAATTATCTGGAGGATGAAAATAAACTGTCTTTGATAGAAAATTCTATCTTTAAAAACATATTAACAGAATAGAAAAAGCAAATCTTAAGAATTGAGTAAGCAATTAAAAAAAAAAACCTAGAGAAACAACAATTTAACAAAACTAAGCATAGATATAATCTGGAAAGTTTGAGGACAAATGACAAAAATCACAATGAAAAATAAAACAAGTGATAACTACTACTGAAAACTAGATTTTGAAAAGATTACAAAATAAAAATCAGTTAATTTGGTTTAAGAAGTGGGGGAGAAACTAAATTACCAAAATTAAAAAAAAAGAACAAGATGACTATGACAAAAGGAAATTTCAAAAAAAAAAGATTTAAAAAATCAGAACCTGATATACATTATTAAATGAGAACAAAAATTTTAAAAATTAATAACCTAACTTCAAATTAACAAAAACAATACCTAGAGATTTTAACCACCCAGTATCTCAAAGAAGTGAAACTGAGCCACAAAGGAAATACCAAAAATCCTTGTTATAGAACACATATGGTCTTATTATAAACCTTTGAACAATAAAAGAGAAAAGGAGAACTATAAAATAATATCACTAATGAGTTTGGATACAAAACTATAAATGATACAGCAATTCAACTGTAGTAATATATTAAAAATGTTCATTATATTCTCATTGGATTTATGCTAAGGACACAAATATGGTACAAAATTAGGAAACAAAATAGTCATGTTACAAATAAAACCAAATGATATGATAATATCATATGATAATATCAACATATGTCATAAAAGCCTTTGCCGAAATAGAGGTGCTAGAGATTGGGTCTCTGATTTTCCTGGTATAGTATGCCCTCTGGTGAGAAACTTCATTTAACAATGCAAATTGTCAGGAGTTGGACTCAGGGCTTCCTGACTTTAATTTCAGTTTCTGATCCACTACAACATGCTACTTCTAATAGCATCAAAATATGTATGTATGTATGTATGTATGTGTGTATACATATGTAGCAATTTATGTAAGTTTTTTTGCAATGAAGAAATATTAGATGCTTTCCCAAAACATTGCTAATTTAAAGCAGCAGTGCCCCTTCTTTCCATTATTAGTTAACATTGATTTGGAAATGCTAGTTATAGTAAACACAAAAAAAAAAAAAATTAAGAAATTAAAGTCATATACATTGACAAAGAGAAGTGGAAAAATTATCTATTTTCCAACAGCATAATGGCTTACTTGAAAAAACTCTAGAAGATTAACAAAGAAGTTAAAACTGTTAATAGATTCAACTAAGTAGCAATATACAAATTAAGTTCAAAAATCATTCCTACAAAAAAACTGTAGGAAATGATAGAAAAGTCAGTCAAAATAACTTCAAAATGTATATACCCAAAATGCATATTTATAATATTTAGGGAAAAATATGAAAAGACATACTCAAAATACAAGATGTCCCAGAAATCTTAGCTATTTAGGCCTAAAACTGTACTATATATCTCCTGTATATACAATTACAAACTATTCTAAAGGACCTAGCCTTAATTACTGACTGGGCATTCCTTTAGTCAAACTGAAATCTGTTAAAGACTTTAAGTCAAAAAGGCCAAGGTCTCCCCCTGCAACCAGGACCATCTCTGGTCATCCTAATCTATATCTTGTTACTGAATCCAGATGACTCTGGAGGAAAAGGTGATGCTGTGATTTTGCACAACCCATTCTGACTAAAATCCAACTCAATTGTATGTCATAGTATCACCTCTCTGATGTCATGGTCCTCATTGAAAACAAAGGGCAAACAACAATAACAACTCTAAAGGAGTCAACAAGCATTTATTAAATCAACAATTTTTTTAATCAAGTACTTGCTATCTGCTAATTAGTCACTATGCTGAATGCACTCCCTCACCTACACACATCTAGTCACAAAAGATTGTCATTAATCATAATTAGATGATACAAGAATAATTAAAACATGATGCTAACTAAATACATTTACATATTTAGTGCCCTATTACTGTAACATTACTTAATAGAGATGGCCAAAGTAATAAAGAAATTCCTTTGAGAGGAAAAAATTTAAGAATCTCAAGTAAAATAGTGAAAGAGGAAAGCAAGGAACACCCAAATTATTTGGTATTATTGAAAATAGAAAAAAAAATAATATTATCAGTAATGTTCTGAACAAGAATTATAAAGAACCAAATTCAAGAATGCAATGTTCAATGAAGTAAAGATTATATCTCTTTCAGAAAGCACTCCTTATTTAATTAAAAACTTCCAAATGAGCTGGAAAATATTTAACAAACAACAGGTTTAAATCAGAAACTTAACCATATTCCACAATAAATTACAAATTGATATAAATACATGTATATATATGCATACATGTATACATACAAACTAGGGGCAGCTGGATGGCACATTGATTACAGCATAGGACCTAGAGTGAGAAAGACCTGTGTTCAAATATAACTTTAGACATTAACTAGCTGTCAGACCCTGGACAAATCACTTAATCCTGTTTGTCTCAATTTCCTCATCTGTAAAATGAACAGATGAAGGAACTGGCAAACCATTCTACTCTCTTTGACAAGATAGTTCCAAATGAATAGTCGGACATAACCAAAACAACTAAAGAACACTATAAATGTGTTCAAAATGACTTTCCCATGATTCTAAGTATTAGGTTGCTAAGGAAACTAAGTCATGTCTTGACAGAAAGGAATCAGCAGAAATCATATCAAACACAGTTAAAATTGTTTTTGAGGTGAAGAGAATAAATGACATTGACAGGAACATGTCTCACCCTGGATTGGACACATACAGGAGATGTATTTGGTTAGTAAAAGATTGATTAAACAACAAAGAAACCATAGTATATGGTGTGGCTTGAATATTGGCATTTGTAGAGCTTTAATATAATTAGAAGAAACGAGGGTATTTTGGAAATGGTTTAGCAGGAAATTTTAACTGAGACAGAGTGGTTCAAGAACATAAATGGCAGAATACAGAAAAGATTAGGAATTATGGGGAAGAGACATTATGCATCATGTTATATTTGGACTAACTAAAAATACCTATCTGGGCTATAGACTTAAAAAGAAGCCAATGTTATATTAAACCATCCAAAAAATGATAAAGATTCATATCTAGTTTACATATTATATGTAATTTAATACATGTACTTAGTGCTTAACCAAGATTTGCTGATGTTGAATATCTCAAAATTCATGGCTAAATTATTCCTTAATGGAAATTTGGAAATAAATTAGGCCAATGTATTTTCTATTTAATCTACAAAATAAGCCATTTCTTTGCCTTTTTTCATGTCATACCTCCTACTTCAACTTTTGTAGAGGCTTACTTTAACTCTCTGCTCTAATTTAAATCTTTTAACTGGTTCTCTTTCTTTCTCATATGTATAGATTTGGCACTGTTTCCTCTCTCAATTAAGATCAATTTTATTTCTAGGCAGAATGAATATAAGAAGCTATAGGTTAGCAGATTATGGACTCGGTATTGTTAGTTTTCCTGCTGCTGTAATCCTGAATTTAGAAATGCTAAACAACTGGGTTTCTAACTTGTATTTCCAATTTCTTTGTGATTCTGTTTTGTACCTCAGTTTTCTCTGACTGGATTCCTGTCATGTCCCAAACCTTGTTGGTTACTAAGTTCTGATTTGTGCCTCTATTCACCAATAACTAAATTGTTTGTTCTTTACCCTATTTCCTAAATTACTGGGCCCTGAACTCAAATTTACATTATTCTTTGCAATTTGAGTTCCTGCTAAACATACTAATTCCCTCACATATTATGGTATATAACCATAACATCTTAACTTTCTGTATCTGAGAACCACTTATTGTTTAATCACATGAGCCTCTAATGGTTACTTGCCCTGTACTTACTTAGATAGGTACCCTAGACCTGAGATTTGATTTGGAATTTTTACTAATGATATCTTTAAATTATCTTACCTTTCTCCTTCTGGACTTACTTTCAGACACAATATTCCCATGTTAACTCTGCTCTTAGTCCCTTGTTTACACATTGTGAGTCTTTCTGAATCTGCCTTCTCAGTCTTCCCTGGTCTATACTGTTATATAACCTTCCAAAGAACATGTAATGCTTTCTGAACTCTGTTTTTTGCAGTCCACTATTATGAAAGTTTCTTATGGATCCATCACTGAGAAATGTAAAATTGTTAAGATCCAGAGTAAATTATGCTCAGTCTTCAACACACACACATATGCCCACGCACACACTCATACTCACACACAGAACCACATTCCTATATATTAGATGCTATTTTGTTGAATTAAATATTAAGGTCTTTCCTGAAAGATAAGATTGGTATAGAAATATTTCATAATAGAGCAATATTTAACATGAGAGATGAGAAGAGGTAGAAAGATGAAAAAAAAAGAGAGTGATTATAGTCTCTCACATATCTTCCCCCTTTTTTTTTTATTAGTTCATCTTCTTATATTTCATATCGCCCTATAGTACTCCAGGTATTTAATCCATACACACCAGAGAAGCCCATTTTACATAGACAATTTGATTCCATTTCACAATAATAAGACGCTCTTTTCTTTTTTTTTAAGTAAAGGGGTCAACTTCTGAAGTTTAATATTAATTAATTATGTTTATAGGCTCTTGAATATCTGTATCATGGTATCTTTAATAACATTACTTCTGATTTATTTAGAATTATATCATTCTTGATTTCACAGTTTAAGTATTATTATGGTTAAGTCTTTCTTTCTTGGAGACCAAATATGTTGCAATTTAGAATTAAGTGAATTTTATGTGGAAGAATGATAATCTGAAAGACTTTAATTAAACGATAGATGAAGCCTTAAAAAATCTGGTACTGTTTTAATCCTGAGGTTTTATGAACAATTAATGTATGGAAAGGAATTTTTAAAAGAAGTTGAAATATCATTATCCATTTGAATAAACTGCTTGGGGAATGGACTAGAAGAGGGAGAAACTTCTGTCTACTTTAGATAAAAACTGATGTGAAAACTCATCATTTATAGCATATACAGCAGCTTGGAGCCAAGAACAGGTGACTTGGATATTGCAGCCAGATTGCTGCAGACCATAAAAGGCATGAGATCCTATTGTTCTCATGTCCAGACACATTTTTGGTGGCTGGGTAACATTGGCAAAGGATGAGAGCTTTGCTTTTGACTAAGGATTCGACCCATTGGCTCTGAAGGTACATTCTATTTGCATATTTTACAATTCTGCATCCTGGAGGCTAAATAGTTGGCAGCATTTTGCAGTACTTCTGCCTTCTCTTACTGAAAGAATTGTTTTCAGGTTAAGTGTAAATAGAAAGATATTCCTTTTTTTGTATGCCTTTTCATCTATTTTTACTTTAGACATAATAACCAGAATTACCTTTATCAGTGAATCAAGAAAATCTTAATTGAGAAAGGCCAAGGTCATCCACTCAATCCTGGGCCATCACCACTTGTCTTGACTTTTGTCTTGCTATTGAATTTGATGACTTTAAAGGAGAGAGTGGGGCTCATGACTTGCACAACTTTGCTTCACTTAAATCCAATTCATGCACAAGTCAAGACATCACTCTTGTGATGTCATTTATGCTCTTTAAGAATGAAGAACAAACAACAGCAAATCAGTAGCTGTGAAAGGTAAACAGTTTAAAACATTGTACCTACTAGCATCTTAGTAGCCATGTTAGAGTCCCTTTGGAATAAATACTCAAGTATCATGGGGGGTAGAGGGCAAGGTGCTGGGTGAGAAACAAAGCTTGTTTGAATACTTACATTATACCATGTCACTGACTTGTTGCCATCCTATTTGCTGTTTAGAAAATAAATATTTTATATTACAAATAAATACATAAATATTTTACTTATTCAGCATAAATAGTTTATATTATGAATTTCTGTTTAGAACAATTATTTTATATCATGAATAAGAATTTTCAAAATATATAAAATCAGAGAATGATCATTTGCTTGGCAAAAGGATTTTCCCATTAAGTAGTTTAAACTTTTAAAAAAAATCTCTACTACTTTAATGAACAGGTTATTTCTGAGGAATAAATGAGTTATTCCATTCCAGGAATGGAAGGAATACAGAACTTGAGGTCAATATAACTTCATTGTATAAAGCTGTAAAAGCTAAACATAGCAGTTGATATTTTATCCTAGAGGCAATAGGAAACAATTGGTATTAGTAGAGTCAGAGTCACATAGTCAGTATTGTGCTTAAGAAATATTACTTTGTCAATAGTCTCTAGGATGAAGTGGAGACTTGAGGTAGGAGAACAATTTGGAGGAGGGTAGAATAATCTAAATGAGTCATGATGAAGATATAAACTAAGATAGTAGCTTTATAATTTGAAGGAAGGATTGGTATAAGAGATATTTTGAAGGTAGAAATTGTAAAATTTAGCAACTGATTGAATAGGTCAGATGAGAAATAATGAGGAGGAAAGGAAAATGTGAAAATAACAACATGAAACCCTGGAAAGATATTGGGATCTTCAATAGAAATAGGGAAAGTAGAAATTAAGTTCAAGTCAGACCTCTGTGACAGACCTAAGCAAGTTTTTTTTAACTTCAGTACCTAGTTAATTTTGTAAGGTCCTAAGTGCTGGAACAAGTACTGGCTGTTGGGGAAGGGAGATTTCTCACTAGAAATTCCATATAGCAATGAAATCATAGCCCAAAACAAAACAAACTAGGCTAACACAGTTTTAGAGACATATATTTTGCATTTAACACTGAATCTTGGCTACTCTAAAGAAGCAAAAGCTTTTGGCAAGTCCTGTAAGCTGGAATGCTTGGAGTGCAAGATGGCAGCACCCTGTATGTCTGGCTGAGAACCTGCTTATATAAGTATGAAAAGACTCAGAACTAGAAGGTTGGCTATGACCAGGGAATGATAGATCATTTTGTTTTGTTTTTGTTTTTAACACTGCCATAGCAGTTCTTTTAATATTCTGTTAAAGTTGCAAATCTCAAGCTTTTTGGCCTCAGAACTCTTGCACACTTAAGAAAATTTAATTTTTAATTTATGAAATAAAATAAGTGTTTCTATAGCATTTTAGAATAAAAAAGTTGATTACACATGAAATTGCAAATCTATTATGAACAACTTGCTATTCCTTTTAAATATATAATAAAGCTATCATGTAAATTTCTTTTCTCCCCTTTATTCTTCTCTTCCCTTCTATCCTAAAGATGGCTACCATTATAGACCCATACATACACATAAAATAATTTTGTCCATACTTTTAAAAATCTTTTCTTCTTCTGAATGCAAATAACATCCTCCTTTATACTTTTAAAAATTACTGAAGATCCAAAAGACCTTTTACGTGGCAATTTTTCTTTCTGTCTCTCTCCCCCACTTTCCTACCTATATATATTCACATACATTTATACAAATATTTATTTAGTTATACATATATCTTTGTATGTGTGCCTCCAAATTCACTGTATTCGATACAAAAATATTTTAGTGATATTATGAAAATAGATTTAACTCAGAGACTCTCAGGTGACCCTAGATAACACTTAAAATACCTATATATTAAACTATCAAGGGATTTTATTCTGTATTGATGGAAATAATGTCCATATCTTTGCAGCTATGGGTCTTTCAAAGTATGAAATTAATTATTTACTGAAAACTTTT